>NC_136503.1:69125736-69198236 GCF_053919585.1 Euprymna scolopes | reverse complement strand
TCATTATGTATATCTATATATGCATATATATATCTATATATGTATATATATCTATATATATCATTATATCTATCTATATATGTATATATATATCTATATATATCATTATATATATCTGTATATATATCTATATATATCATTATATATATATGTATATGTATATATATCTATATATATCATTATATATATGTATATATGTATATATATATCATTATATATATGTATATGTATATATATATCTATATATATATATATCATTATATATATCTATATATGTATATATATCTATATATATCATTATATATATCTATATATGTATATATATATATCATTATATATATATCTTTATATATAAATCTATATATGTTCATATATATAAATCTATATATCTTTATATAAATCCTTATATATATATAAAAGGTATATATATATCTTTATATATATATCTTTATATATAAATATATACATCTTTATAAATATAAATCCATATATCTTCATATACATCTATATATCTGTATATACATAAATCTATATATCTTTATATACATAAATCTATATATCTTTATATACATAAATCTATATATCTTTATATACATAAATCTATATATCTTTATATACATAAATCTATATATCTTTACATATATATATATACCTTTATATATACATATACGTGTATATATATAAATCTATATATCTTTATATATATGTGTGTATCTATATAAATCTATATTTCTTCATATATATATATCTTTATGTATATATATATAAATCTGTAGATCTTTATATATATATCTTTATTTATATATATATATATATAAATATATATATATATCTGCATATATATAAATCTATATATATTTATATATATATATCAATATCTTTTTATATCTATATCTTTATATATCTATATAGATCTATATATATATCTTCATATATATACATATATATATATGATCTTTGTATATATATAATCTTTATATATATATATATATCTTTATATATATATATATATATATATATATATATATATATATATAAGTGATTCTATAGACGTTTCTCCTTAGAGCGTATTAAGAAGTGATACATAAAAGGAAAAGTTGTTGGAAGTAAATAAATCAGTAAAACAGTTAGAAATGATTCACCAATCTACAGAAAGGTTGTTGGAAATTTATAACTGGTTAACTGGTAGTGGTCAGAAGACGAATCATTTACCGCTGATTGGTCACTCTTAGACAAAAGATTAGTCATACGATTTCCGATTTTGAGTCAATAAATTTAGGAGTTAAAGTTAGTTTACGTCAGTTTTCAGTTTGTGAGAGATAACAACCGTTTACGACTCACAACAGACCGAGCCTAGCAGATTAACGTAACGACATTGATCGCCTCAAAAAGCAAATGATCTCAATTACTCGATACACTAAAACTCAACTAAGATAATAGCGTTTGGATGGTCGTTTTCCACGACGGTGTCACACACACAACACAACTGATTAATACACGAATTGTCAGAGTTTCTATTTTCTCTTGTGAGTTTGCGTTGTTTTATCTTTTTTTATACTTGTAAACCATTGTTTGCAACCTTAGTAATGACTAAGATGACACTGCAAAAAAAAAAAAAAAAAAAAAAGAGAGAAGTGATGAATACGAAAACCACGACAAACAGCGTTAGCGTCAGTGTTTATAATTATCTATTAATATCTATTAATAATTCACCGAGGCCGACTTATAAAGTCTCTGTGGAAATAATAATTTCCTCTAAATAATCTACGAAGAGCATTAGCAGCTTTTGTTCTTGCTTGCTTCCTTGGTTTTCCCTTGCAGGTCATGGAATTCAGAAAGGAAAAAAAAAATAAAAAAAGGAAAATAAGAAAAATAAGAATAAGGCAAAAATTATAATGGCCAGTAGAAACACGCCATAATAGGAATCAATTTTAATATTTGCAAATGCCATTAACCGGGGCTACTATGATATTTTATGTCAACCTGTATGTTTTGCTTTTAACTAATCGACATTGTTTGACCTTTATAAATGGGTTGCAAAATACTTTATGTGTCTTGCCAATAATAAAGCAGTGCAGGAAGTTTTCAGAAATGCGATTTCCAATAAACATAATGCTTTTATTTCAGCAAAGAAAAATAAAACATCGTAAAACGTAAACCAACCAAAGATAACCACAGAAACAGCAGATTCATCGTGCGATCTTGCGGGGTCGCGTTCACCTACGTTTGGGGAAGGAGGAAAGAAGCCAAACAAAAAACACATACAAATGCCACTGATTATTACCGTCGTTCCGTTTTATTTCAAAGTAATTATTATGTGTTTTGGAGATTTTTTTTTTTAAATATAAACGTTGTGTAACTTTGGGAATATTTGAAAAAAAAATCACCGTTTGAAATCATACGGACTTTGCATTTCTAATTATACCATGCTATAAAGAAAGAAAAAGGAAAAGAAGAAAATACAATGTGGAACAGTAAATTTGTCGCCGTAGAAAAGAGGACATGATTCCATTACCGTTTGATGAAAACCGGTTTTCTTTTTTTTTGTTGCAGACAATCTACTAGTTGGCCAAGAGCGATAGGAGCCTTCTATCATGCCTGAAAGTGACACAATGTTCAACAAGCGAGATTGGAGATGCGCTGCCGTACAACTCCTTCTCTCTACCGATCCAAGTTATGACAAAAGGACGATTGCCAGCACCCTAAAAATGCAAATCCGAACGAGTCAACGCTTGAGGGCACAGCTCAATGCACCAGACGACGCTCTGGAGGCGGTGAAGCGGGAGCCCAAGGTCCAGGAGACTACTAGGAAGACCCGGATCGAGTAGTTCATCGAAAAGGTCCAGACAATCATTGGTGAAACTCCCCAGCGACGAATTCGGCAATTAGCTAGAGATTCACAAAATTGTGAATGCGCGTGCGAACACTTAAAGTGTAGGTCCTGCAGACAAGGCAGATCTTTGCTGAGAAGAAAAAGGACCTCAGAATAATCAAGTCCCATAGGCTGCTCACCAAACTGAATCATCCCAAGAAACAAAATATGCTCTTGTTCTTTTCAGACGAAAAAACTTCTGCCAGGACCAGAACCATCGCTGGATTGCCACGAATAACATGGGCGCGTCCAGAGTGAAGAAAACAAAGTTTCTGGCCACAATTATAGTTTTATGTGTATTTTCAAGTCAGGGCCACATCATGTCACCCCCACATCTTCAAAGTTGGCTTGAAAGTCAACACCAAAGTGTACCTGGATGTATTGATCCCCTAGTGCAATCAGGTGACTATTGGCAGACCGTGGGTGTAGCAGCAGAACTCAGCGCCGGTCCACAAGTCCAAAGAAACCCAGGCCTGCCTTCAGAAGGAATGCTACGATTTATACCCTTCTCTCACCGCTTCCTCCCACCTTCCCCGATCATAACCCGCTGAACTACTTCGTTTTGGTTATACGCTGAGAACATCGCGAACATAACTTCACGCAACACTAAAGCCAGCCTAATCACCGGCATCCGTCGATTATTCGCCGAACACCCGTCGGTGCTTGTGGAAAAGACATGTTCCCAGTTCTGAGCAAGTACCGAGGCGGTGACTGAGGCTGAAGGGGACTACACGGAATAGATGTCAGCTCTACTACATAATCAGCTCACCTGAATTGATTTTTGCAATAAAAGTTTTAAAATAATCTGTAGTGTTGTTTTTTTAGGGGCGACACTTTTATCGTTCCACCTAATAAAAAACAAACTGTTTTTATGCCTGATGATGACGTTTATCGTCGAAACTAGTTCATTTTAAACGTTTGAATATATAAATTTATATTTAAGAAAATCTGCATTATATGATGGACTAAACTTACAAATTACAACTGACTGATGACTGAAAAAAAAATTATTTGAAGGGGACCATTTATTGGGGTTGTGGCGGATGTTATAAGCCTGTGCATGGGCAGAGCAACGAAAACGGACGTAATTTGTCTTATCACCGCCGTAAAAGGATTTGTCTTAGTCCGGCGTATAGTTTTAACATTGAAGAAACGTTAAAATCATAAATTACTAGAGATGATCCAACTGAGAACTAAAGAAAAACAAATAGATTTAATGCATTGCAGTAAGAAAATTCACCCTAACAAGAAAAAAGATGATTTCGTTAAAACAAAAGCATTAACTGATTTGGATGTCTAAGATCTGCTGACTTGACCAAAGAAGCGAATAAAGTCGTCTCTTTTCGTATATTTAAAATACTTGTCGAGGTTTCGTCCCCGACAATCAATCCGACAGACACAGCGTCATTTCGGTGGTCTTTTATCCGTTAAACTGGGATAGTAGTCATTCAGTGTGGCTAGAACAGCACCTATTCCACACCTGGGATCGAACCAAAAGGCATCGAGTTGATAATCAGCAGCTCTAACCAACAGGCCGATAGATAGATAGATAGATAGAAAAATATATCCATAGAGAGAAACAGAATGAAATATAGACAGAAAAATAGGAGAGAGAGATAAAGAGAGAGTGTGAAAGGTGTGTGTATATATATATATATATATATATATATATATAGAGAGAGAGAGAGAGAGAGACAGAGAAAATGAAGTAAAGATACATGGATAGATACATATATGGATATAGAGTGAGATAGAGAATGAGATAGATATAATATAGACAATGAAATCTCTCTCTCTCTCTCTCTCTCTCTCTCTCTCTCTATATATATATATATATATATAGAAAGAGAGTGAAATACAGACAGACAGACAAAAAGAGAGAATGGAATATACTTAGAGAGAGAGAAAGAAAAAAATAAATGAGATGGAGATAAAGACAAAGGGAGTTAATGAGGTAGATAACGGGAGACGGGGATAGTGAGTGATGGAGATAAAGCAAGAGTGAGAACGAATCTCAGTCGCCATGGCAACTTTGCTAGCAACTAAGCAGTCCATATTCAGTGTTAGCACAATAAATTAGTAATATAACTTTTGTAGCCAACGGCGATAACAAAACCGTAACTTTTTCATCATCTCTCCTTCCATGAATAATGAGCTGACTCCATCTTTTCTAGAAGAAACGAGCCTTTCCCACTTCCACCACTCCTTCCGGGAATACCATCTTTGGCGGGGCAAAATTTAAACTCGTTTCAATGTATTGCCCTCTTGAGACTCTGCAAATGGTATGGAGAAATTCTACAGACATCAAATATTCAACAGGGCCCCAAAGCCTTCACACTTCGTATCGATTGTTAGAAACGAAGATGTTCAATAGTCAGCGTTTGTGATCACGTACTAGCTGTCGGTATCAGATAGCACACCGTAAATATCTGCATCAGAGGGATGAAACTTAAGGTCATGAATGCATATGTTCAGTCAGCATACCGATGCAATTTGCAATCTCCTCGAATAAATTCGGGCGGAATTACAAATAGGAGATATAAGAATTCCCTGACCTTTCTTTCTATAATGAGCAATCAGACATCACACAGACACACCTTGATTATATATATATATATATATATATATATATATATATATATATATATATATAAAAATAAAAATTACAATAAGTTTACCAAGGTAATCAAAATGGTAAACTTAAATATATTGTAAATATTAAAGAGTTAATATTTACAAGTAAAGTAATCTCAACCAGATATAAAAGCTCAATAAAACCGAAAAGGAAATAGAGCTTATAATATGAACAAATGATTAATAAAACATGTTAAAAGACATCTTGAAAAAGAGTTAAAAACATATCTAATTTTTTAAAAAAGGAAGCACAAAATAAGTGGATAGTCCTCAATCCGCGGAGTTTCGAAGAAATACTCTCCTTCTCATCACAGGGCAGGAATTAGCAAAATGCGGGATCGGATTTTGCATATAAAAATATTTAATGAAACTACAAGTAAGTCACAGATCTTACTTGGTTAAAAAAGGGTGAGGTAAGGGGAATAGGAGGTAAATGAAAAATGATAAAAAGATTTCACATGAATGGATAGTACGGTGAAGGGTATATATATATATATATATATATATATATATATATATATATATATATATAAAATTTAAAGGAGATTAGAATAATAGTCTAAAGAGCTAAGTGTATTTTAATGTAATAGTGAAATTACTAGTTTAATTAAAATACAGGAAATGCTCGTTGTAATTTAGATATATAATAAGCTCGATAGTTAAATGTCCTAGAGCTAATTCAATATTAAGTAATGTGATCTATAATTTAAAAGTTTAAAAAAATTTTTAAATTTAAAAATCAAAATTTAATTAAATTAAAAATCGTGCTTACCAAAAAAACTATGTATAATTGTTCTACGTGACTTCATGTATACCACAAATAAAAAGCACGGATTTCCGAAACGATCGTACAGATAATTGACTTTGTTGTTGTTCCTTCTTATGAAACTGATTTTTAATTTAATTAAATTTTGATTTTTAAATTTAAAATTTTTTTAAAACTTTTAAATTATAGATCACATTACTTAATATATATATATATATATATATATATATATATATATATATATATATACTAGCAGGTCGCCTGCCATTGCTCGGTCGTAAAATACGCTTAAATATGATATTTTAATTATGTATATTTCGTATTTATTATTATATTATACTGAACCCAATATATAAAAGTTAAAAAACAAAAAAATAACTTGTGCGTCACCACCGAAAGTCGAAACCAAAATGTTTAGCTTGTTACAGGGAAAGGCTGTCACTTTTCCATGTAAATAAGAAGAATATTAAACAAGTGGAAATGAGATTAGGATAAGCTTAGAATCCAACCCTGTAAGCAAAGTTAAGAAATGAAATGTAAGAAATTAAGGCTATTGTTAATTCTTTTAGAAATCTGAATATTAAATATGTCATAAAAAGAATGAACAATGAAAATTAAAAATATATTGTTAAAAAATAGGTTAGAAGAGGATTCTTTTGTTTGCAGAAGTGTGTTTTGGGCAAGCACATGCATAACTACGTGAAATTAGTCACGTTGGAAAAAGACACTTCTGACGTCATAGAGAAAGGACAATTCTCCATATAGTTTTATAGGTTCGGATTTTGCAGTCAGTCTGCTAGTCAGTCAGAGAGAAAGAGAGAGAGAGAGAGAGAGAGAGAGAGAGAGAGAGAGAGAGAGAGAGAGAGAGAGAGAGAGTTCAGAGTCAGTCAGTGGTCAGCTGACCGTTTGGAAGCGAAGGGGTAGAAGATATACTATGTAGATACAAGTGAATTTCTGACGTCATTCGACCGGTCGATCCGATAAATAAAGAGGTTATCATCATGTTTTGTAAGTGTTGTCTCGTGTCGTCATTCAGTTACAACAGAAAAAAGATAATGTGTTTATCATCAATTATAACGAACTATTGTGTAACCCCTTCCAAGTATTATGTGTCCTCATCATAATCATAAGTGAAGTATCTCCTCCATCCTCTAATATGTGTTAAAAGAACTATAAGAACGGTATAAATCTCCCTCTCATCATCATCGTTATATCCGTTATATGCATTGTCCCAATATGAACGCCTTCTCATCTCCTTAATATGTACCCCTGCTACACAATAAGTTTACGATTTACTTTATCCTTTGAACTTTATGCCTGAGCTATGAATACGTGTTTGCTGCAAGGCTTAAAATTAAAACATGACCCAATAGCTTGGACGTTACGATGCATATTCGTAATGCCTGTGTTCTATTTTCACATGGCACCTCCCATGTTTTTTTTCAATTTTCACACTTTTGATCTCATTTTCCCTATCTAAAAACCAGATATAAAATTTTGCATGGGTTCGAATACCCCATATATTAAGTTTCATGTCTGTATACCAAACACTGACAGAGGCAAAATATTTTAAACATACGCATACATATATATATAAATAAAGAGTTTTGTGTTTACTATAACCTTTTTATGCAAATATTATGCAAGTATAAATCATGTAAAATATCTGCATGAATATAATTACATGTAATAGTTAACTAAAGATGATCATCTCATAAGAAAGCCCCCCCCAAAATAATACTGAATTAATTAAAATAAATATTTAAAAGAATATGTAAATTAGCTTGATCTTTTGCAAATGAATGCAATTCCACGATTCATATATAACACAGTTTTGCATTTTCTTTTCAAACAAATAGAAAAAGGGGTTTAATATGAATATCGATACACAACACCACCAAATCCATAGGAGTATATATATATATATATATATATATATATATATATATATATATATATACTTGTTTATTGTTATATAAACATGCTCACATCCCGATGCTACAAATAGCCACTTGTTTCAATCAAACAACAGATATCATCAGGCAGCGACTTGACTATTCAAAAGTTCAATGAATAAAATTATTATTCATTCATTGAACTTTTGAATAGTCAAGTCGCTGCCTGATGATATCTGTTGTTTGATTGAAACAAGTGGCTATTTCTAGCAGCGGGATGTGAGCATGTTTATATAACAATAAACAAGTATTATCAGCTCTTTTTATTGAGCACTATCTAACAACTTCGTTGAATTCATTAGTCCATTACTTTTGAATATAAAAAAACCCCGAGTATATATATATATATATATATATATACATGTGTGTGTGTGTGTGTGTGTGTGTGTGTGTGTGCACGGCATAATCACATTGACACACTGGTTCCCTTCAGATCACTGAAGTTAAGCAACCTTGAGCTTGGCTGGTATCAGATGGGCGACCATTTGGGAATTCTAGGCGCTTTATGTTCTTTCTGCTAATCTCGGCATTGTTTCCAGTTGTGCTTGCCATTGGTATTCTCAGTGTCGATCCAGGAGAGGTGTGGTTGGTGATTGCGCAACACAAAAATTTCACGCGCAGGCACCCTTACAGTGGGTATTCATAGTCTGTCAAGACTGAAGGAAGCCATATATAAGTGAGAATGTATGTGCGTGTGTGTTAGGACAACTCCCAACCCATATACTCTACAAATTGTTGATCTACAGACTTGAAATTTGTTGCATTCAGACACGTGGAAATCTTTTTAATTGATTTTCATCCCGAAAAAAAAATACCTGCTAAGAATCAAAATCGAAAAATTGCTACCTAAAGATCATCGGATTTTTATCTGTTTGTCAACGGTTTCACGACTGCGCATGCGCGAATCGTTTCCGAGACAGCTTCTTTACGTTAAGAATAAGTACGTTTTAAAACACTTTTGAAAGGACGTGAAAAGCTGGCCCAACGGTTAGCGCACTTGTCTTACTGTCTTTAAGTTTTGGTTTTCGTTCTCAGCGAGAGTATTTTTTTTAATTACTTACGAGAACTTGTTAGTAACATGCACATGTTTCAGTTTCCTTCCATTTTTTTACATCATTTTTTTTAAAGGAATGTAACGTTACGTTGAACACCTCTGGTAATATATATATATATATATATATATATATATATATATATATATATGTGTGTGTGTGTGTGTGTGTGTGTGTGTGTGTGTGTGTGTGAAGACGTCCAATAGTAAGCATACTAGCTGTCGGTATCAGAATTAGCAAACAAGGTTAAATTCCGGTCATACAGTGTAGAATATTTTCAATAATGGCTCATATCATCATCATCATCATCATCATCATATATCATATCATATCATATACCATTTTGCTAATTGCAGTTCATTTCCTCTGATGATTTGACCCATTATTAAAAATCCATGGATTAAGGAAATAAACAATTTTTTTCTCTATATATTCCTTGTTTCAAACAATAAATTCTTAACTTAAATATATGCGTATATAGTTTGATTTACAGAATTTAACTTTAATCATTAAACTTTATATATATATATATATATATATATATATATATATATATATATATATATATATATATCTCAGTTCGTTACATTTCCGACACGTTTCCCAGACCAGCAAGATCAACATGCCTCACTTCTAGATCTCTTTCTGACAACGGTTCCCAATGACTGTACAACAAATGCCCACAGCCCACTCGGGAATGCTGATCACGCTGTGATAATGGTAGAAATCAGCCTAAATTCTCGCCCTAAAACTGAAGACCCACTACTCAAAACAACGAGGTATTACAAAAAGGCTGATTGGGAAGCCATCAAGGAGCTCATCAGAGATGCCCCATGGCAAAATATCTTTACTCTTCCAGCGGAACAGTGTGCAAATGAGACCACTGAATGGTTCAAAACTGCTATTGAAGCACATGTTCCCGCACAGGAATTCTATAGCAAGCCCCACTCCCCCCAATGGTTTACTTCTGCTTGTGCAGCTGCCATTTGTCAAAGGCAGCATGCATTCCGCAGATTCAACCGACATAAGTCCAGCTCAAATAAACAGAAGTTTATAGAAGCTAGAAATAATTGTAAGAGAGTGATAGAGACAGCTAAGACAGATTACTCTGAAACCACCAGAAAACGCATCGAAGCACAGAAATTAGGAACCCGGGATTTTTGGAAAATCTACAACAGCGTAGTAAATAATGGACAGTCAACTATTCCCCCACTATCAAACGATCATGAGGTTGCTTGCACGGCAACTGACAAGGCTAATCTGCTTGCCAGTCGGTTTGCCTCAAACTCCACACTGAACTCGGTACACCACTCACTCCCTGATTTTCCTCTGCGAACAGACGCCTCACTAGACGATTTGAAAATCACCCCTTCTCAGGTACATGCTATTATAAAAAACCTAGACACCTCAAAAGCGTGTGGGCCAGATCTCATCCCGGCTGTGCTATTAAAAAAATGCTCCGCCGAGGTTGCTCCAGTTCTGTCCAAACTTTACAATAAATGCCTTAACGAATCTTGTTTTCCCGACTGCTAGAAAACCGCCTCTGTGGTACCAGTCTTCAAGAATTCTGGTGAAAGAACTGACCCACTAAATTATCGCCCCATTAGCCTCCTCCCGCTTTTCGCCAAAATATTTGAGTCCTTAGTTAATCAAGCCCTAGTCCAGCACCTAACAGCTGCTAAACTCCTGACTGAAAAACAATATGGATTCAGGCAAGCAACAGCAGATATCTCAACTGTAGTTTCTGAACGTGTATACCGTTCATTGGATAAAACAGGGGAGGGTAGAGCGGTGGCCCTCGATATATCCAAGGCTTTTGACAGGGTATGGCACGATGGTCTTCTAAGGAAAATTAGATCATATGGAATCACTGGAAGAATTCATAATGTAATTAAATCCTTCTTAAGCAATAGAAAAATCAAAGTTGTCCTCGACGGTCGTACATCCAAACAATACGATATAAATGCGGGAGTACCTCAGGGGTCTATCCTTGGACCTCTATTATTCCTGATATTCATAAACGACCTCCCTGATAAAATTGTTTCGGAGATGGGTATATTTGCCGATGACACCACTCTCTATAACAGATATGAGGGGAAAACAAATGAACACATATCCAAGGAAATGGCAGAAACACTAGAGGATGACCTCCAATCCGTAGTGGAATGGGGACAAATATATATATATATATGTTCTATATTTTATAGAGGAAATTAGACATGGAGTCTAAACAGCAGAGTCTATTTAATGAATTTAAAAAAAAACGTAATACTAATTTTATAAGAACAGTGCCCATAGTAGTGTAGATATATAATGAACTCAGTTGGTATATGTATCCTAGAGCTATATTAATATTAAGTAAAAACTGTATCACTAAACGTTTCTTAAAATTTTATTTCACTTTTCAAAAAATTGCAATTGTCTTCCGTAGATTTAAAATTTTAAGTGTTAGCCTCAATTGAAAAGACTGTTTAACTGTTCATTAGCATAGCGTTTTTTTTAATTAAAAGAAACTCTAAATGATTATTTCAACCATTTGGAGACAAGAGAGAGAGAGAGAGAGAGAGAGAGAGAGAGAGAGAGAGAGAGAGAGAGAGAGAGAGAGAGAGAGAGAGAGAGAGAGAGGGCAGCATGCCCAAAGATATATTGACTGAACTTAAAACAAATTTTCTTATGGAACTTAATAAGGTATTTCTTTTTAAATAAAAAAATGTTTGTTTTTCTTAATTTTATTCCTAATTTTCTAGTTTCTTTATCAACATAAATTTACAACTTCGTTCTTATGTTTTTAAATATTTGCAGCAGCATCTGCTTACTTACGACAAAAATGCTAGTTTTATTTTGGTATCTTAACCCCCCCCCCCCTATTTTTCCTGATGGGGTGATGATGTTCGAAGATAAAACCTTTGTCAATTATTGTAAATAATTTTTGTCAATTTTAATTAAAATGAACATCGTCTACGAATAGTTGATTTTGAAACTGATTGATAATTCACAATTATTAATCTTTTTACTGTATAAATGTATATATATATATATACACACATATATATATAGTGAGAGAATTGTTTTAAGTGTTCGATTCAAGTTTATTATTTAAATTGGATTTATATTGATAGCATATTTAAATTATTTTTTACCGACATCGATTTTTTTTATAAGCCGGTTTGAGTTATTTCCCCTGAGCGTCAACTTTGTTTTTCTTTTTGTTTTCCTTTTCAGCGGATATTAAAAATAAAAACAATTCACACATATTTTTAAGCATTATTTTTGGAATTAGTTTTAATATAATAGTTTCCCTGATTTCACAATTAACGTTGTGGTCCAGTGGATTTTTATTTTAAAATAAATAAAGAATCCAATTCAACTACGATTCTTTGTTTAAAACAAAAACAAAAAAAAATAACTTTCGTTAACAATTTTTCTACTAGTTTTCTTTTTCTTCACATTTTTTTGACATGGTGACTACTATTTTTTTTAATAACACAATTAGTCATAACGAGGGCTAGGACATCAGCTTATTCTATTCATTGTTTTTGCTGTCAAGTGTGTATCTGTTGACATCTTATATGCTGTTATATACTGGGTGATGTGGTTCTCGGTTGATTAACTGTGTCTTTCGTTGTCGGATATATACTCGAGAGTCAAAACAATGTTATCAAAGCTCTAGTTATAACTTACCAGTTTTATAATATAATATAAAATATAAAATATATAATATAAAATATAAAATATATAATATAAAATATATAATATAAAATATATAATATAAAATATATAATATATAATATAAAATATAAAATATAACATATAACATATAAAATATAAAATATATAATATAAAATATAAAATATATAATATATAATATAAAATATAAAATATAAAATATATAATATATAATATAAAATAAATATATATAATATAAAATATAAAAGATAAAATATATAATATAAAATATATAATATAATATAAAATATAAAAACGTATATATCGGTTGACACAAATTCTACTTTGGTATTTCTAAAACTGAATTACTTACAGTTTGTTTTCGTTGCAACAGACTGTAAAACAAATCTTTCTAGACTGTGGCAGCATTAAAGAAATTCGCTTAAACTGGTATATAGTTATAAACAGATGATCAATATCCAGGGAATAACTTTTCTTTGTATCCCTTCTGTCGAAATATCTGGTGGAGAGTTTGTCACGTACTTCTTTTTTTCGAGGGCGATTACATTTTCGTGTTTTGAATCGTTCTTTTATTTTTGAAATTTTTGTTAGAGTAACGATGGAGTTGGCATATAATAATGAAAAACTGGTCAATATTCTTAGTACAGCAGATGTGCCCAAACCGAACTTCATGTCGACCCTGGCAACGCTGGGTATCCATACTAGTATATATATGTATATATATATGTGTATATATATGTATATATGTATGTATATATGCATATATATGTTAGCAAACAGTTAATAAAATATGTTAAATAACACTTTGAAATGAGTTAAAAACATATTTAATCTGAAAAGGAAACACTAGATAAATGGATAGTCCTTAATCCGCGGAGTTTCGAAGAAATACTCTCCTTCTCATCAGAGGGTAGGAATTAGCAAAACGCGGGATCGGATTTTGCATGCAGAAGTATTTGATGAAACAACAAGTAAGTCACAGATCTTACTTGAAAACAAAATAAGTTAAGCAGAGGGGATATGGTAAAGAAAAAGGTGATTACGTATGTATATATATGTATATATATGTATACATATGTATATATATGTATACTTATGTATACATAGATGTACATATATGTATACGTATATTTATACATATGTATATATACATATGTCTACATATGTATATCATTCAACCACGGTAGTGGTTGAATATATGCTTAAGTCCGAAATTGAATGAATCGAGACACATTCAAACCCCCACCACTAATTCCGTTCGCAACCAAATTTCAAACAGTTATATAGTTGGATAGAACACCTCATTAGCTACATTTTGAAAATTTTTTTCGAAAATTGGTTCAGTAGAAAAAAAAGTTACAACAAAATATGTGGGTTCACAAACAGGAGAGTAAGTACATAAGTGACTAACACTTTTTTTATTTTGCATAACTTTTTTGTATATAAATATGTTTTACTGCGATTTTGCCAATATGACATGTTAGTGTAACGGTTAGAGTACCGGGGGTTTGTGGAAAGATTTTAGGTTCAATCCCGTGTATCTTTTTTTTTGTAATTAAAAAACCGAACTTTTTTTTTAATAACTAATTTTTTTTTAACTCTCCTTATGATTTTATAGCAAAAAAATGGTGAATTTATCGATTAAAAATATTAGTGAATTCTATGATATACATATTCTTTGAATGAACTCAAATTTTTCGTTATCACATTTGATGAAAAATGTAGTCCCATTTTGGCAATGCGTCTGACCAATGATGCTTTTGAACCCGCGACCAGCACTGCGATGTCATCAGCATCAGCCTGGGCATAAATATTCCTATTTTTAAACTCCTTTAAAAGAGGATTCAGCATACAGTTCCATAGTAAAGGTGATAAAATCCCACTTTGGGGGTTTCATTTAACTACTTCCCTTTTAACAGTTGCCCTCAGTAGTTCTACTTGAACTGTTCTGTGCCTCACCATATACTCAATCCATCGGATGAGTACTGGTGGCACATTGAGTTCTCGTAGCGACTTGAACATACTACTGAAGGGTATGTTGTCAAAAGCTCCAACGATATCTAAAAAGACACTGAGTGCCATCTTCTTTTTTGTTAGTTTACGCTCTATACAGATCACGAATTCATGAACCGCAGTCTCGGTAGAGATCCTGGCTCGGAACTACTGTGATTGAATGATAAATATTGCATAAATGTGTGTTTCAGAGCTAATTTTTTTTGACAATCATTAATAAATATTATAAATATATATATATTAATACAATGGCAATGCCTGGAAAAATCATGGATTATATGGAAAAATGCGCGCATGAAAAGTAATATTCTTAAGATTTTATTAAACCTGGAAAAGTAAAGGACAAGAAATTCAACCTGGAAAAGTAAAGAACAAGATATTCTAGTAAAGTAAAAAAATAAGAATTTTTTAGACTAAAAATATTGCAGCTAAAAATAAAATTTGAATATTGATAAATATTTTATTTATTATTTGCATATGTTGTTGTTTATTGTTGAGTAAGAAAGAATTAAATGATCCTCATTATGATATAATAAAATTATTAATTTTTATGTAAATTATAAAATTATTAATTCCATCTACTAACTAACTAACTAATGAATTAATTTTATTCAAACAATTTTCACTACATAAATGTATGCAAATAATAGGGGGGAAATAAGTTCAATCCAGCGACTGACACCCTTTCTAACTCAACAATAAACAACAACATATGCAAATAATAAATAAAATATTTATCAATATTCAAATTTTATTTTTAGCTGCAATATTTTAAGTCTAAAAAATTCTTATTTTTTTACTTTACTAGAATATCATGTTCTTTACTTTTCCAGGTTGAATTTCTTGTCCTTTACTTTTCCAGGTTTAATAAAATCTTAAGAATATTACTTTTCATGCGCGCATTTTTCCATATAATATACATATGTCTACATATGTATACATATGTATATATATATGTCTACATATGTATATATACATACGTATACATATGTAAATGTATACATATGTATATATGTATATGTATACATATGTATATATGTATATGCATACATATGTATATATGTATATGCATACATATGTATATATGTATATGCATACATATGTATATATGTATATGCATACATATGTATATATGTATATGCATACATATGTATATATGTATATGCATACATATGTATATGTATACATATGTATATATGTATATGTATACATATGTATATGTATACATATGTATATATGTATATATATACATATGTATATATGTATATGTATATGTATACATATGTATATATGTATATATATATGTATATATATATCTATATACATATATATATATACATATCTATATACATATGTACATATCTATATACATGTGTATATATATACATATCTATATACATATGTATATATACATATCTATATACATATGTATATATATATATACATATCTATATACATATGTATATATATACATATCTATATACATATGTATATATATACATATCTATATACATATGTATATATATACATATCTATATACATATGTATATATACACATATCTATATACATATGTATATATACATATCTATATACATATGTATATATATATACATATCTATATACATATGTATATATATACATATCTATATACATATGTATATATATACATATCTATATACATATGTATATATACACATATCTATATACATATGTATATATATACATATATATATACATATGTATATATACACATATCTATATACATATGTATATATATACATATATATATACATATCTATATACATATGTATATATATACATATATATACATATCTATATACATATGTATATATATACATATATATACATATCTATATACATATGTATATATATACATATATATACATATCTATATACATATGTATATATATACATATATATACATATCTATATACATATGTATATATATACATATATATACATATCTATATACATATGTATATATATACATATATATACATATATATACATATCTATATACATATGTATATATATACATATATATACATATCTATATACATATGTATATATATACATATATATACATATCTATATACATATGTATATATATACATATCTATATACATATGTTTATATATACATATATATACATATCTATATACATATGTATATATATACATATCTATATACATATGTATATATATACATATCTATATACATATGTATATATATACATATCTATATACATATGTTTATATATACATATATATACATATCTATATACATATGTATATATATACATATCTATATACATATGTTTATATATACATATATATACATATCTATATACATATGTATATATATACATATATATATATACATATATATACATATCTATATACGTATGTATATATATACATATCTATATACATATGTATATATATATATATATATATATATATATATATATGAGAGGGAGAGGTGGGTAATAGAATGACGGATATATAAAGAGAGAGAGGGAGCATATATATGTGAACACTGAGAAAGAAGATGGGAGATGAAGAGAGAGAGAGAGAGAGAGAAAAGGGGACGTGAAAGAGCGATAGAAAGAGAAATATGAAGAAAGAGAAAGATAGGGAGTGAAGGAGAGAAATGAGTCTGGAGAAGGGTGAGGAGAAAAAAGGGGAGAGTGCAAAAGTATAGTAAAAACAAAGTTCTTCAGATAAAATTTAGAAAAATAAAAGTAATTTACTTCTTTCATTGTTCGTTGTCATACGCTACCATGGAATTGTTTTTTATTCTCTGGTTCATTCCGCATAAACGGAACTTTCATTTAAAGCTTTTTTATATTTTTAACGCAGACCAGCGATCGCGTCATCAAATCTCAAGGGAGAAAAAGAAGAAGTTTTTTTCACAAAGTCGATCCCAACTAAGAATAAGTGACTGTTAGTTTAAAGTCAAGGATGCATGAAAAAAAAAAACAGGTATATATATGGATGTAACACCTGGTGTATTCTCTGAACATAAACATTTTTCATTGGAAAACTTTTTAAACTGGTGATTATCTAATATATAAAGTAAAGTCAGTTATATTCTAAAGTGAAAAAAAAATGTGTTCAAAAACACAAACCAACATTTGACAAACTGCATCATCATTTGTAAAAAAAAAGCCATTACTTACAAAGGCAAATTATTTACTTCATATATATAAGATCACCCTCTCTCCCTATCTCGTCTATATACACACATATATCTACTATTATATTCAAAGTCACTATGCGTGTGTGTGTGTGTGTGTGTGTGTGTGTGTGCGTTCCTTCCTCATACGTTCCGAAACGGCTGATGCTATCTTTTGCAAATTTCACATAAAAGTAATTTATATTCCCGGCAGTGTTCTTAAAGTTTCGTACAGAAATTCATTCTATATGTATTAAAAATCGAAACATAGCTTTTTCTCTTAGAGGTAAAAAAAAATATTTTACGTTACACCTTTTTTTATCTGTAAGGGAAGAAAGACTATTTTTAAACAAACACAGACTGAATTTGATGAACGACATTATCATTATTATTTAAAATGTTTTGCGAATTAGACCACTGGGCAAATTATTCCTCGTAATATATACTATTCAAAAGAGGATTGATTCTATAATAATACATACGCAATCTGCATAAATAAAAATATCATGTTTACGCGTATTGTACGACGGGGCAACGCCGGGCGCCCAGCTATATATGAGCAAAAAAAAAAAAAAATGGGCTAAGAATGAAAGAAGGAAGAAATCGAATTTTCAATATTTTTCCATAAATTTTTGCTAATTTAACTGAAAATTTTTATTTTGCAGATCATTATTATCATAGCATATAATAATAAGTGGAAAATTAATCCTAAAAAATGGTAAGACCGCATCCTGGTGAGCATTTAAAAACCGAATTGCAGGATTAAGGCAGTCCAAAATTACTCACAAGCAGATTTTTTGATATTTTAAGAAAAGAAAAAGTGAAAACATCTCTTTCTGTAATGAAGCGAATTGGTTTGAAGTCAAACGCTTGGTAAATCTGGATCTGGTCGCCCTAGAGCATCCACTTTGAAGGACTACCACAGGCTTAAATTAACTGTTTTGAAGGCGCAAAAGAAAACACGTTGACCATAGCAAAGAATTCAAAACTGGGGCTGGAAATTCTCTTTCTGGATATACAATATCTAGACGAATGACAGAAATGGGATTTTCTTCTAGAAGATGTGCAAAGAAGCCATTTTTATCTAGAAAGAACATCAATGATAGAAAGAGATTTTTCTCGTCTTATGACAAGAAAGATACAGACTGGTTCAGGAATGTTTTTTGGTCAGATGAATCAAGATTTTATGCTCCCGAACGGTGCAATCGAAGAACTGGAGAACGATTTTCACCAAGTGACATAAAAACGACAGTTAAATACAGGAATGGAGGAGGTAATGATATGGAGAACTTTTACTACAGCAGGACTTGGGGAACTTATTAGATGTGAGAAGTCAATCAATGCAAAGGAATATATTCGAATATTAGAAAGAGGACTGTTACCAAGTATCCAGAAGCTGAGAATATCTCAGAACATTATTTTTCAACATGATAATGCCCCTGCACACACTGCTAAAGTCACAAGAATGTTTTTCTGATAATTCAATTAATGTGATTGGCCAAGTCAAAGCCCCGATTTAAACCCAGTCGAGAAATATCTCGTGCATTGGATGGAAGAACTTTTGGGAAGTTGTGCAAAGCGAATAGAATAGCATCTCCTCTTCACAGTGTTCCACTTTGGTTGAGAGCATGTCTAAAAGGATTGGTCTTTTAAAGAAATCAAAAGGGAATGCGATTCCATCCTAAACATTAAAGTAAATGTATTGTTCTGTGGTATTAGTCTTGTTTAAGTTTCCTTGTTAAATTGTTCTTTGTTCATTATAGCATGTAGTGCAATAAAATGTATACACTTTGTTAGACCCATTTTTTTTTTTGCTCACGAGTATATATATATATATATATATATATATATATATATATATATATACTCGTTTTAACCACGCAGACCCAGAAGTGGTGTGGTTTAAGATTGCGCAATTCTTATCACAAAAATTCCACGCGTAGGCATCATTACAGTGGGTATCTATAGGTTTCAACACTGAAGGAAGCTTCGATATTTATGTTGAGCAAACACTGCCAAAACCAACAGTAAATTTCCACTTAATGTCTAATTCTATTTTTTTAGATTTTACTAATGATGTTTTCTCTGTTCAAAATGAAACACTGATATATGTTACATATTTATCACGAACGTTTTCGATTTTACATAGAATCATCAGCAGGTGAAACAACAAATGGACAAAAATGCTAGAGAAAAGAAAAAAAAATTTAAAAGCTAGCCGTGAAACTGACGCTTGGAATCAGTCAGACACCGGAAGAACGTTTTAAATTGTTTCAGGAAAGACGTTTACAATTTTAATTGCGTGATGCCAGAATTAGTGTGACGTGCCATAATTATCACCTTAAACATTTTAAAATCGTATTACTGATTTGCATAAGCGATTTTAATAATTGTAGGTTGTTAAGTTTTGATGTAGATTGCTTCGAGTATTTTAATGTTTTTAAATTTGATCAGCATTGTTTTGTTTTAGTGTCATTAACAGCTAGCTATATATTAACACCGTAGTACTTTTAAGGTGTGTCACGTTTCCAGATTATAATTTATTCGATCGGGAGATCCTATTTATTAAAAAGGAGGATAGAAGGTGATAACATATTTATTTAATATATGGAACATTAATTTGATATATAGATACGTCAATTTAATGTTCATATTATGCTATAACTTTCTATTTTGATATTTTAATAAATAGGATACCCCAATCAACCTAGCAATGTAAACAAAAAAATTGGGCTTTACATAAAACTAAAATATACTTTCTTAGTCTTCTGGCTAGTATTGAAAGGTAGTATCTATTCTATCAAAAAATGGCATAATGATATCGTGGGGTTTCCGTTCGCACCGGGCGCCCATACAATGGATATATGTCACAGACTCCTATAAGGATGCTGGAGATAATCCGTAAAACCAGATATATTCTGAGCAGGGTTGCGGAGTAAGATGCTAAAAGTCCGACTTTGACTCCGACTCCGACTCCTAGAATTCCTAAGTTGCCGACTCCTATGTGGAAATCTCTCCTGCAGATCCATATACCGGCATCCCACACCTATTCAGCAAGCATTTTATAATTGCTTCTTCATATATATTATGTTTTGCGTTTAACATTCACTTGTATGATAAATATACTCACATATACACTTAACCAATTTATAGAATAAGTTAACATAAAGGGATTACAAATTTACAGTTAAATTTTATTACGCTATCAGTTCAAAAAGGAATATAATATTTAGAGGTAGGGAAACCTTTTTAAGCCAAACACTTCTCATCAGGAGAGGGGAGTAAAGACACATATTATACAGAAAATAAGTTTTTTAAAAAAGACAGTATTGCCTTTATGAAAAGAGGATAAAGAAAAAACAGGAAACTGTACTGAGACTAAAGCTGCTTCCAGAACTATCAGAAACCACTGTAAAAGAGTACTAAAAAACGCGAGAGAGTTGCATGCTCAGTCCGTTAAGTTCTAAGTAGATAAACAGCGGCTTGGTTTACACCAGTTTTGGCAAATAGCAAACAGGAGTCTGAAAAGAAGCATGTGCTCTATCCCAACCATCATCACTGGACCTGAGGTAATCTCGTCAGTGTCAGACAAAGCCAAACTGTTTGCCAAGGACTTTGCAGCTAATTCTACCATATGCGATCAAGGCCATCAATCCCCGTATTTCTTTCTGTATCAGAAAACTCGCTATGTGACATATAAATATCTGTGCTTGATGTTGTTAAGCTAATTAAAAACCTTGATTGCAGTAAAGCAACTGGCCCTAACGGCATCTAAATTATAATGCTAAAAAAGCTTCAATCAGAACTAGCTCCCATACTTACAAAGCTGTTTAAGCGTTATCTTAAGGAGAATTGCTTCCTAACACCCTAGAAAACCTCATTAGTATGCCCTGTATTTAAGAATTCAGGTGATCGGTCATCTCCTTCTCAGTACAGATCAATAAGTCTCCTGTGCATCTTGAGTAATTTGCTGGAATCTGTGTTAAATTAAGAACTAGTTACGTCAATGATCTTCCAAATCACACCCTAAGATCATTCATAGACATTTATGCTGATGACACTACCATCTATACAAAAATAGCAAAGGCTGTAAATGACCAAGTTCTCTTTGATTCGCTTTCCTCTGATCTTGAGCACATGGTGCCATGGGGAAAGAGGTGGTGGGTCAATTTTAATGCATCTAAAACCAAGCTTCTATCTTTACATCATCAACGCTCTGATCCTAATCTTGCATTAATTGAAATGAATGGTTCTCGTTTTGATGAGGCTGCATGTTTTGACAAGATTCTGGGCTTGACCTTTACTCCTGATCTGAAATGGAACACGTACATCAAATCCGTTGCCAATGTCGCTGGGAAAATGGTAGGATCCTTCTACCGCTCCAGTAGATATCTCATTGCTGATGCAATACTACACTTATATAAGAACCAGGTACGTCCAAGGATGGAGTACTGTTGTCACATCTGGGCAGGAGCTGCTTGTAGCAGCTTATCCTGCCTCGACAAAGTTCAAAATAGACTTCGTAGCTTAGTGGGATATTCCCTTTTCTCTTTTCTGCAATCTCTTTCCAACAGAAGAGACGTTGCGAGCCTATCCCTGCTTTATCTTTATTTCCATGGTAGGTGCTTTAACGAAAAACACTTGTCTATCTGAAACCACTATCATTAATTTCCCCACCTCTCTTTATCTGCTCTTAAACCTAAACGTAGATTCCATGAACATATCTTCTTTCTTAGAACTGCACGCCTGTGTAACTATCTTCCGTTTGACTGCTTTCCAGCTGACTACAATTTGGTCATTTTCAAGTCTAACATAAACAAATTCTTGATGAACCGTCTCCTTAATTAATCTAATTTACCACATTTCCACTACTAACGATTACTATGATATTTTCCCATTGATACTGTACACTCGTTAACCTTTATCCTCAAGTGGCCTCTAGGCCTTGATAAGTGGTGACTCTTATGTAAAACAAGGGAAATAGCTATAAAGGGCGACAGTAGCATCGGTTGCTTATTATTTATTTAGGCCAGTTTTTTTTTGGATTAGATTGTAATTCCGGATCGATTCCGGACTAATCCAATTGCCAAATTCTATTTGATTCACGAACTGGATAACTTTCGGATTTCAATCCGATTGTTATCCGATATAATCCACAATGATCTCACTCAAAAACAGAATTTTCATTGATCCTGTGTGATGTCACAACCAAAACGAAAACAACTGTCCAGACATGATTTGCAGTGATCCGATGGACCGAAATATTTTGATGAAGTAGAAGCATTGCAGTACAGCAAAAAATAATAAAAAAACAAACATACAAAACTGCTTAACTGCGCAACTGGTAAAATCAAACAGGAAAACGATGTAAAAAATAAATTTATTAGACTTAAGGAGTCTGAGTCGGATAAAAAATTCCGACTCTTAGTACTCTTAGAAATCCGACTACGACTCCAGCTAAAACCTCGGACCCCCCCCCCGCGGCTCCGACTGCGCAATGCTGATTCTGACACTACATTGAGTACATTACTTAGATAATTTTAAAGTTTTGACAAAAGAGCTACAATGATATCGTAGGGTCTCCGTTCATGCAGAAGGTTCACAGAATGCCAACAACAATATATTACATATGAGAGATGCCGCTTGGCATTTCCATAAGTCACGCTAGTTTGTTTTAAAATCTTTCTTAGATACGGTAATTTGGTTGATTTGAACATGAAAATATTATAAAAACCGAAAAAATAAAAGAAATATAAATAAACAGATTAGTTCTGTTATTTTAACCATGTTTGCTTAAACAAAATGTTAGCTGACCGTACACAATCCCAAATTCGGCGTTTAATAGTTTTTAATTCTCTGCATTCCCGTGCGAATCGTTTAAGGTAAGGGTTTAGCAAAATGTAGCAAAAGGTGGCTTCGTGGTTGGGTTCGAATGTTATAATCAGTAAAATTTGTTTCCCGTACAGTGATGATTGCGTTAGCATGAACCAGTAGTGTCTCTAATTATAAATAATAATTATTGTTTAATTATAATCTATGATATAAGAGGCAAATGTTTGTTAGTATGAATATATGTACGTTTGTTTGTATATCTCGCTAACATTTTTAAATCCAAAACGGATAAGGATGATTCTGGTACTGTCTTAATGGTTAGGTACTCGGACGCATAATATATGAAATTTAGAAGAATCAAATTTTGGTGGGGTGGGGTTGGGGCCTCACATAAAATCGTCTCTTTCTAAACGGTTTCAACATCTGCGCATGCGTGAACCGCTTCATCTCTTGGATGCGTTAACTACAAAAATTTGCAACGTCACGTTATAACTGTTGCCGTGGCCACAAGTGGTTAAGACTTTGACTAAAAACTATTTGTTTTTACGTCGCGTTTGCGTTCGCGCCCACATTACAGCGGACGATAAAAATTTTTTTTTTAACATATTTTTGAAAACGTTTACTTCGCTAAGCTTTCGCATTTACACAAGGTTAAAAGATTTAGATAAATAATTTTTTGTTTTGTATTTTTTATTATTTAAAACAAATAATTAGAGGGAATTTTTTATATCGACGGTTGATTTAATTGAGGGTTGATTTAAAGATCAAATGATTATTAAATGCATAGATATCACTTATGTAATCACTAGGGCTATGACAACAAAATATTTTTATCGTTGTTTTGGCTCTCTAGTATATATCCGACACAGTTAGGCACATATAAAAGCATATAAGATATCAACGGATACACACTCGAGAGTCAAAATAATGAATAGAATATGCTGTTGTCCTAGCCCTAGTAATCACAAATATATTTTTATAGTCTTTTTTCTTTAACGGTGACGTCACTTCGCATGCATTTGCATACGCGCGCTCAGGCCCTGTTACATACTTGGTTTCAATTGCATTTTGTGTGTATATCATAAAACACACACACAAAAAAAAAAACGCGTTGAAATACTCCGAAGAAACTGAAATTTCAGGAATATTTATATTATGCTAGCCTGGGTGCCCGGCATTGCCTGGGTTCTTGGAGGTGTGTGTTCAGCAAAGAAAAAAAAAGTCGTAGTAGGCAGGCAGGCTCGAACCTGTACCGCGAGGGAAGAACGTGAAAAAAACCCCGTTACGTCTTTTCTGTTGCGTCCATCGCCAAACCAGAAGTAACGAAAGTTCAAATTAAGGATAGTCAATCGAAAAGAGGGGATGACTTTCGAAAATATCGGCGAAAAAACGACCCTCTTCTTGTAGAAAAGTGGCCAGCTAAGGGTGAAAGAATTAATGTTTTTGAAAATTGTTTCGATATTTGCCGTGCGAAGGGCCGAGCTTTAAAACGATACCGATCTCGTGAAAATTCGTCGCCTCTGTCGAAAGTTTTAGGTAGACATTGAAACATACACACGTGCATTTAAACAGACACGTGAGATTTATATTATAGATGCTTTTTAATTAATTGCCTTTGTTTTGATTGATTTCAGATCAAGTGTGACTCCCCTTAAGCTCACCTCCAAACTGGATACAATCAGGAGTCACTACAAAGAAACATATTTCCAATTATATTGATTAAATATCAATACCCCCTATATATATATATATATATATATATATATATATATATATATATATATATATAGGAAGCTCCTCCATCTGCCATGTGGAACCCATGTGTTGTATCAGGTCGCCCCTCTACCTCGTTCTTAGTCTTCCCTTTGGCCTCTTACGTTCATGGGGTGTCCATTTCGTTGTTTTGATGGACGATCCGTCGTCACGTTGTCTGGCTATGTGTCATACCCATCTGTGTTTGGATGTCTTGATGGCAGTATTGATGTCAATAACTCTTGTTTGTTGGCGGATCCAGATAAATATATATGTAGGATAATCAAGATCCTTGGGAGTGACGTCAAACAAAAGCCACTCACAAGTATGGATGCAAAGTCCGAGAAATGACGTCAAAGGGTGTCAAATTCTTAGACTTAAAATCCCTGCTCAGTGAGTTGGACCACATTTTTGGAACAATACATGGTTGGAATGTTAACGTCATCTGGGCCAAATAATTTGTAGGATTTATATGTTTTATCCTCCTTGCAACATGATTTAAAAATCTTCATTTTTAAAGTTTCAATTCCAGAAATGTTAATTGTTTTTTGATAATTGCTCTATTTTCTCTGATGAGATACGCGTAAATTTCTGAAACTCCGTAAAAGAAAGAACAACCTACGTTTTGGAAGATTTGATGATGCAATACTGTAAATATTTCATCCGTAATCAATTAGTTTTATTCGTGTATATATATATATATATATATATATATATATATATATATAGTGGAAAGTGATATACAAACTGCCATTAGCGTATTAAGCGATGTTCTCTGTGTAAACAAATCAAGCTTTGTCATTTGGACGATGTGAAAACATCGTTAATTCACGCCCCACACAGCGGCAGCCGATTAGCGTAGTACTTAGAAGCCTTGGCTGTCATTTGGGCGGTCAGGTTTCGATCCTGGCTTGAGGTAGCTGCCTGACTAGCCGCACTGATCAGCTGTGATACAGTACTGTATGTGGATGAATATAATGCTCCCTATCATTAGCATATTAAGCGATGGTATTTGTGTAAACAAATTGAGCATTGGCATTTTGGACGATATGAAAACATCGTTATTTCACTACCCGCACAGCGTAGTGGTTAGAAGCGTTCACTACTCGAATACCGTAGTGGTTAGAAGCCTTGACTGTCGTCTGGGTTGTCGGGTTTCGATCCTGGCTATATCATATATATATATATATATATATATATATATATATATATATATATATATATATGAATATGAATGAGCACAGATTGTAGCTGTCAACTCCTCTCGTAATGGAGTTAATGTTTATTCATGTACGAAGTCTACTAAAAAAAATCAGCACACTTGAAATTTCATGTATATATATATATATATATATTTGTAGTCATCGACATACAGTCATGTTTCGTTGTATCACAACTCATCAGTGCCGCTAGACTAGCATCTTTCCCAAGCCAAGGATTGAACCTGGAACCGTCGTGTTGACAGTCGGCAGTTCTCCCACTCGACCACAAAAGCGACACCCACAAATAACTCGTCTGAATGTCTATTTAAATAAACATCCATCCGCCACTTGTAAAGTGCGCAAACCGCTTGTTTGTAAACAATATATATATATATTGTATATATATATTCAATATTTACAGTGCTCAGTAAGTAAAGCTTAAAGCATTTATGGAAAGTAAGCTGCACAGAAAAAAAATCATGTTTCAATCCAAAAGTAAGTTATAAAGCTAAATTCATTCAGCCTGATGATTTTCTTCTGGGAAAGAAACATACACGCATATGTGTCGCTTATCTGCTAAAACTATATTTCCATACTACCAAATATATATATATATATATATATATATATATATATATATATATATAAACATTTGTGTGTGTGAACAAGGTATAGTATGAACCTTGGAAGCACAATAGCCTACTTGTGGATATTTGTATGCTACTCTGCTTCATCGCATGTTAGCGGTAGTGTACACACTGCAAAGAAACCACTACTAAAATAAGAACGGAAAAAGCAGAACTGTTTTACAACTCTCCCGAGATGATGTCGCTATAAATGCACGGTCTGGACGTACTAGGCAAATCGCGAGATTATCAAAGGCATATGCGTGCGCAGACATCTGTCTGAAAAGACGAATAACAGGTCTAAAAGTTTTTGAAAAGAAATGCTTCTGGTATACAGCAGTATGAACCAGATATCCACAATAGAAATGTGCACATTGAATCAGATGTTTTTAAGACATATGATGAATAACTTTAGATTTGGATAGTTATACATGTACATCTACACACACACACAAACACACACACAGATATATACATATGCACATATATATGCATATAAATAAACATATATACATACATTTATATGCATGTATAAACATATATACATATGTACGCATATATATAGACATATATACATATACATACATATACGCATATATATAAACATATATACATATACATACATATATACGCATATATATAAACATATATACATATACATACATCTATACGCATATATATAAACATATATACATATACATACATCTATACGCATATATATATATAAACATCTATACATAAAAATATATACATGTAAATACATATGCATAAACATATATACATATACATTTATATATAAACATATATACGTATACATATATACATATACATATATATTTATATACAAACATATATACGTATACATATATACATATACATATATACATATGCATACATGTATATACATATATATAAACATATATGCATATATAGACATACAGCTATACATATATACATATATATATATGCATATATACATACACATATATATGCATACATATACATATATACATACATATATACATATACATACATATATGCATACATATACATACATATATGCATACATATACATACATACATACATATACATACATACATACATGCATACATATACATACATATATGCATAAGCATACAATATATACATACATATACATATATATACATACATACATACACGTATACATCACATATACATATACACACATATATGTATGTATGTATATGTATATACATACATGTACGATTTTACCTCAGTATTTACGCACTATTTAGTGATATTCAAAAGAACGCGCAGCTATAGAAATAGCAATGAAGATGGCGTAAACATCGGATTGTATGTTTTTACACAAGCAGTTAAAAAGAAAAAAAAAAGTTTTTCATAAAAAAATGTAAATATAATTATACGCACATAAACATGCATAAATCCACACACATACACAACATGCGTAGTTATCTTATCGGCATTTTTAAACCAAATCAAAATAACAATATTCTATATCGATACTTGATTCGGACTAACAGTTGACGAGGGACATTTCACTTGATCTCTTTCGTCTTTCTGGGTAAAAAGATGTTGCGACCGTATTTTTCCTTCTATTTGCCATTTAGTGGGAGCCGGGTCGATTGACTGGCATATTTGGCATTCCTTGACCACTGATTCTACTCTGTTTTTGGACACTGACGGGTTGGTTAAGTGTGCGAAATAATATGTCCGTCTCACTCCGGGGTGTCCAGTGTCGTGGTGTACCCTCTAGATTTCATCTGTCTCCTCAATAGAGGCAGCACATAACGATCCTGGTTCGGCTTCTTTCTTCATTGCGTCGAACCACCTCTGGGGCACACGGGTGAGTTTATCTGCAAGATTGCGGGTGGAAGCGACAAGCACCGCGTTCACCGATAGGTTGTACTCTTCCACCAACTTCCTTAGTGTCTCCAACCTTCGTCTGATTAGCATTTCGGTAGCCGCCTTGGTGCGCACTCTCGCTTTGCCTGTTAGTGTGTCAACTATCCAGTGGTACACGCACAGCGAATCTGTGTGTAAGCACAATTCTTTAACCTTCCACTGGAGTGCCATATTTACTCCCTTTATCCTTCCGGCGTTCGTCCTCGGCCAATCAGCAGCCAAAGAACGGTCACGTGGGGCCCAGTGATGATCGCACAATCTACAAGATGAGGACGGCGCCATTTTGGAATTTCTTTCATGCTTCGCCCATGCACGTACGCACACCGTAGGAGCGTTCCAAGGTAAGGCATGACGCGCAGATACGTGGGCGCTTCCTCCCTTCATTTTCTTCGACTCTACAATGCGACTTCAAGCGTATTACTGTTTTCGTGTTTTTCTCTAGGAATTTGTTATAATTAGTCGATTAGCGTCAAGTACTAAGCAAACTAAAACGAATTTATGTTCTACAAAATTGTTGACATTTAAGTCACCAACTTAATATATATACACACACACGCATATATATATATATATGTACAAGTATATATATTTACACACACATATATACATACATACACACACCTATATATCGACTAATAATTTAATCTATTATCAATAATTAATGATAACATATTATATACACTGCGTATAAAATTATTAAGGAGTTTAAATTTTTTTTATATTTAAGGAACGAGTGAATAAAAATTTATGAAGCTTTGAGAAAGTGCTTACATTACTATTCAGCTACTCCAGTCAGAAAATAAAAGTATTTCAATGCGTATTAGCGAAACTATGGCAGAAGATAGGAGTATCTGTTGATTTCAGTGTGTCAAGTTATTAACGAGATTGAGAAAAAACACAATATACCCATAACTTGTTTATTGAAATAATTTTCAAACATTACATAAATTCGGAAAAATCCTTAGAACACAATAACTACATAGCAATTTCCACATTGACATAATTAGTAGGGGATATGCGATCTTTTTTTTTAAGAATTACTTGTAAAATCTTTGGTCCACAGAATTAGTCAAATTTGTGATTTCGTCAACAGTTATTCCTCGTGATATCTCTTGGAGAGCATTCCACAACTCATCTTTGCTCTAAAATTGGCGTCCATATGTATAGAGGCGCCGCTTCATGATACTCCAAAGGTTCTCAATTGGGTTCAAATCTGGTGAATTCGCAGGCAATTCCATCTTCCGTAGCCCGGAGAACCCCAGTTGGTACAAATACTCTTTGCTTTTGTTTGTTGCATCCGAGGGAGCATTATCCTTCATAAAAATATTTTTTTTTCGGAACGTCAGACTTTGCTTCTTCAGCCATGGTTTAAAGTACTTCTTCAGAAAAGCTATGTAAGCATTGGACGTCATTTTTACGCATTCTGGAACTCCCTATGGTCCAACTACTGTACCCCCGATAATCCCAGCCCAGATCATTATCCCACCACCACCTTGTTGGTGCCTTAAACGCTGATGAAGACGTCGTCCATCTAGGACCCGTCCCTTGCTCCAGCCATCTGGGCCATCAAGAGTGACACGCACTTCATTCTTGAACAAAACTTTGAAAAAATCCGTTTTCATGTTGTCCTCTGCCCATTTCAATCAGTTTTGTATGTGATGTTGCTTTAATGGAGGCTTTGTCACGGGCTTAACAGACTTTGCAACTTCTTTCAAAAGGCGACATCGGGTATTTTTTGAGACATTCTTTAATCCAGCTTGGTCAAAGACTTCTCGACTTGTCTGCCCAGGGTTCTTAACAACTTCACGTTTAATTTATAGTAGAGAACGGCGTGAAACAACTCTGGATTTACCTTTATCGGCTCTCTTAATGCATCTTCATGCATATAAAAAAGTTCATTAAACATTTTCAATTGATTAAATCATTGCAGTCATGACATAAGTTAAATAATTTGTTTTGGTTATAATTTATTATTTTTTTGAGTATTAGTGTGTGATGAGTGTCGGTCGTTCAATATACCGATGCCAATGGTGTCTGTCGTCCACAAGCAATTTGCTGCAGAGCAATCGTTGGTCTTCAGATCCAAGAAGTGTAGTCTGATTGGAAATAGGCGGTTATCTTTATTAACTCTGACAAAGAGTTTGCTAAGATTCGACATGATAAGCCGCAACGAATAGCACATCCACAAATGAACGGTGCAGCAGATGGCTGATATATAAGTGACCTTTTCTATCTGTCTCTCTACGCAACGATCTCTATCAACTATTGTGTCAATTTTTAATCTACAGACTTGAGACGATGTATAAAAGAAAGTTGGACTTGTTTTTATCCGGTAAAATAGCTACTAAGGGATAAATACTGAAAATATTGCGTAAGTCGACTAAACATGTTACTTTTACGCATGCGCGCACATATATATTTATGCGTTAAAGTCGGTTATCTTTTAAAATGTTTTCTTATCCAGCTATAGTTAGCTTAGGTTGTAATGAATAAGGCTGGATCACTAAATATTTTGAAGGGGGTGTATATCTGCATGTAATTGCAGAACAAAAACTAAATATATTTTGAAGAATGTATGCAGTATTTTTAAAATTTTACTTTTTATTCTATTTATATTATTATTTAAATTATTATTTTTTTAATTTTACTTTTTATTTTATTTATATTATTATTTAAATTATTATTTTTTAAATTTTACTTTTTATTCTATTTATATTATTATTTAAATTATTATTTTTTATATTTTACTTTTTATTCTATTTATATTATTATTTAAATTATTATTTTTTAAATTTTACTTTTTATTCTATTTATATTATTATTTAAATTATTATTTTTTAAATTTTACTTTTTATTTTATTTATATTATTATTTAAATTATTATTTTTTTAATTTTACTTTTTATTTTATTTATATTATTATTTAAATTATTATTTTTTAAATTTTACTTTTTATTCTATTTATATTATTATTTAAATGATTATTTTTTAAATTTTACTTTTTATTCTATTTATATTATTATTTAAATTATTATTTTTTAAATTTTACTCTTTATTTTATTTATATTATTATTTAAATTATTATTTTTTAAATTTTACTTTTTATTCTATTTATATTATTATTTAAATTATTATTTTTTAAATTTTACTTTTTATTCTATTTATATTATTATTTAAATTATTATTTTTTAAATTTTACTTTTTATTTTATTTATATTATTATTTAAATTATTATTTTTTAAATTTTACTTTTTATTTTATTTATATTATTATTTAAATTATCATTTTTAAAATTTTACTTTTTATTTTATTTATATTATTATTTAAATTATTATTTTTTAAATTTTACTTTTTATTTTATTTATATTATTATTTAAATGATTATTTTTTAAATTTTACTTTTCATTTTATTTATATTATTATTTAAATTATTATTTTTTAAATTTTACTTTTTATTCTATTTATATTATTATTTAAATTATTATTTTTTAAATTTTACTTTTTATTTTATTTATATTATTATTTAAATTATTATTTTTTAAATTTTACTTTTTATTTTATTTATATTATTATTTAAATTATTATTTTTTAAATTTTACTTTTTATTCTATTTATATTATTATTTAAATGATTATTTTTTAAATTTTACTTTTCATTTTATTTATATTATTATTTAAATTATTATTTTTTAAATTTTACTTTTTATTCTATTTATATTATTATTTAAATTATTATTTTTTAAATTTTACTTTTTATTTTATTTATATTATTATTTAAATTATTATTTTTTAAATTTTACTTTTTATTTTATTTATATTATTATTTAAATGATTATTTTTTAAATTTTACTTTTTATTCTATTTATATTATTATTTAAATTATTATTTTTAAAATTTTACTTTTTATTTTATTTATATTATTATTTAAATTATTATTTTTTAAATTTTACTTTTTATTCTATTTATATTATTATTTAAATTATTATTTTTTAAATTTTACTTTTTATTCTATTTATATTATTATTTAAATTATTATTTTTTTTATTTTACTTTTTATTTTATTTATATTATTATTTAAATTATTATTTTTTTAAATTTTACTTTTTATTTTATTTATATTATTATTTAAATTATTATTTTTTAAATTTTACTTTTTATTTTATTTATATTATTATTTAAATTATTATTTTTTAAATTTTACTTTTTGTTTTATTTATATTATTATTTAAATTATTATTTTTTTAATTTTACTTTTTGTTTTATTTATATTATTATTTTAATGATTATTTTTTTAATTTTACTTTTTATTTTATTTATATTATTATTTAAATGATTATTTTTTTAATTTTACTTTTTATTTTATTTATATTATTATTTAAATTATTATTTTAAAAATTTTACTTTTTATTTTATTTATAATATTATTTAAATTATTATTTTTAAAATTTTACTTTTTATTTTATTTATATTATTATTTAAATTATTATTTTTTTATTTTACTTTTTATTTTATTTATATTATTATTTAAATGATTATTTTTTTAAATTTTACTTTTTATTTTATTTATATTATTATTTAAATTATTATTTTTTTAGAACGTCTTAAATAATTCGAACTCACGTGAAAGATCTTTTTGCGTACAGAACGAACGTTTTTGCATGTTTACACTAAAGGCCTCTAGAATATTTAGTTAGTGTTTGTATATTGCGCCCAGAACGCAAAATATTGGAATAAATTCAATATCTTGAGTAAAAATAATCGTTTGATGGGGGTTGAGAGCTCCTTAGAAGCGGAATGGAATTCGCTTGGTGATAAAAAAAAAAAAAAAAAAAAATATTCAGAACATTATATTTTTTAGCGGGGGGTGGGGGCAAATTACTTTATTTAGGCATATTGGAAAATCACTATTTGGGATTGCTTATGATTTAAAATGACCATGATAGTGTTAGAAGCAGAATGGAATTCTCTTGGTGATAGAAGAATCAAAATTTAAAAATTCTCAATTTTAGGGAATCTGGGTCCAAATTACCTATACTATAGACATTACATAATGATAATGGTTTCATTATCTTGTTGTTGGAATTACATACAAGCTGTTTTGTTTTAATTAATGCGAGTCTTGACATCATCCTTTTATCAGTTATTATAGCAAAATGGAATTAAGCAAGAAAGATGCACTTCAGCTCTATCAGCAGCAGCCAATAAAATGAAAGAAAAAAACGGATGTTGCTGCTCCAACTCTGACCGAAGACCACTTTCCTTCCGGACAATTTTTTCAGCTTGATTGAAGGCAAACCTGTGAATAAAACAACTGAACGTGTTATGGAGGAATGGGAATTATCTATCCTCACCGCACCATCATTACCCACATCACATCATGACGAAAAACTGTGTTAATCTTAGCGATTAACCATGTAAGAAAAACGAACGACTATTGCTGAGTGGGATGGTTGAAGCGCTAGAGAGTTTTTTTCTAGAAACAAAACATTTCCAAAGAGGAAGCTCTTTGACTGAGTGTCTTAGTGCTTGACATACTGTCAGTGGACATTGTAATCGAGAATGGTTTCGAGATTATAAAAGCCTATGCATCCACTCATAAAGGAAAGATGCACTTCAGCTCTATCTGTAGTATACGAAGCATTTGCCAATATAATGAACCCCCCCAAAAAAAACGGGTGTTGCTGCTCTAACTCTGACCGAAGACCGCTTTCTTCCGGTAATCGAAGGTCAATCCGGCACAATTTTTTCAGCTTGATTGAAGACAAACCTGTGAATTAAACAACTGCACATGTTATGGAGGAATGGAAATCATCTAACCTCACCGCACCATCAAAGAGGGAGAGATCCTGCGTTAATCTTAGCGAAACCATGTAATAAAAACGAACGACTGTTGCTGAGAGGAATGTTTGAAGCGCTGGAGAGTTTTTTTCTAGAAACAAAACATTTCCAAAGAGGAAGCTCTGTGAATGAGTGTCTTAGTACTTGTATGCAAAACGGAATTGCCGATGGTGGATGGCAAAATGGTCTCACTTCTTCAAGAAGATAGTGGAGCCTTCTGTCAACTATTTTGTGCGACACGTCAATCAGCCAACGACCCTGCTGTAATCGAGAATCGTTTCGAGATTATAAAAGCCTATGCATCCACTCATGACGGATGGGTCAACTCGAATGAGATAGGTTACACCAGTCAGAAAAGACAAGGGCATTGTTATGAAAACACAGTGAAGGCAGACTGACATTGTTTCACTTCAAATTGCGTTCATTGAACTTTGTTCAGAAGATATTGCATCGGTTGTCCTGTGGACAGAAGGACTGGAGGAAAGACGGAATAATTTTTTTTATAATGCAGATCCTCAACAACGCGAAAAAATAATGTCCCAATGCAACCCAAGGGATTCATCATGTACGAGTGGAGAAAATATAAACAATGGTCCGCATGCAACAGTTTTTCAGCTCTCAAAATCGTCTTTATCCGTAACAGCGTCGATCTCGAAAATTTTGAAACGTTCATGAGTAACACCGGCACCCTCCAGACTATCAAAAACAAACGTGTGCATGTGGAAGCATTGAAAACCTTGGGCATCAAGATAATGCTTCATCTCAGAATTGCCTTCGTCGATTAGAAAGTTAAGCCATGGATTATGATAATCCCGAACTACCATCAAATATGTGCCTACTGTTGGGAAGTGTTCAAATTGAATGACGGGTACTCTATAGAAAAATAGAGTGAGAGTCAAGTAGAATCTTGAAACAAGTACGTTCGGGCTTTCTAAACTGGCCCAACTGCACGATCTCGGCAGCTGCCCATCAAGGAGAATATTCATGGTATACTTTGCCGAATGTTAATTATGTCGCGCCCTGAAATCGCTTCACGATGCACCAACTTCACTGTAATATTTGTGATGAAACTGGACACACAACAAGGTCAAGAAGACATACCTGCTTCAGCTATGAAACAATTTTAAATAGATTTATTTTATTATCGACAAGTTTACTTTTTGTTTTTGTTGTTTGTTGTTCGCCCATTGAACATTTTCAACGAAATGTTACTTAAATATCGGAAAATTTCCATTTTCCTTGAAAAACAAATTTTTTCGATAAAAGACTGTGTTTGACCCCTTAATACCTTTTGATTAGTCTTTTGTTTTAAATGATAATGCGTATAAAATCTATTTTGTAGTACACCAGGTCCCCGCAGTGAAAAATTATAAGAACGATTTAAAAAATGATCTTTTTTTCCTGAAAAAATTGGGAAAAATTGACGAGAATTATGTGTTCTTAATAATTATCTGATTTCCAGTCAATTTTTTAAAATTGAATGCAATCAAAGACTTTTCCATTCTAAATATTCAGAAAGGCGATAAAAAATACTTTCAGATAGGTAGAAACAGAATTTTTACGTCGTGTTTCCGATAAAAATGATGAAGGTTTGAAAATTTACCTTTTATCGGCGAAATTTAACTTAAATTACGGGAAAACCGATATCTGACCGATTTACAAAAAAAAAAAAAAAAAAAAAAAGAAAGAAAAGAAGGCCGATTTTAAGTTGCTCTCAAATTCAAACAGTTTAATATTTTAATCTCTCGTGATTTGCATTACTCTCTGGACTTTGTAGTTTTGATAAACATAAGAAAATAGTCTTTAATTCCAAAATTAATAAATTCTAACTCTGGGAAAAATGTGGTTTGGACCTGGCCTTGTGTATCATGCGGAAGTAGCTATCCGAATACGCCTCCGGCACAATTGTTCTAGCCCAAACTGTTGACTCGTGAATCGGTGAGTAGCCAGATATGTTCTGCAAACGCCCGGAATGTATTCCTTAAACACTGAGATCCGCTCATCAATTTTCTTCTAAACCCCTGTGACTTACGAAAACTTGAAGGGATATGTTGTTCCACTTTGACTCCCACGCACTCAAGAGTTGGACCCTCTTACACTAAGATTTTAATTCATAAATTACTAAACTTTTATCTAGTGTGGGTAGAACATCTTTCTGAATTACTGGGAAAGCAGTCCTAGAACCAAATACGACACGGGGCTGTACAGCAAAATAGCAACGGGACACAGCGGACCTAATTCTCTCAGAAAATCCTTTACTGATAGAGCCAATAAAGGAGACCGGACACATGGGTGGGCAAAAGAAAATGTCGGTATTAAATTTTGCAAGGTTTTCATGGATATATTTGAAAATGATGCCCCCGGGGAAACCATTCTTAATAAGAATATCAATTATCTTCTTTATTCGTTAATGTAACCCCCGATATTCTTCATGGATCCATGGTGTAATAGATAAAGATGCTAAGTTATAACCATCTTTCGGAAGTTGAAGGTTCGATCCTACTTATGGGCGATTCCAAGAATACAATTAAGAATTACTTAAAACTTCTACCGGATATGTCTAACAGAACGAACACAAACTTACACATTTAATAAAAAGAAAGTCCGTTCGAAATTCTTTGCAGATTTCAGAGTTCGATAAAACACACCTGAAGAAGGTCGACGGTCACATCATCCGAAAAGTTGTGAAAATATCATCCAAGATCAGAACAGTTGTCTGAGTTATCCAAGCAATACAAATTAATTATCTACATTTAAAGGGGTCCGAAGCGTATTTTATAAAGCTGTGAACTATTTGCGATAGGACGGTGTATATAAAAACCCGTTTGGGGAAAGATGACATAATCACTCAAACCAATGTAAACACCGCTATTGCATTACATTACTGCACTTGATACGTAATTCATAATATCTGCATATGTAGACGCACACACACACACACACACACACACATCATTCCATCGAGAGCATTAAGAGTGTAATCGCATCCCGATGTCTGAAGGATGTAGATTGGGAAACATGGCAATTCATAAGCTGTGATCTGTTAAGTGCTTCACTGGATTATTTATAAGATATATTGATCCTTTTTTCCGACTGCGTTTATCTCACTGATGCGAGGTCTGCGCTGCATCTTGCCATTGAGATTTCTGTGGCGAGAGCTTTCAAAAAGAGTTTACGTAGAGCACCTGGTTACCCGTTAAGTGCGAACCAGGCTCAAACGCTTATATAAATAAGATAGAACCAGGCTCAAACGCTTATATAAATAAGATCATTTTTACATTGTAAGAATTTGATAAAAACATCCGATTAGAGGTCGTATATTTTAGCTGTTATATCATAACCCCCCCCTAAAAAGGTATAATGACGAAAGACTATATATTGCCTTATCCTCCAGAAGAGGATTAACTCATGACAACAGAACAGGCACCTTATTACCTTCAAAAGAGGAGGTAATGCCCGAAAAGATTGTTTCATGTCAAAAGAATATATACTATACTACTTCCAACAAAGTAGGAGGTAATGCTTAGGAGGATGGTCAACAGTACAGATATTATACTACCCATACTTATTTGAAAGATAGTACACTATTTTGAAATAGTATAGTAAACTCAATTGAGAATTAAAATATATTAAGCATTAAGGAAATGATCTTCCAAAACACATCCTAAGATCACCCATAGACATTTATGTCGACGACACTAGCATCTGTTTCAACACATCAAAGACCGTAAACGACCAAGTTCTCTACGATTCTCTCTCCTCTAGTATTAAGCACGTAGTGCAATGGAGAAAGAGGTGGCTAGTTAATTTTTATGCATCTAAAACCAAGCTTTTATCTTAACATCAACGCTCTGATATCCTTCTGGCATCAATTGAAACGAATGGCTCTTGTCTTGGAGAGGCTCCGTGTTTGGACAAGATTCTGCGCTTGATTTTTATTCCTCATCTACAATTGAACACGCACATCAAATCCGTTGCCAAGGCCACTGGAAAAATGGTAGGATCCTTCCATCGATCCAGTAGATACCTCACTCATTCTCTACTTATATAAGAGCCGGGTACGTCCGAGGATGGAATACTGTTGCCACACTTGGGCAGGAGCTGCTAGAAAGAACTTATGCTGTCTTGACAGAGTTCAAAATAGACTTCGCAGCCTAGTAGTGGATGCCCTTTTCTCTTTCCTGCAACCCATTTCACACACAAAAGACGCCTGTCTACTTTATCGTTATTTTCATGACAAGTGCTCGTCTGAGCTTTAATCTATGGTCTCCCTTCGCAAAACACTGGTCTAGTTGAAACCGCTATCAACACTTTTTATCGATTCCTAAACCTAAACGTAGATTTCATCAACAAAGCTTCTTTCTTAGTACTTCGCCCTGTGTAACTTTCTTCCGGTTGAGTGCTTTCCAGCTGACTACGATTTGGTAGTCTTCAAGTCCAACGTATACAAATTCTTGATGAGCCATGCCCTTAAGTAATCCAATTTACCAAATTTCCACTACGATATTGTCTCATTGACTATTGTACACTCATGAACCCTTACTGGGCCTTGATAAGTGGGGACTTCTATGTAAAAAAAAGGAATATTATAATTTCGACTACAGACAGACAGGTACCAAATCAACATTCAATGAGTATGCGCAAAAAAATTATGTGATTATCAAGTTGAGGTAATAAACATGAATATGTCCAGGTTCCTTCACACAAGAATACAATTGGTTCGCGTAAGCTTTAAATACGGACGGGTACAGCAGCCTGGGAGAAACGTTAAAGATACGAAGAAAGTCTAAATCTTAGATATATTAACAGCTGCAAGTTTAAACAACAGTTAATTAAGGCGACTTACTAGATTGTATAACTCGATTTGTGTTATCAACACTATGCAGATACTTAAAAAAATACATCACTTTTTTCGAGACGTACCAAATAATATGTGGGTGTGATCGTAAATTTGACAAACCTGAACGTGCAATGCCTGGGCCTTACTCTGTTGATTATAATCCACTTACCTAAAAGATAAAAACAAAAGTAAAGTAGTTTTAGAAAAACATGGATGCGAAAATACATTCGGCGTAAATAAAAAACAACAACAAAATAGACTAAAAATAAAAAATAAACAGTCGCTGTAATAAAAAATAAACAAACAAAAACAATGAATTTTCCATATTAAACAACAATTACAACAACAAAAGAACACAAAAGAAATAAGCAAACAAGGAGGTAGAGTTAAGAAGTACAGAAATAATGGGTTGTCGGAGACAGCTTCTGGCTTGTTTACAGTGATTGTTTGTTAACACCATTATCATGATTCATAGAGCAAGGAAGAGTGTGGTAATTCGGTAGTACTCGGAAGAATCACATTTTAATTTATAAAAAAGTATGACAGTTTTATTGTGGGTGTTTGTGGTTGCGACGAAGGGTAAGTGGATTGGCAAAAGGAAGACTGCCTGTCAAAGCTAAAAAAAGACTAACTCCGACTTAATTCAGGTCACTTGTTATGTAATCACCTGTGACCTTTGACAACTAACATCTCTCTCTATTAACAACCGATATCCTTGTCTTTTAAATAGCCTTTCGCAATGTAAATTATTAATTTTGATTGATGGCCAATTGTCGTCAGTTGCATTCTCTATTATTTTTCCAAATGGCTTTTTGGAAAATTTCTATAACTTTTTTCGGTACACGACCTTGATTATTGAACAAGAGTCCATATAGCGATGCAGTAGAGTAGCTGGTTATGTTTACTAAAGCAGATGAAAGGACAGGTGACTGGCATAATGAATAAATTCCAGCCTATGGTATCCCTTATGCAGAATTAAAATTCTCATAGATTCATTCATTTTTGGATTTCAATTTTTAACAGTATTTGAATTTAGGCACTAATGCTGTTGGGAAAGGTATAAATGTAAGCGTGCCCCTCAGCTAGAGGTAAACAGAGACTTTGGTTTTGTTTATCGTATATATATTTTTTTTCTTCAGTTTTTTTGTTTTGATAGTGATAAAGCATCCGGTAGGATAGCCAAATATTTATCCGCTAATTAAGATGCCTCAACCCAGAGTTCTTTTTAAAATTCTAACCGTCCCTTTAAGTAAAATTGGTTGTATCTTTCTTGCATTTGGTTTCATATATATATATTTTTTAAATTCTTTCTGTTCGCTCCTTGTTCTGGGGACTTCCTCATTCACTTATAATGGAATATTTTAACCATTATATATAAAAAGAAACGAGAGTTAATACTTTGGTGGAGAAATATCGCAACCTAACTCGAGACTACAGACTGCCTAACTTAAATAACGCAAATACTGACAAACTTTATTTGTATTTAGTATCTTGTGCAATATATTCTTTCTAGATAATCACGTTTTTTACGTTATTTGTTATAAGCCTTTTCCTAGAGCAAAAACATTCCCATAATTACTTGATCAATGGAGATCTTCCTAAGATTCCAGTTTCTTTCCATGCTGTATATAAGATCGTCGTATTTAATTATTTTCTTTATCCCAGCCAGCTCTGTTTCTCCCGCTTGTTTCATATAGTTATTTCCGGTTTAGAATATTCGTTTACTAGGTTGGTGGTCGTGGAGATTTTGCATGACTTACTTCTAATAATGAATCGGTTACAATACATGTTGCATCATGTCGTCATTTAAATCCTATCTTTTTTTTTTACACGGTGGTCACCACTTATCAAGGCCCGGAAGCCACTCAGGGATAAGGGTTATTGCAAGTACAGTACGTAAGTGTGGAGATTTGATGAAGTGTTTACTCAAGGGGGCGGTTCATTAGGAATTTATTAACGTTGGACTTGAAGACATCCAAGTTGTAGTCAGGTGGGAAGCAGGCAGACGGAACAGAGTTCCACAGGCGTGCAGTTCTAAGAAAGAAGCTTTGTTCATGGAATCTACGTTTTGATTTCGGCACAGATAAAGAGTGGGGGAAATTTTTGACAGTGGATTCAGCTAGACGGGTGTTTTTCGTGAAAGATTGGCGAGGGGGGACCAGAGATTGGAGTTCAGACGAGCACCTGCCATGGAAATAATGATAAAACAAGGATAGGCTCGCAACGTCTCTTCTGTGGGAGAGAGGTTGCAGGGTAGAGAAAAGGGCATCCCCCACTAAGCCACGAAGTCTATTTTGTACTCTGTCAAGGCAGAATAGGCTGTTTTTAGCAGCTCCTGCCCAGATATGGCAGCAGTATTCCATCCTTGGACGTACTTGGCTTTTATATAGATAGAGAATTGCATCAGTAGTGAGATATCTTCTGGAGCGGTAGAAGGATCCAACCATCTTTCCAGCGATCTTGGCAACAGACTTGATGTACGTGTATCTTTGTCATAGGACAAAGCACATGAGACATAAAGGTGTTATATTGGTTATAAACTCAGATTGAGCGATTGGCAAGCCAAGTTCAAATCTTTTTGGTACATTTTCTTAACATCATAATCTAGGATGGAGAAGAGAAGGGGAAGAGCAAAAACAGTAAGAAATTAAGATGGAGATGAGGATGAAGAGGGAGATTTTATCTGGTTGTTTTGTTTTATGACAATTTTCGACTTCTTTAGTGCCGGACCAAGTAATACTTCAAGTTCTTTATATCTTCGAATATTTATTCATGATGTTTGGTTTGATTGTTTTGTTTTACGGCACATCAACCGTTTTAGAATTATTTTACGCCGAATCCAGTAATTTTAGAAATACAGTGTTTATACTTCAAGTCCTTTATATCTTAAAATATTTATCTATGTTGTTTGGTTTGGTTGTTTTGAAGAATAAAACTGCTTTTACTTTTGACTTTGCAGTACATGATTGAGTTGTGCTAAGTGAAATGAATAAAACAATAGCATCAAAGTTTTGGTGCATCCTAGGCTAGAAAACAATATCTTCAGACAGCCTGATTTGGATGTGAAGAGTAGTGAAAGGAAAATAAAAAGTAAACGAAGGAAAAAAAAAAGGAAAGTCTACATTGAAAAAATAGGAGCAGAAAGAGGAAAGAGTAAGGAGAAAGAGAAAGAATTGGGAAAAGATGTAGGCGGAGCACGATAAAAAGGAACAAAAAAATAAAGAGAAAAAGAGGGAAAAAGAAAGAAAGAAAAAGAAAAAATGGAAAAAGAGAAAGAAAGGAAACGAGAAAGAAGGGGAAAAAGAAAGAAGAGGAAGATAAAAAGGGAAGATAAAAAAGGAGAAAAGAAAGAAAAGGAGAAAGATTGAATAGGAAAAGAAAGAGGAAAACGAAAGAAGAGGAAAAGAAAGAAGAGAAAAAGAAAGAAGAGGAAAAGAAGTGGAATATAAATAGTCAAGAGGGAAAGAAATATCAAGCAAAAAGAGAAGAGAAAAAGGAGAAAGGAAAAAATGAAAAGGGAGAAAGAATATGAAAAAGAGAAAACACAAGCGCAAGAAAAAAAAACAGGAAGATGAAAGAGAAATAACGAGGAAAGAAAAAGAAGGAAAAATGAGAAAGAAAGAAAAAAGAGAAAGAAATGGAAACAAGAAGGAAAGAAAAAGAAAGAAAAGGAAAAAAAGGAAAAATAAGAAGGGGAAACAGAAAAACGAAAATGAAAAAGAGAGAAAGAAAAATAAATGAAAAGAGCAGAAGAGAAAAATTATAAAAAAGAGGTAGAAAGAAAAAAAAAAGGAAAAGAAAAAAGAGGAAAAAGAAATACGAAAACGAAACACGAAAAAGAAACACCCAATAACAAGAATCAAAAAGAAAATACAATTGTAAAAATGTGATGATCCGGAGGCTAAAATGACAAACATGGATAAAAAAAAAAAATAAGAATGAAGAAAAATTGGCGTAGTGGGCATTAAAAAAGATTATTCGAGAAAATGAGATAAAAAAACATAACCTTAAAAAGGGGGAAGGTATTCCAGGAAAATAATTTAATTCGCCTTTTAATATTCAGTACATAAAGTAGGTCACACAGTCTGATTTTAATCACATGAAATAAATGCATACAAAAATAGTCCATTAGCACTTTTAGAAATTCAAGTTTCTGTGATCCTCGCACTAATTATAAGTTTATATTACACAAGCAAGAAGACCTGACGTTGCCAGGGATTGAATAAAGAACTCTATATACTTCTGTATCCAACCGAAAACACCGTATTACACATTTTATGCGAGCGTTCTATATTTAACTAGCAGGACCCGTATACGGGCATTGCTCGGTGAAAGTATGCCTCTCACCCCACCAGTAGTAGTAGTAGTAGTAGTAGTAGTAGTAGTAGTAATAATAATAATAATAATAATAATGAACTACAGTTGTTAATGGGAACCACTGTCGGTCCAGTAAATCAGCGGACACTGGCACCCGTGGCCAAAATGAATATACCGTGCCGAGGTAACAACGTTAGTATCTATAAACCCATTCTTAACATGGGATTTGATTAAGTGCTGTTATTATTCTGTGCTTTCACCTAAAGTCTCAACATTGTGTCACGAGGTAAAAGAAACAACCAAAAACACTGCGGCGGACTTGAACAATGATTCCCATAGTCTTTAAAATTTTTCTTTTAACTTTGTCGTAATTTTTTTTCCGGCGATCATCATCGAGTACAAGTTTAATTTTAAGATTTAAAAAAAAAAAAAAAGAAAGAAATTTAAGGTAGTATTTTTAATGACTGTAAAAGTCGGGGATTAATAATAAATGGAACATACACTTTTTGCGTTAAATATTTCGCCCTTTCTGTTGGTAAGGTGTGTACATTTTTTCAAGGTATTTTGTGAATGTTACAGCTAAGCGTGTAATCTATTATAAGCGACGTAGAAATTTGCGAAAAATTGTGGTAGCATTAACAACGCGAGTGACCCCAAAAAGGAGATCTTTACTGTAGTAGAACGTTATAATTCCAAATTTAAGCCTGCAAGCGCTGATAATCGCCTGAAAATTTAAAGAATAAATGAAAAATAAAAGTAAATGGTAGAGCAGTGTTGTTCAGGCCCACCAATTCTTTTTTTTTTTTTTTAATTATTTTGCAATCTGAAAGTTATGCGTGTTTTCAAGGTTCGAAAAGGGTAAACGTGTTCAATAGCTGACCCTAATTGGGTTGCCAGACTCTACTAAATATCTGACTCCCAAATCTTTCAGAAAAAAAGACCAAAAAAACGGCCAAATCGATAACTATAGCCAGATTTTCAGAAACAAAAAAGCTAAATTTAAAAAACCAACAATGTGTGTGTAAATATATAAACAGTTATGCATTTTACACGTTCTTATTTTTTGTGAGCTGATATAGATTGATGTTTTTCATATATATTTATATATTGGAGAGTTTTGCTTCCAAATAAACGCGTCTTTTTAATTACGCTTTATTCCGGAAAAAAATACGGAATTTTATTAAAATAAATGCGTCGGGGAAATAAAATTGTCGACAAAAAATAAGTTCGTTTCATTTCGTTTAATAAACTTCCGTATTCTTTTTCGGCATAATAATAAAAAAAACGCAAATATTTGGGGGCTACCCTCTTCAATTTAGTCCACAGTTAACATCTTCGATATAGCCATATTCTCTATATAGCATTAATTAAGGTAATGTTCAAAGTTAAAAATAAAAGTGACATTAATTCTTTATCACCGCCTTTCATATTCACCTTAAGTTGACATCATATAGGTTTTCGGGTAACCTGTAAATGAATAACGCATGCTGACAAATACTCTTGCTATAAACCAAACAACGCGAGCGCGTGCGTTGATTGGTTTATAGCAAGGGTATTCGCCGAAAAACATAACTATAACATAACTATAAAAACTATTTGTCGGCTACAATTTAACATGCGATATTCATTATCATAATACCGGAAAACCTATAAATGTTGTCAAATCGCATGGAAATTATAAAATAATTAACAAATAAACTTCTGTATTTAAATATTTTTTAGGAGATATCTTGGTATAAAAGACGCAAATATTTGGGATCTAAATTCTCCAATTTAGTCCAGAGTTAACGTCTTCAATATAGCCATATTTTTATATAGCGTCAGTATTAACCACCAGCGATCTACACGTAGCGTATTTAATGGTAAAAAAACAACTCGATCGTAAGGTTTATTTATTTATTTTTTGTTGTTTTGACAAAGACGTCATAATATGTCTCTTAGTGAAGCTACATTTTAATGTTAGTAAGCATTTGCTTATAAAGTGAAGAACTGGATTCAGCAACAGGAGAATTTTCAGAGTTCAGATAATCAGAATGGACGGAATCTGGAGATGGGAGTCTAAAATATTTATACATCGAAAATTGGAAAGATTATGTAAGTTTATGTATGTATGAGCCAGTTACGGTCGGTGTAATCACAAAATTTGTGGACCGTGTAGAATTCGTCCTAGTGACAACTGGAAATAGTGGTAGGACTAAATATTTAGAGAGAACAATACGGCCCCCCCTTCCACTAAAGATGTTGCGATTGTGATGGTGTTGTTTGTGGGATGCAATGTAGTATTTTTTTTTATCACAACTGAATGTGTCTAAAATGATGTTCGTAAGCTACATAAGATTGTGACTATTAGCTTAGATGTATTGAATTTGTATGTGACATCCGTTGTTGCAAATCTACGATACTTTTGTCCAGAGTGGAATTTCTGCAAGAAGAAGCGGAACAAGAGGAACACAAAAAGAACAAAACATAGAGGAAAGTGAGGATGGTGTAAAGGATGAAAGTATACCATTGAAAAACAGGAGAGACGAGCAAATGCGAGAGTGACACAGACTTTCCAAAATAGTCAGAAGGAGTGAGAGATCAGATTAGGGTGTCAAACCTCGCAGGTTCAGAAAGATGTAGCACGGTAAGTAAATGATGTTTCGGTTAAATCTCAAGAGACAATGGATACCCCCTGTAAGGGTAATACGCGGGTAATTGTAAGGCAAAGGTTGCGCAATCACCAACGACACCTCTACTGAATTGGCATTGTTTGAGTCCAGTGGCAAGGAGAGGTCCAAGACGGCTGAAAACAATGCCGAGATAAGCGGAGAGCATATACAGCACCTGGAATTCCCCAATGGTCACCCATTTAATACTGGCCAGGCGTAACATTGCTTAAATTCGAGAATCTAGCGGGAACTGCTGTGTCAACCTGCATATACTGTATCTAATTAAATGAGATAGTCAAATAAAAGATACGACTTTAAAACTATTTTGTTTAGGTATAAAATAAAATAAATTAAAAGGTAATATATTACCTTTTAATTTCAATTTTAAACGCGAAGGCAGACGCCACTATAATGTTATAGCATTTTTGATCCAAATAAAATATACTAATCCATGTATTCTCAGTAATATAGTTTCAGAATATATATAGGGTTATGAGGATGTAGCCTATATTTAACACCCTAGGAGTAATTCACGGAAAAACAGAAACTACAAATTACATGTGTACGAGGGGCGTTTTCAAAAGTAATGCCTCCTATTTTTTCCACGCGAATATATCGGGTGGAATTCATATGGCATTGCTATGAAGACTGAACTAATGCATTCATGACCTGAAAATTTCATCTCTCTGTTGCAGATATTGACGTTGTGGGACTCTAAGAAATCAACCTCTATCATGGACGTGCGTCAGAAGTATAGATGCGTCACTGAATTCCTGACAACAGTGCATTGATAATAGTGGTGACTGCATAGAAACATAGATTCTGGGACACAAAAACTCGCTCGTTTTAATGGTACCACTCCTGCCTTCGTAGCTCTTAAACTTTCGGAATTAAAAAAAAATAGATTGTTCACTTTTGGAACGAGCCTCGTATAAACTGGACTTGTGAACTAATGTTGTCTGAGAAAATAGAGGAACCCACATTACCCTGGGTGGTGAACAATATACAAAATACAAAAAAAAAACAAAACAAAAAAAAAAAACAAAGATAAAAAAAATGAAAAACAAACAAAAAAACAAAGATCAATAAACAAAAAACAACAATACAAACAAACAACATAAAAAAAAAACGTATCCGAAAAAGCGGTGGTTATTATATTTCGGAAATTTTTAGATTATTATTGATAACGTATAGTTTATTCCAACCGCTGTTCTTATCTTGGATTTTAATATCGCAACGTTTCAGCCGATGTAACCGCCCAAACTTCTTCGTGTGCGTCTCACAGAGCTGGAAAATCTTTTTTGTCGAACACAGAAATCTGTAGCAAATTTCAAACTGAATCCTCTATTTGATCCACGGGTATAGAGTATTCTGGTTTCGTCAGCCCGTCTTAAGTACTAATTGTATCCTTAGTATCGTCTGCACTGAGGATTGAACGTTCACCCTCAAGAAGACTGTCACGTGTTCATGTCGGCAAATAAAGGATTTTAGTTGAAAATTACGTACAGATTTTTGGAATACGACTAAATACACCTAAAGAAAAAAAGTCTGAAATTCCATCGACTAAATTCTTGTGCTGATAGTCGTTCGAATATCCAAATAATACACTGTCTGACGCTCATACTATTTTTAACTGCTTTCCCAAAATGTACATAATAACTTTTTTTTAAAATGTATATATAAATATCTCACTCTTCATAGGATTTTCCTCTCATCTTGGTATATTTTATTTTCCTCAATCATCATTATCATTCTCCCGAGGAAGTTCTCCGAAAATAGGGACGAAACGTTGAGAAATAAAAAAAAAAGCGAAAAATGCTTTTCTTTCCTTTTTTCCATAACGTTATAATATCATACCTGTTTTATTTTCATAGTATTTGTTGTTTTTTATTTAACAAATAATTACCGCTTTTTTTCCCTTTAGAATTCATTCTTATCTGGTACGTTGTACGGCATTCATACAGATAATATCGGGTCAGCTTTCCTCGAAGGATTAACTTTCTAAGAGATATTAGATTTCTTACAAGTCACATGTACTTCGTAGATAGCAAAAAAGCAAAAACAAAAACAAAAAATCCTGAATATCTAACGTTATCCAATACGTTATAGCCTTATTCGCAAAGTAGACAAAAAATAGAAAAAAAAACCCCAAAAACTTTAACTCGCTTTTTTCTTTGTAACAACATTTACTTTCTCAATTGGCTGTGGCGTCAGTCACGTGATCAGGAACGTTCTCCACGCCTTTAGCGTGATCTAAAACGTTTTTTTTTTTAACGTGATCTCCCTTTTTAAAATCTTAATTTTTTGTCACTTCACATGCATTTGCGTCCGCGCTACATTACACACAAGAAAATTTGACATGTTAGTTAGCCTTTAACATCACGCTGTTGACAATAGGTTAACACAATTTGTTATATAGGAAACTAGCCTGGGTGTCCGGCATTGCCTGGGTGTTTGAAGGTGTGTGTTCAGCAAAAAAAAAAAAAAAAAAAAGTGGTAGTAGGCAGGCAGGTTCGAACACTAACCCCAAAGGGGGAAAAGAACGTGAAAAAAAAAAGCGTGACGCCTTTGCTGTTGCGCCCATCACCAAACCGGACGTGACAAATGTTTAAATTAAGGCGGGTCAATCGAAAAGAGGGAATGACTTTCGAAAATATCGGAAAAAAGCGACTCCTCCCTGTAGAAAGGTGTCCAGTCGAGGATGAATGAATTAATGTTTTTAGCCAATTTTTCAGTATTTGTCGAGCGAAGGTCGAGCTTCAAAATGATACCTATCTCGTGAAAATCCGTCGCCTCTGCCGAAAGTTTTAGGTATACATACATACATACATTTAAACAGACAGGTGAGATTTATATTATAGATAAGTTCTAGTTTTGGTTGCTAGTCCGCAATCTGTTTGGACGACGTTATTTATAGCAGCAGGGAGGTGTCACTGTCCTTCCACATGCAACGCCTGGTATTTCCAAACGGTCACTCATCTGGTACAGACTAGACTTAATGTGAAAATCCTGTAATCAACATAATTATATCGTATAGTTCTTCCTTCTCGTCAAGGATTTTCTTAGCATCCCATTTTTTATAACTTTACTAGCAGGAGGGCTCGACGTTGCTCGGGGTTCTGGATATGACCTTAAACTGTATCCACTGGTGAGGCCCCAACTTGCGAGCTTTGAGGAGTGTGGAGCCACCCTTTAATTGCCGTTGCTCCCATGATTACGCTGAATCGGAGTGGTAGTACTTGTTAGCGTCTCAACTATGGGTTAAATAGAAATCGACTTAAAAAAAAAACTAAAAAAAACTGAGTTCCAAATAGACTTCGTAGCCTCGTAGGAGATGTCCTTTTCTCTTCCCTGCAACCCCTATCTCACAGAAGAGATGTTGCGAGTTTGTCTCTGATGTATCGTTATTTTCATGGAAAATGTTCGACTGAGCTTCAGTCTATGGTACCCCCCTTCGCAAAACTTTAACAAGAAACACTCGTCTAGCTGAAAACACTATCAATAATCCCCCACTCTTTATCTGTGCCTAAACCTAAACGTAGATTCCATGAACAAAGCTTCTTTCTTAGAACTGCACGCCTGTGGAATTGTCTTCCGTTTTCCTGCTTTCCGGCTGACTACAATATGGTTGTCTTCAAGTCTAACGTAAATAAGTTCTTGATGAGCCGTTCCATGTAAGTTATCAAATTTACCGAATTTTCATTACTAATGATTACTATATTGTCCAATTTCTACTGTACACCCTTTAACCCTTATCCTTGAGTGACCTATTGGCCTTGATAATGTGGTGATGCCTGTGTAAAAAAACAAAAAACTTTTCATCGAAATCACTGGATTTTGCATTAAATAACCAACCAACCGACGTTGCTCGGAACTGAATGAGGATATGCAACGAACATTCCACATTGCATATCCTTTTATTGTCACGGAAATCAATCAAATCGCTCATTTTTTCAATCAAATGTATTGCTCGCCTACTCTAGGATGGGACCCACCTTGGTGCACCCAGAGGAAGATCCACATGCATTTCCACAGTGACTTTGTTCACAATGCACTATAGTCTTCATTGTATTGTAGAGTACTGTTGATTCTATAAAATTATTTTTCTGTGAAATCTTGAATTAAAGTTTTAAATGCAACAGTTAAGAACCATGGTTTAGTTGTGCTCTAAACACACACAAATATTTCAAACGAACCCCTGTCTTATCAAAGTACTTACTTGATTTAATACGCCGGCCCCTTCTGCTTGTGCGGTGATAAAGCTTCTCAAATGCACTTGCAGTATGAGGCTGTGTTTGGTTAAAATCAGATTATACCTTCATACTATCATATTTTCTATTATCAATTTTAGATATTTATCGGAGGCATTCCGATACAAAAGCTAAGACCCCCCACCTCTAAACACAGGAGGAATATTGGTGTGAAATAAAATAGTCCATTTGTTGTTCTTCGAGACTATTTACGATCATTTGAAGAGATCTTCACTTTGTAAACAGAAGTAACGTCTCTTAGGTGTGAATATTATTACACGTAGCTTTATTTTAGATATAAAGTGTTTCCCTTGTTTTTTTTTTTTATCTTTCCGGTAGTACACTTTATTTTAAACATATATGTTCCTTCATGGGTTGCTATTAATTTTATAAATAAGATATCCCTCGATTCAGATCTAGAAGAATGAGCGCGAAACCAGTCAGTTAGCTTCCCAGTTTTTGTTTTGCTCTCTACTTTTAATCAAGAACATCAAATCATATCATCTTTTCATAATTACTATATATATATATATATATATATATATATATATATATATATATATAAAGAGAGAGAGAGAGAGAGAGAGAGAGAGAGAAAGAGAGAACGAGAAAGAGAATAAACGACAAAAAGTTATATTCCAAAATTCATGATGTTGACCATCTTATAATTTATTCCTTTAATTCAGTTGACTTATACAATTCTTGACAGTATCTGTTTCGTAGCGCAAAATCAATCACTTAATTCTTATATCAACTGAATTAAAGGAATAAATTATAAGATGGTCACAATCATGAATTTTGGAATATAACTTTGTAATTTATTCTAAATATTCGCTGTCTAATTACATTGAACTTCTTAAATAAGGATTGATATATATTATAAGATAATATATTTCTCTCTCTCTCTCTCTCTCTTATATATATATATATATATATATATAATGTAATTCTTGGTTCGTTATAAGCGAAGAAAACCATATTTCTACGTTACCAATTTATTTGAAATTTTTAGACAACCCATCTTTAGAATCGAGGGATGTTTTTATGTTATTAAAATAAATTTACCTCGCGAATTATTAAAATATTAAATAAAATAAATATATTTTCGTAACGTTAGTGTGAACATGTTTTGTTGATAAAACTGAACTTCCAGTTCGATTCATTTCACAGCCACGAATTGACGAAACGAAGTAGATTTCATTTTCTGTTTACTCGATAAGTAAAAAAACAAAAAAAAAAAACATAATTCATTTGTTTATCTTCCAAATTTTTTAATTTAAACATTTTTTCTTTATTATATAAGGCAAAAAAACGTTTGTCGCTTACTTTTTGAGTTTTTTTGTTGTTTTTTTTTGTTTTTCGATATAAGATTGGTTGGTAAAAGTACAGTTTTTTTACGGATTGGTAATTTGCTTAAATAATATTTGGTGCTAATGCAAAGAGTAGTCCGCGCTATTTTTTTTAAATCGTATTTCCAGGTTTAATTAAAGTTTTATTATGTTTTTTTTATTCAATTGTAAGGTTAAAATACAGATTAGGTACAAAACACCCTCTCCTCCCCATGTTAAGAATGGCTTTTAAAATAATAACTTTATTATTTCACACGGATCACTCTCTGCATGAGTACTGTACTTTCACCTAACAATTTAATAAACAAAACATGGTACTTATGCAGATAAAGTACCATAATAATATAATAATAGAATAATAACGTTATTTGAAAGCCATTCTTAACATGGGGAGGACATTTTGTTACTATTCTATACTTTCACCTAACAATTTAATAAACAAAAGATGGTACTTATGCAGAGAAGGTACCGTGCTGAAATAACGCTATTAAGAAAGCCATTCTTAATATGGTAAAGGGAGAGTGTTCTGTAACTATTTTATATTTTCACCTAACAATTTAATAAACAAAAGATAGTACTTATGCAGAGAAGGTACCGTGCTGAAATAATACCGTTATTTAGAAAGCTAATCTTACCATGGGGAGGGAATTTTACATCTATTCTATACTTTCACCTAACAATTTAATAAATAAAAATAGATAGTACGTATGCATAGAAAATACCGTGCTGGAATAATGTTATTTAGAAAGACATTCTTAACATGGGGATGGTATTTTGTAACAATTTTGTCCTTTCACCTAACAATTTAAAAACAAAACATGGTACTTATGCAGAGAAGCTACCCCGCTGAAATAATGACGTTATTATTTAGAAAGCCATTCTTAACACGGAGATAGGGGTGTTTTGTAACTATTCTGGACTTTCACTTAACAATTTAATAAACAAAAATTAAACCTAAGCAGACAAGGAACAGTACTGAAGCATTAACATTATTTAGAAAGCCATTCTTAACATGGGGAGGGAGGATGTTTTCTAACTATTCTGTACTTTCAGTGCTAATGCAGAGAGTGATCTGCGCTATTTTTTAAATCGCATTTCCACGTTTAATTAAAGTTTTATGATATGTTTTTTATTCAATTGTAAGGTTAAAGTACAGAATAGGCACAAAACCCCCCATCCCCATGTTAAGAATGGCTTCTAAATAATAACGTTTTTATTTCAGCACGGATCACTCTCTGCATGAATACCGATTAATGTTTTGTTGTTTGATTTTTTACCGTATTATTTTGTTTTTTTTCAAGAAAACCCTTTTTAACAAAGATTGAAAGTGCACGATTTTTCTTTTTTTTTTCAGAAGTTGTTTTTATATAAGAAAATATGAATGCTTTTAAAGAAATTGGGTGCTCGTGCACGTATTGATCCGTGCTGAAATAATAACGTTATTATTTAAAAAGCCATTCTTAACATTGGGAGAAGAGGGTGTTTTGTACCTATTTTGTACTTTAACCTTACAATTGAATGAAAAAAAAAAAACGGTAAATTTTTAGATTTGGTCCACCTCCACAATTTTTTTTTAAATGACGACTTTTGTAGGTTTTCGACTATGCTGAATACAGAAATCGCATTGAAATTTTGCAGAAATAAGTAGTTATCGAGATATTAAAAATTGTATAATGCATTGTAATCTCTGGCAGCCATCTTTTTTACACGCTTGCGCGCGTCATAAACAAATCTACGCGCGTAAAAAGATGACCACCAAATGCATAAAACAACTATCTATATCTCGATAACTACTTATTTCTGCAAAATTTCAATGCGATTTCTGTATTCAGCATAGTCGAAAACTAAAAGTCGTCATTTAAAAGAAAATTGTGGAGGTGGACCTAATCTAAAAAAATACCAAAAAAACATAAAACTTTAATTAACCTTGGAAATACGATTTAAAAAAATAGCGCGGATCAGTAAGTGCATTAGCATCCATTAATCGACTCACGTGACCTTATTGCCAAATAAGGTCCGGCTACAATGTTGAACGCGCCGTTCACATTGTTTTTTTTTTCAAGTTAAATTCAACTTTCACAATATCTTTTTATTTTTTTATAATTACACAATATCTTTTCTTAATAATAAATTGTTAGTTAAAAAATCACAGAATAGTTACAAAACACCATCCCCTCTCTAAGGCTGAAAAATATTAGGTACTCATGTAGAGAGTGATCCGTGCTGAAATAATAACGTTATTATTTAAAAAGCCATTCTTAACATGGGGAGGGGAGGATGTTTTGTATCTATTCTGTACTTTAACCTTACAATTGAATAAAAAACATATCATAAAACTTTAATTAAACTTGGAAATTCGATTTAAAAAATAGCGCGGATTAGTAAGTTCATTAACACAAGAAATTGTTAGGTAAAATGCAGAAAAGTTTCTACCAAGAAAACCATTATTATTTTTTTTGCTATTCTTACCAAGGGGAGGGGATGCTGTTTTATCACTATTCTGTGCTTTCAACTAACAATTTATTAAAAAAACAAAAGGTAAATTTTCACATCAGGTCCACCTCCACAATTTTTAACATGGGTAGGTTGGGGGGGTGTTTATTCTGAAAGCCGTTCTTAACATGGGGAGAATAGTGGTATTTATCCCAAAAGCCGTTTTTAAAAGACAAAAGACAGGTAAAAGGTTAAAACATGTGGTTAGGCATGGGTATTGTTTATTCCGAAAGCCGTTCTTAATATGGGGAGGTTGGGCGTGTTTATTCATGGCCATCAGTGAATTATAGTGCATAGTACAGGTCTTTATATCTCGAAAACTAATGGCCTCTGCAAATTTTAAATGAGATTTTCTTATTCAGCATAGTTTAAAATTCTGGAGGTGGACCTAATTTAAAAAAAAAATACCCTCCCCCAAAAAAGATATCGTGAAATTTTAATTTAAGCGCGGTAACAAAAATAAAATTAGACAGAAAAATACACCTTTGGGTTTGTACTTGCACAAAGACTTGAAAAAGTTGTCAACAAAAACAAATATATAACAAGTAAATATTTTCAAAGGCAAGATAAGTTACTTTTCTACCTAATTGGATAATTTTTAGTGTTTTTATTTGGTTTGTACTACTGTACATATAGATTCGAAAAAGTTGTCAAAAATAAATGTATAACAAATATTATCAAAGGCAACATATGTTACTTTATTACCGAAATGGATACTTTTTTTTGTTTTTTTAATGCAAAATTTTTATTCGGCTCAAAAAACACAGCGTTTACTGTTATATTTGAAATACTGTTAAAAACCACTGAATACATGTCTGCCTATGTCACAGTAACATATATTGAGTAAGTTCCTGACAGTATTTTGTATAGTTTTTTTAGTTTTAACTCATTTTCCCAAAGTTAATGTGTTCAACAGTCTGTCGCCATTTGTATTTTTCAAATATACGGATAAACACTACATTTTTTAAAACCGATTAAACATTTTACACTAAATAAAAACACTAAAATCTTATCCAGTTAGGTAGAAAAGTAACTTATCTTTCCTTTGATAACATTTATATTTATTTTTCAACAACTTTTTCGTTTCTGTGTTTAGTAATACAAACCCGTTTTATTAACTATAACGTTTAGTCGGCTCGACGAACAGTCTTTATCAGTATATTTGAAAAATACACACGGTGATGGGCACTGTTGATGATGTTAAGTTTGAGAAAATGATTTAAAACTAAACAACTATACAAAATACTATCAGAAACCCACCGAATATGTCAGCCTATGTCACAATAACATATAATCAATAGCTGTCTGACATTGTTTTGTATAGTTTTTAACTGATTTTACCAAACTTAACGTATTCAACAGAGTCCGCGACCATTTGTCTTTTTCAAATACATAGATAAACACTGTGTTTTTGAGCCGATTAAACATTTTACATTAAATAAAAACACTAAAAAATTATTCAGTTAGATAGAAACGTAATTTACCTTACCTTTGCTTTCATTTATTCGTTTTTGAACAACTTTTTCGAATCTGTGTATAGTACCCCCCCCCCTTACCCAAATATTAATTAAAAAATCACATTTTTGAATACAATAAAAAATAAAATTATTTAGCGTTTCAACGTTTTAGCAACTTTCGGTTTAATCCACTGAATGTTGGTCGAGCCCAACCCATGATTGATGGTAACTCCCAAGGATCCGGATCCAATTCTGCAAGAGTACCATATTTTTTTTCATTTTCGCCTTTTTTTAAAAACTTTTTGAAGTGGATTGCTGTACTAAGGATATAAGAAACATGCATTTTCTCTTTTTATTAGAATTTTCAATTACACGAAATTGCGCCACAGCAACGCGTGGCAGGGTACAGCTCGTATATATATATATATATGCGTCGCTGAACAGGAGGGATAATTCCTGTTTTTTCATTTAGCGAACAGTTTTTTTTTTCCATTTGGCGGATCAATGTTCGAACGTTCTGTTCGAGTGTAAAAGAAAATATGCCGGCCCCTTTCTGCTTCTGCGGTGATACAACTTCTCAAATGCAATTGCGATGTAAGGCTGTATTTGGTTAAAATCGGACTATACATTCTTTAAACGTATTTTTTAATTATCGATACTTATCGAAGGCATTCAGATAAAAAAGCTACATAAGAACCCCCCACACACCCTCAGACACAAAGAAATGTAATTTTTAAAAAATCAGCACAACTGTTTCGGTTTCCATAGGGAACGAACACACAATACACAGACAGACAGAGTGTCTTTTATATAATACATACATGTATATATATTTCTATACAAACAGGTGACCCCCCCCCAAAAAAAACCCCAAAAAACAGAGGATCTTCAACTGTTTTTCTGAGCATTTTACAGTCAACGGAGAAAAAAGGCCAAAGAGACTAGTGTTTTGATGTGATGTTTTGAATATAATAAACTAGCTATGGACAAAGTTTCATTTCATTCGGACAAAACATTAAGAAACGGGACATAATTATAGTTGGAACCGTTTTTTTGGGTTACCATGGATATGCATGTATATATATATATATATATATATATATATATATATATATATATATATACTAGCAAAAGTACCCGTCGTTGACTGGGTTCAAACACAGCCTACAGAAAATGGATTCTGATTTATGAAAGTATGATAGGTTATGAAAAGAAAGGGTTGTAAATTTGGGTTGAATTTGGGGGTATCAAAACCAAAGCAAAATATGCTGAAAGTAAAAATAAAATAGATAAACCCCATAATTTATTATACCATACCTGTTCACACTGAAACACTTATCACAATATTCTGTGGATCTATATTAAAAAACCTTGTTAAACTTTGTGACATATTTCCATTCTATGGAGGTTAGGCGCGAACAACACCCTATAATTTTATTATACCATATTTCTTCAAACTAAAACATAATTATCAAAGTATACTTATGCAGACAGATATGAATCTTTATTAAAGTTTGTGCCTATTTCCATTCTATGGAGGCCAGGCGCGAACGCAGACCCCACAATTTTATTATACCATAGCTATTTAAGTTAAAACATACTTATCAAAGTATTTTTATGTACATCTATATCAAAAACACTTGTAAACGTTTTTTTTTAATTTTTTATGTCCATACTTTGTGGACCAGGCGCGAACGCAGACCCCACAATTTTAATGAACCACCGTTTTGCCAGATCAAACATACCCATTCCTGTGTCTCGATACATCTTCTATCATTATATGTAATCAAATTTTTAAAATAGTCAACCATATAGGAGCCTAATCGTAACCAGACCCACACACAGACATTCAGCTTTATATATATAATAGGGATTGAGGTAAGATTAGCTATAGTTGTAGTAACAGCTTTATTTAAATAAAAAAATTAGTGATGAAATAAAACTGTGATAATTATATTTAATTAAAAATCCTATTTTTTTTTATCAAATCATGCTGTATAATTGTATTGTCTCGACAATCATTTAAAATGGAAAGTCAATTTCAAAAGCGATATTTTTTTTTTGTATATAAAATGGCACGGAATTAATTAACGAAGAAGCTTGATAACTCCGTCGTGAAATATGTATGGAATAACGCCAGCTTGTTTTCTATTGAGAAAGTCTTCAAGATTTAATTCGTCTGATGAAGATAAAACTTTCTCTCATTTTTTCAATCGAGGCGACAAGATAATTGCCGAGAACAAATTGCTTTTTTTTTTCCCTCACTTCTTTTATTTTCATTGTGCTTATCTCTGTTTTGGCTGGGGATGAAGGATGCTAGCGAATGCCAAATATTTACCTGTTCTTCAGAGACTACAACCGGTTTATTTAGGTGCAGTTATTAGTAGCACTCTTGCACTTGGTTCACCGGGTATATTCGCCAGTTAGTTTTTGAAATTCCTTTTCATGAATCCGGTTGCTTCTATAATTTCTGAAATGATGAAAATCTTGCGAAGATTCCAGGTTCTTTTTATATCTATATATTTTATATCTTTTATATATATATATATATATATATTTATATATATAAGTGAAAATGTCTGTGCATGTGTCTGTCTGTGTACATTTCCCTACGAAATAACTCTATCAATTTTCGGTCTACAGACTCGGGGTATCGTTATTTTGGAAAATTTTTTAATCGTGTTTCGGCCGGGAATTTTGCTGTTAAGGGGTCAAAGTTCAACGATTTGACTTTTGAAAACTTTATCAAACCACTTCGCCAATTTTGGGTCTAAACACTTGAAATTTTAGATATAGGTTACTTGGACATGGATCTAACTTTAGAATTTTATTTGACCCAAAATAATAAATGTTAAGAGACCAAAGTTGGGGTCAAATTTCCAAAAAAATTTGATCTCTGCGGTCTCTAACAAATAAGCCAACCAATTTTTGGTGTAAACATTTGAAATTTTACATAAAGGGTATTCAGACATGGGGCAAGCTTTTTAATCGTTTTTTGTTTACAGAAAATTTGGCTTCCAAGGGGTCAAAATCATAAAGATTTGACCTTTGCGGTTTCTAGCAAACTATTAAGTCAATTTTGTGTCTAAGCATTTGAAAATTTACATAAAGGGTATTCAGACTTTCAGCAAGCTTTTTAATCAGTTTTTGGGCGAAATTTTGGCTGTCAAGAGGTCAAAGTTGACAGAGTTGACCTTTGCAGATTCTACCGAACTCCTCCGCCAGTTTTGGGTCTAAACAATTGAAATTTTAGATGTAGGTTACTTGGATATGGGTCAGACATTTTAATTTGATTTAAGCCCAAAACGAGAAATGTTAAGGGGTCAAAATTAGGGTCAAAATTTGACCTCTGCGGTCTCTAGCAACTTTTCTCTATGGTAGTTTTTTTTTTTTACACAGTAATCACCACTTATCAAGGCCCGGAAGCCACTCAGGGATAAGGGTTATTGCAAGTACATCACGTTAGTGAGGAGATTTTATGAAGTGTTTTATTAGGGGGGCGGTTCATTAGGAATTTGTTAACATTAGACTTGAAGACATCCAAGTTGTAGTCCGGAGGGAAGCAGGCAGACGGAACAGAGTTCCACAGGCGTGCAGTTCTAAGAAAGTTAAGGAAGCCTATTATATAGAAAGGCATTACATACATATGCACACTTTTTAATGTATACGTATGCATATAAAGTTATTAACAGTACATAAGGCCCGAGCAAAGCCGGGCTGAACTGCTAGTCATACGTAAGACCTTGGTATGTCATTATCTTTTCCCTCTAAGCTTTGTTTAACAACTAACTTCTATTAACGTTGTTTCTTTCTACTTCTTGTCCCATATTACTATGTCAGGTGTTCAACAACTCCGTTTTCTAGGTACGTAGTTGTAGGAATTGCTTTGTTATAGCGGAGCGTGGGTAACTTATTTCGAAGTGCTTCTTTCAAGTAAATATGTTCACGACTTGCTGCTACACTAGACGTTTAACTTCTTTTTTACATTATTAAATAAAGACTTCTGTTCGAAACACATTCCTGAGTTTGACAGGATGCATGCGTAAAAAGTCCGGAAGTTACGTCGGCTGAAACGTTGTGAGAAAAAAAACAAAAAAACATTCTAGATGAGAAAAAGTAGTCGGTGTTATTTAAATCATCAATCTATATAAAACTATCCGAAGCATAACAAAAAAAAAAAACGGCCAGGATCAAAGTGTAGTATCTGTTTTTCAGATGCTGCACTACACTTTGTTTTTGCTCTCGGCTAAAGGAGGAGAAATCCTTCATGACTGATACATTTTTTACTTTTGCTACTGACCAGAGTGCTCCTTTTTGGGGAGCTGGTGTCCTCCCCCCCACACACATTAAAAACCGACCTCCTGTCTAACTCTGCCTTCGTGGGGAGACAAGTAAAAAAAAAAAAAAAAAAAAAATGATTACCCCCCCCCCAATCTTCTTAATCAAGTAGGATGATCAGAACAGATTAGGACTGATATTTGTACATTTTGAGCGGGTGGGTAGTGGTGGTGGTGGTGGTGGTGGTGGCTTTGCCTGGCTTTCTCCGGTCGTAAAATTCGCTTAAATATGATGTTTTAATTTATTCACTTTTCGTACATATTATTATAGAGTCGTGATTTCAAAAGTAAAAAAAAAAAAGAAAAAAGAAAAGTATTTGGGTGGCATCAGCTAGAATCGAAACCGAAGTCAAAACCGTAGTATTCAAAGCTGGTGACGTTACCACAGTACAAACGTAACACACATATGAACTGATTAAAAATAAACTAAGATGAATGTATAAAACGTATAACGATTTTTTTTTTCAACGTTGACCCATTTTTGATCCCTTAAAAAAATTTTAACTTGTTAAAGCGTCATCAAAGAACGGCCCATAAAAATATCCAATTATTTGCGGCCCCTAGCGCCGCTCTGCGACTTTTAGTTTCGAAATAGCAAGAGTTTTAAAATATGGAGACAGACAGGCAGACAGACAGACATAGTGAGTTTTATAAATTAGATTATTTAGACTATTATTTAATCGACGAAGAGTAGTTTGCTCTCATTCCATCAGCCATGAAGTCTTAAGTAATTCGTAAGTGTATTCTTCGTATCGACGTATCTATGATACTAAGAATATAAATCGGAATTACTTTAGACTTCTACCTAATTATGGCTGAGCAATCTACCCTCGTAATCAAGGATATCAAAAATTTCAATGTCTCCCCTTTTTTGGTCTAATGAAGTAATCTCTCTGGATAGTGATTTCACTGAAACACGTATGCACATATGTAACCAATAATGTTTGTATAATATACAGACAATATATATATATATATATATATATATATATATATATATATATATATATATATATATATATATATATATATACTAGCATTTCAGGCCGGCATTGCCCGGGTGTTTGGATGTGTCTCTTGAGCAAAAAAACAAAAACAAAAAAAACAAAAGAGGTGGTAGTAGGAAGGCAGGCTGTAACCCGTACCGCGAAGGAGGAAAAGAACGGGGGAAAAAAACTGACATCTATGTTGTTATGACAACCGCCAAACCGGAAATGCCATTTTAAAAAATTAAGGCTAGACAGGAGAAGATGACTTTCAAAAATATCGGCGAAAAAAGCGACCCCCCCCTATAGAAAAGTTCCCAGTTGAAGTTGAAGATATTAATGTTTTTAGCCAATTTTTCGATATTTGTCATATGAAAGGTCGAACTTAAAAACGCTACTGATCTTGGTAAAAGTAATCGCCTCTGTCAAAAGTTTTAGGCAGACATACATACATAAATACATTTCTATATTGCTAACCAAAGATTTTCGACCCAAACCGATTAAAAAGCTTGCCCTGTTTCTGAATACCCATTATGTAAAATTTCAAATGTTTAGACCAGAAATTGTCTGAGTAATTTGGTAGAGACCGCAGAGGTCAATTTTTTTTAATTTGACCTCTATTATGACTCCACAAAAAATTATTGTTTTGTGCTCAAATCAAGTTATTACGTTAGATCCATGTCCAAGGAACGTACATCTAAAATTTTAAGTGTTTAGACCCAAAATTGTCGGAGGAGTTTGGTAGAGTTCTCAAAGGACAACTCGTTGAACGTTGACTCCTTATCAGCCAAATTTCTGGCCGACAATCGATCACAAAGATTTTCCCAAATCTTAGTACCCAGTTTATCAAATTTCGAGTCTGTAGACTGAAAATTGAGAGAGTTATTGCGTATGGAAATGTACACAGACACACACACACACACACACACACACACACATACACGTTGCCCGGGTATTTGAAAGTGTATGTTGAGAAAAAAAAGGTTAATTTTTTAAAAAATTGACTCCTATTATGACCCCTAAATATTTATTGTTTTGGGCTAAAATCAAGTTCTTAAGTTAGATCTATGTCCAAGAAACATATATCTCAAATTTCAAGTGTTTAAACCTAAAATTTTCAGAGGAGTTTGGTAGATTTCTTAAAGGTAAAATCGTTTACATTTGACCCCTTAATCGCCTAAGTTATGGCCCCAAACCGATCATATCGATTTTCCCAAATCTCAGTACACTGTATATCAAATTTCAAGTCTGTAGAGTTCAAATTGATAGAGTTATTGCGTAGGGAAATGTACACAGACAGACACACAGACAGGCAGATACACAGACACGTTCATTTTATATATATATATATATATATATATATATATATATATATATGATAGATAGATAGATAAAACAAAAATATATACGTATGCATAAATATATATGGAAACAATTTTGTGTTTACTGTAAACTTTTTACGGAAATATTATGCAAGTATAAATCATGTAGAATATCTGCATGAATATAATTACACGTAACAGTAAATTAAAGATGAACATCCCATAAGAAAACAGAAGCAACTAATAGGGAATTAATTAAAATGAATGTTTAAAAGAATATGCAAATTAGCTAGATCTTTTGCTAGTGAATGCAATTTCACAATCCATATACAGTCCTGGTAAAAAATCATAAGACCACTGAAAAAGTAAGCGTTTACGCATATTATCGAATTTTTAATCAAACAAATGGTTGAAACTATTGCCAAAAGGGAAAATATGATGGAAAGAAAATGCAAACTGCTTCATTCAAAACCTTAATCCTTATCTAATAATTATTTTTTAAAAAACAAACATTTTCACCTGGTCAAAATCCTAAGACCACTGATAATTTATCTAACAAAAGGCAATTAGAAATTACTTAAAAGGGTCTCAGTATTTAGTATAGCCTCCATTGTTACAAATTACTTCAAAAATTCTCTTCGGCATGCTTGCGACTACAAAGGAATTTTATCCCATGTACTGAAAACTGAATCAGAAAGTTCCTTTATCGAATCATACTGGGTTCCATCCTTGAACACTTCTTTTGCCATCCATCCCCAAAGATTTTCAATGGGATTGAAGTCGGGAGAACATGCTGGATGATCTAACAATTCTATATTATTTGAAGAAAAGTATTCTCGTGTGGAGAAGTGTGTATCGCAGCGTTGTCTTGCTGGAAAATCAAATTTCTTCCACACAGACGTGGACGTTCAGTCCTGATAGAAGCATTTTCAAGCATTGAAATGTACTTCAATGATGTTTATCGACCTTTCACTACTTGCAACTGTAGAGTCTCAGCTGACGATAAAGCGCCCCAGATCATTAAAGACCCTCCTCCACTATGCAGAGTTGAAAAAGTCTCTTTGGGCAAATTTTTATCATGCCAATAGTGTTTAAATCCATCTGGACCATCTAGATTAAACTTTTTCTCATCGGAGAAAATTACATTTTCCCACTTCTCTTCATCCCAAGTCTGGTATTTTGCGGCATATTTAAGTCGGTTAGTTTTGTGCTTTTTCTGCAGTCGCTTTAAATGATTGAAACCCTTCATTTTCAGATGCTTTCTGATGGTTTTAGGACTACATTCTGCTGCTGTTTAGCTTTTCAATCGACTTGAGCTCATACTGGAGTTTTTTTTTAAACTTCTGATACGACGATCCAGTGATGAGGTTATAGTTTTTGGTCGACCTGAACTCTTTTTGAGCTCATATTGATCTGGATTTCTTAAAAAAATTGTGATGACCGTTTTGCTACGATTCACTTCGTTTGCAATAGATCTATAAGAGAGTCCATCCCTATTAAGCTCAAAGATCCTTCCTCTCTCAAACTCTGATAATGGTTTTCCTTTTGCCATTTATAATTTAGTAAGATGTTTTTTATCCACTAACAGGTTGCTTTTAGTAACATAGAAAGCTTTTCGTATTCATTTTTTCAAAACTAGGCGATTTTATTAAAGTGGTCTTATCATTTTGACCAGGTGAAAATGTTTTTTTTTTTTTTTAAATAATTATTAGATCAGGGTTAAGGTTTCGACTGAAGCAGATTTCATTTTTTTCGGTCATATTTTCCCTTTTGGCAATGGTTTCAACTATTTGTTTGATTAAAAATACGATAATATGTGTAAACGCTTACTTTCTTCAGTGGTCTTATGATTTTGACCAGGACTGTGTGTAATATATATATATATATATATATATATATATATATATATATATATATATAATAATAAAAGATAAAAAATATATACCAAAATTCATGATGTTGACCATGTCAGCTCCTCTACCAGTTTTCGGATTTTAATCATGTCAAATCAAACTTCATTTCCTATTGACTGCTTGATTGTTGCTATTTCTTCTGATGAGTTAAGGGCATAATAGATTCACTGATTGATATAATAATTAAGTGATTGATTTTGTGCTACGGAACAGATACTGTCAAGAATTGTATAAGTCAACTGAATTAAAGGAATAAATTATAAGATGGTCAACATCATGAATTTTGGAATATAACTTTTTTGTCATTTATTCTCTATATTGCTCTGTAATTACATTGAGCTTCTTAAATAAGGATTGGTATATATTATAAGAAAAAATATTTTTACAGAAATATATATATATATATATATATATATATAGCCTGAAGAATCCTAGAGTGGATGAAACGCGGGATATTCAGTGTAGCTTAATCGCCATATATATTTTATAAATTACTATATATATATATATATATATATATATATATATATATAAATAAGTTAAATCACAGATGATCTAATCAAGTAAATAGATGTGTTATTAAATATTAGGCTGGGTACTCGGCGTTGTCTGGCTGACTGGAGGTGTGTGTTCGGCAAAAAAGTGGTAGTAGGCAGGCAAGCCCGAGCCCATACCGAAAAGGAGAAAAAGAACGGTGGAAAAAAAAACAAAATCAAACAACGTGACGTCTTTGCCGTTGCGCCGATTGCCAAACCGGCGGTGGCGAACATTTAAATTAAGGCTAGTCAGTCGTAAAGAGGGGATGCCTTTCGAAAATATATGCAAAAAAGCGACCCCTTCCTTGTAGAAAAGTGCTCAGTTGTGTGGTAAAGGAATTAATGTTTTTGACCAATTTTTTTTATATTTGTCGTCCGAAGGGCCGAGCTTCAAACCGATATCAATATCGTGAAAACTTGTTGCCTCTGTCGAAAGTTTTAGGCATACATACATAATACATACATACATACATACAGATTTATATTAGAGAAGATTACAGCGAGATAATATTTTCAACACGATTCTAACCAAAAAGGTAAAGCTCAATATGTAAAAATAGAGCTAAATAGAAACATAAGTATTAATGTAAAATTATGTAAATTAAACTATACATAAAGATATATACGCGGTAAGAATTTATTGTTTGAAACAAGTAATATTTTGAAAGTGTTATATTTATTTCCTTAATCCATGTATTTTCCTATAATAGCTCATATCATCAGAGGAAATGAAATTACATTTTAATCTACATAATTAAACGTAATACATACTCTTATACACACATACATACTCTTATACATACATACATACATACATACATACATACATACATACTCGATTTTTATACAATTACTAATTCTATTGCTACATTTTTTATTCCAGCAAAGTACCGATCGTGATTTTTTAAATTAGTGAATATAGAGTTGTTATTTTTTGGTGGATGGAGTGTGGGTGGGGTGAATTACGACAAAACCCCACCTAATTCGGCATATATTAAAAAATATATACGTGCGCGGTTGATGTATAAATTTAATTTTACTGATAGTTTCAAATCAGTGAATATAATTTCATCATTAACATGAGCCTCGGCAAATAAAAAAATTGAAACAATGAAAAGAAACGTTTTCGCAATCGGAAAATACATACAGATTTTCCCGATTTCGATACAGATTCTGATAACCCTAAAATTTCCGATTTCCGATAAAATCTTTGAAACACTAATCTATCTATCTATATATATGTGTGTGTATGTATATATATGTATATATATGTGTATGTGTGCATATATATATGTATATATGCGTGTGTATATATATATATGTGCGTATATATGAATATACACATATGTATATGAATTTATGTCTATATAAATATATATATGTATATATGTACATATATGTATATATGCATGTATATATATATATATATATATATATATATATATATATATATATATATATATATATATACACATGTATAAGAACAATATAAATTTTGATTGTTCAATTCTCAATGTTGGCGGCGGAAAAATACAACTGCAAATATCTTATGACCTATATCCACTCATGGCTGACGGAATAAGAGCATGGAACCCCCGTGAAAGGTTCAGTTCGAAATTCCGCACAATTCAACAGAAACATTCCTGAGTTCGACAAGATACACCTGAAGAAGGACGGAGATTACATCGATCGAAACCTAGTGAAAATGACACCCAAGATAAGAACAGCAGTCCAATGAATCCACATGATACGGATCTCTACTATATATTATATACGAATGGCTTTTTTAAATAAAAGATCTACATGAATTAAAATATGATTAAGCGTATTTTATGACCTGGCAATACCGAGCGCTTCTCTCCCTCTTCGCAGTAATTTGATAAACAACAGTCTTTTAAGAAAAGAAACATATTTGTTTAAGACTTGAATGCTACTTGAATATTACCGCCTCTTAATCGACCACAATCTGAAGCGAGTTAAGGTCAGCGGTGAGCACGAGAATATGTAGATGAAAAACATAAACGGCTTCACCTTTAATCAAAGGCCAGCAAACACTTCACAATATCAACTTTGATCTTTGTTTGCAGATGACGAGGGAATAAAGGAAAGTTGTAGGTCTTAGTAATAAATTGAAAAGAGATTTGAAGAGAGGCGATATTATATTGTAAACGTTGAAAAACGCAAAAAAAAAGATATGGCTTCCCACAAGAGCCGCATCAAACGGAACTCATAAGCCAATAGCGAGACTGCATACTCCGCCCAACAGCGTAAGTTGAAATTCAATCAAAATGTTAAACTTGACCGAACCTGTCTGTGAATATTTTATAGGGGGAATGGAACTATAGATTGAAGCTCAGTCGAACACCTGTCATGAAATAACAGTAAAACTAGCAACATTTCTTCCACGAGAAAGAGATATCAAACAGGATGGAAAAGAATACACCCCATCAGATTTCGAAATCGTTTTTTTAGTCTGTCCAGAGCTTATCCTCAAATGTGACAACAGTACTCCATCTTACAAAGTTTTTGGTTTTTTATACGTATGGAATATCGCGTTATGAGTGAGATACTCTCTGAAGCTGTAGAAAGCTCAAACCTTTTTTATTCAGGCGATCTTTTGCAGCTGATTTGATGTAAGTTTTCGTTTCGGTTCAGAAGTAAAGGTCAACCCCAGAAGCTTGTCAAAGCACGGCGCATCCTCGAGATGAAAACCATTCATTTCAATTGATGGCCGGATCTGAACAAGAATATTAATAGTGAAACGATAGAAGTTTGGTTTTAGATGCAATAAAATTAACCAGCCACATTTTTCTCCATTGCACCACGAGCGTAATGGCAGAAGAGAGAGAATCAGGCAGATATTGGTCATTGCTGCTCGTTGTAGTGTTGCCATAGATGGTAATGTCTGCATAAATTTCGACGAATGATCTAAGAATGTGATTTGGGAGATGATGTACAAAGATCAAGAGAAGATTTGCAGCCAGGGAGGAACCTTCAGGCACGAAAGCGTCGATACTATGAACTTCGCACTTTTGGCCATCGCTTTTTATAAAACTATCAGAGAAAACAATGCTTTGAAGGTTGAGAGTACATTACCAGATATTTTGTAACTAGAAATCTTATGAAGTAGACCTTTATGTCAAATGCTATCAAATGGCTTTCATATGTCATTATCTGTTGCTCCAGAAACGAAGCCTCGGTCAATAGATTCTCGTATTCCGTGTGATATTGCAGTCAGCACATCAGCTGTAGATATTGCAGGACGGAAACCATATTGCATGGAGCACAGAAGACTAATTAAGCTGTATGAGACGCAGAAGACAGATCTCTAGTAATTTTAAATACAAAGTTGACTGACGGATGTTTTATAGGTGTTTGGAAGTATTTCTCCTTTGTATGAAAACCATAAGTAAAACATTATAAGTTTTTTGTCACAATGTTGGTAGTCCTTTAGCACGGTTACCTTTTCTTTATAGAGGTTAGGTTGGGCTTATATCAGTGGTACCCAGTGTAAGGTCTACGTCCTATAAGTGGAGATTTGTATTTCTTAAAAGAAGAAATAAAGCACACTTGAGAAGCTAAAAATTAAAATTTTTATTTTTTAACTTTTGGGCTTTTTCATCATGTAAATTTATGTAAGTTAAATGTTATTTTTACAGTGAAGGAAAATGTGTCTTATTGTGTAGTTATTAATTAACTAGAAGGACCCGCGAAAATCCATATTGAATAAACAAATGTTTTGATAACATTTTTCTGGACATCGCAAAAATAATTTTGGGACAGAAAAAAACAAACAAACAAAACAACAATAACATGCAGCAACTATGAGGTCATTAACATTTCTATGAAAGTAGTTTGCATTGTATAGGATGTCCAAAAAGTCATTTAAGGATTTTGAACTTAAATAGATTCATTATTACTGATGGCATCTTTCTGTAATGTAAAGACAATCTGTCTAAAACATTGAAAATTATGCTTTAAAACAATTTCAAGTTCAAACCATCTTTATTAATGAAAAATAATGTATTTTAAATGTTGCCCATTTTCAGCTTCGCATATTTGTGCTCTTTCCAAAACATTATTCATGACATATTGCAGAATCTCTGGATTGCGATTTAACTCCCGTATTTCGTTACGTGAGCTGGCAGACCTCGAAACGTCAGATCCTATACCTTGCGAGAATTGAAGGAAAAACATCAGGAACGAAATAAGGAAGGTAAATTGCAATCCAGAGAGTCTGCAATCTGTCATGAATACTGTTATGGAAAGAGCACAAATATGCGAAACTGAAAATTGGCGACATTTAAAAGACATTATTTTTCGTAAATAAAGATTATTTGAAATTCCCAATTAAAAATTATCCCAGTGACTTAGTCAGATTGTGTTTAAATTACGGAATAATGTCATCAAAATTAAAGTTCCAAACCCTTAGGTTACTTTTTGGACGATGACTATAGAACTGACTCAAATAACATAAATTCATAAGTACTAATAAATACTCAGGAAGTAATATTGTGCTACATAGTTCAATAAACATAAGCTCATACTGTAAGAGACAAGCTTTGATTTACTTCTTTAATCCAACACCTCCTATGTTCTCTTTTTGCTTTGTTTTTTTTTAAATGTTCCCTTTTTTTGTATAAAGTTTCACTGACTTTTACTATGACGAAGAACCGCTTCACATCAGAATTACTAAGCCTCCTTTCTCATATCATTGCAACAATAATCCCATATTACTATGATATACGAAAACGAGATTACATAGAAGGGAGGTCACTCTCATTGTTGTCTAGGGTTTCCTGATTGGCCTTTTTAAAGCCAAATTCTTTGAATCTGGCCTTTTTAAAAGCAGTTTGGAGTTCAAAAGTTGTATTTGTTTTTTTTTTTGAAAGCGCAACATATGGATTAACTAGAAAGAAACAAACAGAATATTATATTATATATTATATAGACCACAACGGCATCTCTCTTTATGCGTGTCACACGAAATAAACAACGCCACGAGGCATATTATTTATTGAATTGTATTTAGAAATGAAATTTTAACAGCTTTTCTTTATTTACTTGATAAAATATATTTCTTGTATTTTCTCTCAAAAGGTTACTAGTATATTTTAAGTTGATTTATTTTAAAATAGCAGAGCTTCCCTGTCGCCATAAAATATAAATAAATGTTGTGAAATACTGTTAAGTTTCTGGCTCCCTTTAGAATAGAAATTTTGTGTGTGTGAGAAGTGAAAAAAACAAACAAACAAAAACCAAATTGGGGGCATTCAGAGCGCTCATAAAAGCACCAAATAATATTAAGGATGCTTCCAGAGCATTACTAAAACTGAGTTTCTTCCATCTCTCTCTTTATAAAGAAATGGCAATAGTTAAGAAACGGTAAATTAAATCCGGTGTTAGTGTCTTTAAATTCGAAAACTACAAACTCATTTCCTAGGCTATATTAACGCATGATGACATCAAAGACATGTTTAATTCGTTATAATATCTAATGACAAAAAATGATAATTTGACACTAAAGAAAAAAAATGTATATTTTTGTAAATTTTATATATTATTTTTTCGGGGTTACACTGATTAAAAAAATATCAACTTTATATGGGTTTATCGTGTACTTTTGAAGTTTTAGCTAAACACACAAAAATATATACCAGCATGTAGTGTTACATAATAAAATTTTATTTAATTTGGATCTTTTTGAAATGAGGCTTCATGATTTGTGTATTCATTTTTCTTTTTTTGCGGACTGTTATCCTCATCTTCTTATGTGTTGTTTCACCACGTTTCGGCCAACTCATCCTCTGGCCTTCTTCATATGATTAATCGTGCCGCGATAGGAATACTGTGTCTTGTAACTATATTCCCAGTAATTACTACCTTCCATAGTTGTTGTTAACTAACCCCGTTTTGGCCAACTAATCCTTTAGTCTGCTTGGGTAGGATTGAAATCGCTGTTTTCAGAGAATGGTCACCTGGAACCGTAGAAACTCAACGCCTCTATCCACTGCGCCATGGGCTCTGAAGTTAACCGAAACGTAGTGAAACAAAACAACAACAACGACCAAGAGGAGGATTACAGTCAGCAGAAAAAAAAATGAATACCCAACATCGCGTGTTGGTGCTAGAGATAATTAGGTAAGTCAACTCATTCATGACGCACTGAAGACTGGTTGATCAATATGGAAGGTAGACGACGTATCTCCAGTGTTTTTAATTATAGGGTAGACCGACGAAGTTTTCAAAAGTGTTGAGAAGCAGTTCCTTTTATATGAAGACCACGACACAGAATTCTTACTTCCTCCAAAGGGGAGACACGGTGTTACTTCTCTTTTAGCCGTTGGTTTGGTTGAGTTTGTCTACATCAGCGGTAACCGACGTGGCAATTACTTAGAGACAAAAAGGGCCAGGACCAACCTATCTATACCAACCTATTTTCGATTAGGTAATCACGAAATCTATTCTCCAAGACATTATTAGTACTCCCATAGTGTTACTCATCTTCGTCTCTCATTAATATTAGCCTGAAATGGCTCTTGTATTTACTATTTTTAAACTGCTCTTGTATTTGCAATTTTTAAACTGAATTTACCACTCCGAAAATAAACAACTATGCGTTGTCCTTTTAACCGAAATTTCCATGGACAGCGTTCCTTTCCATCACATTATATTTCGTCTATATATTTTATAGACGAACTTGTACTCTTTCTT
>NC_136503.1:69113236-69118236 GCF_053919585.1 Euprymna scolopes | reverse complement strand
GCTTCGAGTAGTTTACACAACTCGAACCTTTTTCTCTTCTTTTCGTAAAGATGTTTTGCCAACCATTCAAAAGAACTCTGTTGTTTATAAATTCGTCTGTCAGTGTGGAGCTGACTACGTTGGCAAAACGTCCCAAAGATTAGAAATGAGAATATCCCAACATATCCCTCGGGATATTCGACTACACCAGGTTTTGAGAGCATCCGGGCACTCCCAGGCTCATGAGTCTGCCATTGGCGATCACTTGTTGAGTATAAATAGGTGTGCCGATCAATATTCCGATGGGTGGTTTTCTGTTTTATACAGTGCTAGGTCGAACTATCACCTCAATATCATTGAGGCGTTAGTTATTAACAACTCTCGACCTAGCCTGTGTAGACAAAAGATTCTTAGACATCAGTTGGAGATATTCATTGATTTAAAACCACCTGAACAGTGAGAATTTTAATTTTTTTTTTTTTTTTTTTCTCTCACTGTTCTTCCAACTGCAACCAAAATTCCCCACTTCCCTCATTCGTTTTTCTTAGTTTTTAATCTATCATTCTGACGTCTCCTCTTAGAGGGTCAGACGATAAGGCCTTAAGGAAAAAAAAAAATTTATTTTCATCTGCCCATTTCTTGTTTTTTGGTATTTAGATTAAATGATGTTTCCTCTAAAATTTATCCTTCCATTCTGTTGTACCAAAAATTTACTTACATATATATATATATATATATATATATATGATACAAAACTGAACGTCAGTGTGTGTGTCTGGTCACTAATAGGCTCCTATATGGTTGACTATTATATAAAACTGATCACATATAATGATAGATGTATCGAGAAACAGGAATCAGACTGTTTGATCTGGCATAATGGTTGTGGGGTCAGCGTACGCGCCTGGACAACATAGTATGGAAATAAAAAAATTAAAAATTAAAAAAAAAAACGTTTGTGTTTTATATGGATGTACATAATAATACTTTGATGTTTTAACTGAAATAGGGATGGTATAATAAAATTGTGGGGTCTGCGTTCGACCCTGGCCTCCATAGAATAGAAAACAAACTTTAATAAAGACTTTTGATATCTATCTGCGTAAGTATACATTGATAATTATGTTTCAGTTTGAAGAAATATTGTATCATACAATTATTGGGGGTTTGTTCGCGCCCGACCTCAATAGAATGGAAATATGTCACACATTTTAACAAGGTTTTTTAATACAGATCCACAGAATATTGTGATAAGTGTTTCAGTGTGAACAAATATGGTATGATAAATTATGGGGTTTATCTATTTTATTTTTACTTTCATCATATTTTGCTTCGGTTTTGATACCCAAAAATTCTTCGTTTTCATAACCTATCATACTTTCATGAATCAGAATCCACTTTCTGTAGACTGTTTTTAGAATCCAGTCAACGACGTGTACTTTTGCTAGTATATATCTATCTATCTATCTATATATATATATATATATATATATATATATATGTATTTATCTATATATTGGTATATATATATATTTATATATATATATTTATATATATATCTTCATTTATATATATATGTCTATATTTATATATATATATATGTATACATATATTTATATATATATATTTATGTATGTATATATTTATATATATATTTATGTATGTATATATTTATATATATATTTATGTATGTATATATTTATATGTATATATATATTTATATATACAAATATTTATATATATATATTTATATATATATATATATTTATATATATTTATATATATATATATTTATATATATATTTATATATATATATTTATATATATATATTTATATATATATATTTATATATATATTTATATATATATATTTATATATATATATTTATATATATATATTTATATATAGATATATAAATATATATATATATATAAATATATATCAATTCCAGTCTATTGATTTAGTGTGAGAGTATTTTTTGAAATAATTAAAGATTCGAGGATACGAAGTTGACCTACGTTTCTTGAAGAAGCAAGAATGTTGATGTGAAAATCTGGTTCTGAATTAATGCAAGTGCGAATATGTTTATAGAACGACGAAGCAGTAGTGTTTAAGTGCTCTTTAATGCGGTGATGAAGCAATCTGGTAGTGCTTCCGATGTAAGATGCACTGCATTTAGCGCATTGTAGGTCGTAAACAACGTGGTTCTTAAAGCATAAACCTGTGTGTGGTATTGGGCAATTAGAGAGTGAACAAGGGGAAGGTGTATGCGATGGATGTTTTCGGTTGAGCTGTTGTCTTAAAGTAGATCCAGTGTGGATGAGTTGAATGTTGAGCCCCTCGCTGCGGATGGCTTTTCGGATTGAAGATGAGATTTTGTCACTGAGGAAGGGAGGGTAGTTTTAGAAAACAATTGTTAGAGAATGGTCGGGTGTTGCGTTTTTTCTTTTTAAGTGAGGATAGGATCGTATTAGGGTAGCCGTTTAGTGAGAGGGTCTGTAGGAAATTGTTAGTGTGTGTATGTTTGTCGGAGATGTTAATACAGCAAATTACCTACCTTTTATCACCTTATTAAAACCCACAAAAATAGCACACACACACAGATCAGACCCATTGTTTCAAGCGTTAAAGGTCCCCTTTATAAAATCTCTTGGTTAATATCCCGCCTACTTAAACCTCTACTCTCTACATTCCCAGCCCATGTTAGTAGTTCCAACCAAGTAATTAACAGACTCAACGATCTACCACACCATCTACTCAAACTATACAGATACCCATTTAGCCTAGACGTCGTTTCTTTATACACCTCCATTCCTGCACATCCAGCCATCAATCTCATGGCAGACATTATAGCATCTAAAAACCCACAATGCTTCGGAATTACTCCAGGAGATCTCTTACAACTCCTCCGTATTATAGTAGACAACACTTACTTTACTTTCCTACAAAACACGTTCAAACAAGTATCTGGACTACCCATGGGCTCCAGTCTATCCGGTATTCTTGCCATTGCTTATATGGACAAACTCGAAAGACACACCCTTAGTACCTGCTATTCTTATCTCCTTTTTACTAGATATATCGATGACATTTTAATTATCACATACTCCCGCGAAGAAGCTATTAACATTTTCCACAAATTCAATAACGCCGACCCAAACTTAAAATTTACTATAGAACACCCAGACTCTTCGGAATCTCTTTCTCTACTTGATTTTAAAATACAAATAAAAAAAAATGGTGCCATATGCACTGAATTCTACAGAAAACCCGCCAGCAAACGCCTCTTCGTACATTTCAAATCTGCGCTACCTCTCAAGGACAAACTAAACTACGCACATGCCGAAATCTCACGCATACAAGACAAATGCACTAACATCTCCGACAAACATACACACACTAACAATTTCCTACAGACCCTCTCACTAAACGGCTACCCTAATACGATCCTATCCTCACTTAAAAAGAAAAAACGCAACACCCGACCCTTCTCTAACAATTGTTTTCTAAAACTACCCTTCCTCAGTGACAAAATCTCATCTTCAATCCGAAAAGCCATCCGCAGCGAGGGGCTCAACATTCAACTCATCCACACTGGATCTACTTTAAGACAACAGCTCAACCGAAAACATCCATCGCATACACCTTCCCCTTGTTCACTCTCTAATTGCCCAATATCACACACAGGTTTATGCTTTAAGAACCACGTTGTTTACGACCTACAATGCGCTAAATGCAGTGCATCTTACATCGGAAGCACTACCAGATTGCTTCATTACCGCATTAAAGAGCACTTAAACACTACTGCTTCGTCGTTCTATAAACATATTCGCACTTGCATTAATTCAGAACCAGATTTTCACATCAACATTCTTACTTTTTCTAAGAAACGTAGGTCAACTTCGTATCCTCGAATCTTTAATTATTTCAAAAAATACTCCCACACTAAACAATAGACTGGAATTGAGCTCCGCTTTTATAATATAAGTTTAAAACATAAGAACAACAATAATTAAAAAAAAAAAAAACCTTGCTTGAATAGTCATCTCCCTTGATTCACAAACGCAACAAGTATTTCAAACATCAACTGATTTATTTTAACGTTCTCCTAACGTCATTTTTTGTTCTATATTTCGCGGTATCACGTGGCAAACTCTGCGGCTACTTTTCCAATTTTGAACACTCTTCCGCTGTCTTCTCTTGAAAATGGACTAATAAGTCTGAAATATATTGAGATTTACAACACCATTGAATACAACAGAAAAAAAATTACTGTTGTTTAGAGTTAAAATTTGTGTGAAAAAGAAAAAACAAACAACAACAAAAAAAGACATTTATTTCTTTTGTTTGCATTTAATTTTACTCTATATAAAAAAAAATCTCGCATTGTTCTTGGCTTTTAATTTTATCTTATAATATTTATATATATATATTTTTATATATATTTATATATATATATATATATTTTTATATATATTTATATGTATATATTTTTATATATTTATATATATATATATTTATACATATATTTATATGTATATATTTTTATATATTTATATATATATATATATATTTATACATATATTTATATGTATATATTTTTATATATTTATATATATATATATATATTTATACATATATTTATATGTATATATTTTTATATATTTGTATATATATATTTATATATATTTAAATATATTCATATATATATGTATATATTTATATATATATTAATATATTTATATATATATCTATATATATATTTATATATCTATATTTTTATATCTATATATATTTATATATCTATATATATTTATATATCTATATATATTTATATATCTATATATACTTATATATCTATATATATTTATATATCTATATATATTTATATATCTATATATATTTATATATCTATATATATATTTATATATCTATATATATATTTATATATCTATATATATATTTATATATCTATATATATATTTATATATCTATATATATATTTATATATCTATATATA
>NC_136503.1:69095736-69108236 GCF_053919585.1 Euprymna scolopes | reverse complement strand
TTCTCTCATAAAATGTATATATGATATCTAATTTACATAAGGAAACACGTTGCTCTCCCCCATCATTATATATAGCCCCAATCCTCCGACTCTCTCGTCAATGACCATCCCTCTTTAAGAAGCCCGCATAAATCGGGCGAAACTTTGAGTATCCAGGTCCTTCCACCTCCATTTTATTTCATATATATTTATATATATGTATATATATATATATTTATATATATATATGTATATATATATATTTATATATATATGTATATATATATATATTTATATATATATGTATATATATATGTATATATATATGTATATATATATATGTATATATATATATATGTATATGTATATATTTATATATATATATATGTATATATATATGTATATATATATATTTATATATATATGTATATATATATTTATATATATATGTATATATATATTTATATATATATGTATATATATATGTATATATATATTTATATATATGTATATATATGTATATATATATTTATATATATATGTATTTATATATATATGTATATATATATTTATATATATATATGTATATATATATTTATATATATATATATGTATATATATATTTATATATATATGTATATATATATTTATATATATATATATTTATATATTTATATATATATATATTTATATATATATATTTATATATGTATATATATATTTATATATATATGTATATATATATTTATATATATATATATTTATATATATATATTTATATATATATATATATATATATATATATATATATATATATATATATATATATTTATATACCATGCCAAATCACATTTTAATTCCTTTTCATGGATTGATCGTTGCTATTTCTTCTGATGAGTTAAGGGCATTATAGATTCACTGATTGATATAATAATTCAGTGATTGATTTTGCGCTACGAAACAGATACTGTCAAGAATTGTATAAGTCGACTGAATTAAAGGAATAAATTATAAGATGGTGAACATCATGAATTTTGGAATATAACTTTTTGTCATTTATTCTCTATATTGATCTGTAATTACATTGAGTTTCTATTGACATTGAGATTGATATATAATAAGAAAATATATTTCTACAGAAATATATAAATATATATGTATAAATATGTATCCGTATACATCTATAAAAGTGAGAATGTGTGCCTGTGTGTGTGGATAATTCTCAAATTCAATGTTTAATGATTTCATCTACAAACTTGAAATTTGGTACATAGGATATTCAGACATGTGGAAAACATTGTAATCGCTTTTCATCCGAAAAAAAAAACAAGGTTGCTAAGTGGCCAAATGTGAAAAATTGGTATGCAGAGGTCATCGGATTTTTAACTGTTTGTAAAACTGTTTCACGAATTCGCATGCAGGAATCGTTCACATTACTGATCCCTTATGTTAAAAATAAGTAGGTTGGAGGCCAACTTTTAAAGAATGTGTCAAGCTGACCTAATGGTTTTCGTACTTGTTTCATTGTCTTTAGGTTTTTGTTTCGATCTCAGCTCGAGTATTTGCTTTTACTTACAAGAAGTGACCTATATTAATTTATTTATTGCGGACTATTATTCTCATCTTTAGTAGTTGTTGTTTCACGGCGGTTCGGCCAACTATTCCTCTGGCCTTCGTCAGGTGGTAACCGAGACGGATAGGAACTTCGAATCTCCTAACTGCATTCTCAGCAATCACTGCCATCCGTAGTTGTTGTTGTCTCACCACGTTTTTTGGCCAAGTAAGACTCTAGCCGGCTTTGGGTAGGCTTGAAACCGCTATCTTCAGACAATTTTCATCTGGAACCGTAGAGATTCAACGTCTCTATCAACTGCGCCACGGGCTCTGAAGGGGGCGATCAAGGTTGGATATTTTGGTCTTATAAATTCCCGTTTATTTATTATCTGATCTTTCATGGTCGAGTCCGTACCGAATGGTGTATATATTATTTTAATTAGAATTCATTATTGAAATGAGTATTATTTATATTAATTCATTTATTGCGGACTATTATTCTCATCTTTATTAGTTGTTGTTTCACGACGTTTCGGCCAATCATTCCTCTGGCCTTCGTCAGGTGGTGAGACGACAACAACTACAGATGGCAGTGGTTGCTGAGAATGCAGTTTGGAGATTCGAAGTTCCTATCCGTTGCGGTTATTACCTGACGAAGGCCAGAGGAATAGTTGGTCGAAACGTCGTGAAACAACAACTAATAAAGATGAGAATAATAGTCCGAAATAAATAAATTAATATAAATAATACTCATTTCAATAATGAATTCCAATTAAAATAATATATAAGAAGTGACTTGTTTAGAAAAAAAACCATAATACTCGCATGCAGATATCTCGGTTTCTGTATGATTTAAAATTTAATATTTATACGTATTTTACGACCGGGCAATGCAGGGCAGCCTGCTAGTACAAGGTGGGATAATAAATTTGTAATCCGAAAGAAAACACTACAGCTTTATTTAAAACTTTTATTTAAAAAAAATCAATACAGGTAACTTGATTATGTAGTAGAGCTGACATCTATTCAATGTAGCCACCTTCGGCCTCAATCATTGCTTCGAAAACCCTTGAACGCGGAGGCTCAAACACATAAGCCATACGAGCGGGCCAGACAAACTGCTACAGAGACAAAAAGAACGAAGAAGTTTTAAATGGAATCAAGAACATTAAAGCTATCTCCTCCCTATCGCCCCCACCCCCAAAGAGTGATACAAATAGCCGAGAATGGTCAAGGAGGATGGAAAGGTAAGGAGAAAGCACTGACAAGACCTTTGCTGGACAAGCGCGAAGAAAACTAGAACCCTGGGGAGTCTTATTGCAACTCAAATTCCAAATGGAGATCAATGGCCGTTGCCAGTGAGAAATCAATGGTAAGCGGTTGGCGCGATAATGCACATTCATTTGCAAATTTTACCGAAACAGGTGGAGAGTATTAGAAACCGGAGGAGGCTTGTCACTCGGCTTTCAGGGAACACCACAGGTTATTGTCAAGGAAAGATGTTTGATAACCTGTGTGAAAGCTCTTTGTGAGTCAATAATAATAATAACAAATATTTCTATTACTGTTAGTATTAGCAATAACAATAAAACTGACGCAAAGCATAACGAGAGACGTAATTGCTGAATAATCTGATAATCTACGAAGGCCATGAAGCGCTACTGGTTCTGTTTTAACGTAGAGTGTAATGAAGCTTACGCAAAGAGAAAGGAATGGGAATTTTTTGCAATTCCCGGTCACCGTACTTGTGAATAGCGCAAATCGTAATGAGAAAAATGTAGCATTGTGTAAATAATGTGCGTTTAGCGTTGTTTATCTTGTTTTTCGAGAACTAAGGTAAACGATTTTCTGAAAATAAATTAAACGAAAAGTAGGGAAACGTCAGTTGTACACGTAAGAATGAATGTTTGTTTGGTTAAACATATGCAAAGCGGATACTGCGACGGTTTACGAGTGGCGTGCAATAAGTAATGCCCCTGACCCACTTCCAGTTGTCTGATTTAGCTGAAATTTTGCATGTGCAATGATTTATATCTCTACGGGTTATGTAGCAAATTACAGCTCTGAACTAATTGTGGTTTCTGTTTTACAGGTGTTTGAACTGAGTCAGGTGTGAAATGGAGCCTGTTGAATGTCGAGCAGTGATCCGGTTTTGTATTTGAAAGGACGCAAACCACAGGAGACTTTTGATGACATGAAAGAAACTTATGGTGATAATGCCCCATCATATGACCTTGTAAAACGCTGCCAGCGTGAATTCAAACATGGCCGGAAGTCTGTGGAAACAGCTTCCAGACCTGGTCGCCCCCTTCTGCCATTGATGAGGCACCTGTCCGTCAAGTTAAGGCTGCCATTTTGGAAGATCGGCGCATTACTATTCGCCAAATAGCCCAAGATGTCAAGATTTGTACAGGGTCTGTGGAAACTATCATTCATGACCATTTGCATATGCATAAGGTGTCTGCCAGATGGATTCCCAGGTTGCTCACGCCATTCCAGAAGCGAGAACGCGTCGAGTGCTCGAGGATGAATTTGGAGATATGCCAAGAAGATGAGTCAAAGTTTTTCAAAAGACTGATTACACAGGATGAAATCTGGGTCCATCATTATGATCCAGAGACCAAAGCTCAGTCAATGTAGTGGAATCACTTGGACTCACCACCTCCAAAGAAGGCAAGGGTGCAGCCCTCCGCTGGTAAGGTCATGCTCACAGTCTTCTGGGACCAAGACGGAGTAGTGATGACAGATTTCCTGGCAAAGGGTACCACAATTACAGGAACCTATTATGCTTCACCTTTGAGGAAATTAAGGGAAGCTATCAAAATCAAGAGGCAGGGCAAGATTAGCAAGGTGCCCTCCTCCCGTAGCACAACGCTCCGGTCCACAACTCGCATGTCGCCAGATTAGAAGCACGGGCGTGTGGTTATGAAATCCTTCCCCATCCTCCCTACTCTCCTGATCTTGCACCCTCTGACTTTTATCTCTTTCCAGCCATGAAGTTGTTTTGAAAGGAAAACGTTTCCCAGATGATACAGCCTTGATTTCTGAAGTCACGTCCTGGTTAGAGGACCAACCTGGGGTGTTCTACAAAAACGGTCTCCAGAGCTGCATCAAACGATGGGAGAAATGCATAACTCTGGGTGGTTCCTATGTAGAGAAAGACTAATAACAGTGCCAAGTTTCGTTTCTCTACTGCTATGGGAGTGGGCCAGGGACATTACTTACTGCACGCCCTTCGTATATCCGTGTTCGAAAAATAGAAACTCTTATTCTGAAACGCGACTGTCTCCAATGTTAATGTCTATTTATAACTGCTGATTGTCGGATAACCTGGCAGTCTGTGAACGAAATTCGTAGAATGTACGATAAGGAATGTAATAATTATTTGTTGGGCTAAAGGGATATCGGAAGATACACGAAGGATATGTATTTTTGCCGTATGCGAAAAAATGCGGATCGCATTTCGGGATTGCTCCTGGTTCTAATGCAGAAATGCACACAAGGCGTACGTGAATCTTCGGTTTTTCGAAAGAAGTCGATCCTGTTAGTTTCACACAAAGCGAAATACTCTGGACGACGATATTGCGAGTTATTCCTGTAAGTAGTTTTAACCGTTCGGAATTCGCCTATTCCGTTATTCTGTAAATTTGAGAAAAAAAAAAAAAAAAAAAGAAAAAAAAAAAAAGCGCACGTGAACAGCCAATGAAAAATAAACAGAGATTGTTCAGGGTGTGTGCATTATTTTAATACGTGTTGTCGAAAGGCTTAGTGTGAAATGTATGGGAACGGCGTTCTTATTAAAACTGTGTGTAATGTAGAGAAATTCTCGGTTGAAGATAGAAAAAGACAAAGAATCATATATATATATATATATATATATATATATAGGGGTTGGCTGAAAGACGTCTTGATAGGATTTGTTTTCTGCCCCCCCCCTTAGTTATCCTCTTTATCTAATTTATGCCTAGGAGAAATATACTTTAGAAGTGTATTTTGATCTGTTCGAAAGTTTCTTTTTAATGGTTTAGGTTAAAACTATATAAAAAAAACAAAAAAACTAAACCCTTAGCAATTAATTATGACACTACGTTCAGTGTTCTTCAAAAGTGATATGTGTGTGTGTGTTTGAATACATAAGTCAACGTTTTCACGCTGCTATCGTTAATAAAATCAACAAAAACAAATTGACTTCATATTTAAAGCTGTAAAAACCGTACTTTATTTGCATAAGGTTTTGTAGCCTAATGGTAAAATGTTAGACAATGTAGTTATGGGTTCGATCCTTGGCAAAGTTCATCTGTGCTGATTATTACTTGTTAGGAACAAACGCGTAAGGAACAAACGCGTATCTATAGAGAATCTGTATGTACATAAAACTTTATAAAAAAAAAAAATGGAGAGACGTGATGCAAGTGTTAATGTGCGAATCAATTTGAATACGAAGGTGGCGTTCGCATGTTGCTTTTATCGCCAATAAACACACATTTTTATAGTTGGATCACTAATCGCATTTTGAAAATGCTTTTATACGTAGTTTATATTCGTTTTGATGCATACTGCATAAGTCTGAATAGGTCTCGTTTTTACTATGGTGGATGTCACTGGTTATCGAGGCCCAAAGGCCACTCGAGGATAATGGTTGATGAGTGTCAGTTTGCCAATCACACAACACTGTGATTATCAGTAATGGTGAAACTTGGTTCATGATTATTTATTTATTTAAGAGCACGGATCAACAGGAGCTTTTTCTTTTTTTTTTTTTTAAATTAGACTTGAAAACGGTCATGTTATAAATAGCTAAGAAGTAGCCCCGTGGTATTGTGTTCCGCATCACATGCATTTTGAAGAAACTGAACATTTGCTACGCCGTTTTTCACTTGTCATTTTTTAAAATTCAATTTCTACTTAGTTACTTTATCGCCATCATTATCACTTAATGTTGAGAGGCATCATGCGCATTGATGCCTTCGCTCCCGCCCGCCCCCTTCACGCGTCGCTTGCACTGCGAACGTAGGAGTTATAACTATAAAATTTGTAAATACAGCTAGCCTGGAAACATTTTGATCACACCTTGCGTAATTGTTTCTCTCCCACGGTGAGAAATGCGACACAAGGTTCGGAAAGTGTGATTGACAAAAAAAAAAAAAAAAAAAGAATGAAAAGTCATTGAAAAAAAATGGCTTGGCAGCCCGGACGGGATTCCCCAGTAGGGGCTCCCCAGGCGATTAGAAATAAACTAAGTCTTTCTCAAAGATAGAAGGCAAAACTTGGGAAGGACCTCCTAGAACTGCACAGGACAAGTAACATGCTGCAGTAAACGGGGTGGGGTGGGGTGGAAGAAGGACATTACAAGATTGGCCTAGACTCTGTTGGCTTTGGGAGAACTCTCGACAGCGCCACACATTGTGTTGAAGGGGAAATTAACGTTTAATTTCCACCGTGTTAAATACAGCTTCGAGTCTGGCATACTTTATGAGTACTTGCTCATAATAATTAGGATGTGGATATCAGTATGAACAAAATTACCGAATAGATCGAAGAGCGTAGTTATACTCCCTTCTCCCATAACCAATCGCGCTCATAAAATGAAGAGTCGGTAAGCTAATTATAACCTTTAAACACAAGATCAATTTAGTCGTGAGTTAAAACGAGACATCATCCGAAGGTCCGCCCACCTGCTCATCACCTTGACTGATAAATGAGGCCGACTAATCTAGCCGGCTGGCGGCTTACCTTATCTTGCATAAAGCGGTTTCTCGCTGGCTACATTCTTAGCTAATTCAGTTGAATGACACACGAAACACGCACCAAAAAGAGGGGTGGGTGGAGTAGAGGAGAGTGGTAGGAAAGAATGGGGAGGGAGGGGTGCAATAGTGTCAATGAAGTTCACCTATTTGGTGTCAGGTATCGTTGGGTGGCAGGTGGGTATGTGGCAATGCGGGTACGTGTGTCGAGGCAGTTACGACGCCGACATGGTGTAAGAAAAACGAGCTGGGTAGCAAGGTGTTTATTTCAGATCAGGTGGAGACACGTGGGTAATTATACATCGTGATTCTTCCGCTAAGTTTATTCGGAGGAGAGGAGTTGCACTTCTTTAAACGTTGGTGTATACATAAAAAGAGAAAATGAAGGGGTTGTTAGATGAAAGCATGTTAACGATAAAGCGGAAAACTAAACAGTGTTGGTATATATATCTCTACAAATATATAAATGCAACTTTGTGTGTGTGTGTGTGTGTGTGTGTGAGTTCGTTCCTTATAGACTCCGAAACAGCTGAACAGATTTTCTTTAAAGTTTACAGAACTTGAGTGCATAAGTCTGGGGGTGATTTTAGTTAAGATTTGTCTCAGAATACCCCCGATAATTACCGATAATCGAAACCGTTATTTTAATTTATCTATCATCGGTTAAGCCATCGTTTTTCATGTCGTCGCTTAGCAACTATATTAGAACAACGAACCGTGAAAATTCTACTGTGGATAAGTCGATAGCGTGTTTTTTTTTTTTTTTTTTTTTTTTTTTTTTTTTGCATAACGTGGTCTGTAGATTCAAACCCCGCACGTACATTTCATAATGCTTTTTTTTTTCTGGAAAGAAGTTTATATAAAATAATTTTACAAAAAACAAAAACAAAAAAACAAAACACAAGGTTCTCTAGAGTGCAATGTAGAATAACATATATTTTGGACTAAGTTGCTGCCTTGAGGTACGTGAAGTTTCATGCCGGGCGATTTCATGGATTTCGATGACAATTAAAATAAAGGAGTTTGAAATATTCGTTGATCATCAATCAATCATGGGCAACACCGGGTCTCCTGCTAGTGTATATATATATATATATATATATATATATATATATATATATATATATATATATATACAGGGTGACCCCCTCCCCCCAAAACAACTGGTCCTTGCTATGACCTTAAACTATATCCAGTGGTGAGGCCCCAGCTTGCGGGCTTTGGGGAGTGTGGGGTCACCCTTTAATTGCCACTGCTCCCAGGTCTACTATGATCCGGAGTGGTAGTACCTATTAGGGTCCCAACTATGGGTTAAATAGAAACCGACTTGAAAACAACAAATATATTCTATTAAAAATGTTTTCTTCAAAATCTTTGGATTCGGCATTAAATAACCTGAAAAGGGTTGATATGCCGAAAAACAAAACCAACCAAACAACCAACTAAAAAAACAAAACGGGCCCCAAATCTAATTAGGCCCCGTTTCTTAGTGTTTTGTCCGAATGAAATGAAACTTTGGTCATAACTAGTTTATTATATTCAAAACATGAAAACACTAGGGTCTTTGAGTAATTTGTGCATTTATTTATTTTGCGGAATGTCATCCTCATCTTCATAGTTGTTGTTGTTTCAGCGCGTTTCAGCCAACACAGGTTCCAGGTGAGCATTGTCTGAAGATAGCGGTTTCGATCCTACCCAAAGCAGGCCAGAGGTTTAGTTGGCCAAAACGTGGCGAGGCAGCAACTATGGAAGGCATTGATTACTTGGGATACAGTTACGAGATTCAGCATTCCTATCCTGTCGCAGTTAATCAAACGAAGAAGGCCAGAGCATGAGTTGGTCGAAACGTTGTGAAACAACAAATATGTAAATGGTGATAAGAGTTCGCAAAATAAATACAAAATTACTTTTAGATATTTTAATATCGCCCTCCTAATGTTCCCTCTCTAAATGTACGCTACGCGACCTGTTGTATCCCCTTATATGTAACGTAACTTTTTCTCTCCTCTTCTGACGAGAAGCATTTGACTACGAAATGCCTAGGTATCATCTGAGCTTCAATCGATACCCCACCTCTTGCCAAACTTTCACGAAAAACATTCGTCTAGCCAAAACCACTATCAACAGTTTCCCCCATTTTATCTGTGCCTAAACTTAAATGTAGATTCTATGAACAAAGCTTCTTTCTTAGAACTACACGCCTGTGGAACTCTCTTCCGGTTGCCTGCTTTCCAGCTGACTACAATCTGATTGCCTTCAAGTCTAACATAAACAAGTTCTTGATAAACCGTCCCTTAAGTAATCCAATTTACAAAATTCCCACTACTTATGCTTACTGCGCTATAATCAAATTGACTAATGTATACCCATTAACCCTTATCCTTCAGTGGCCTCCGGGCCTTGATAAGTGGTGCTTCCTGTGTGTATAATAAACAAACAAAAACATCATCCCAATGATGTCTTGTCATTATTGAAATGGATAAGTTAATCCGTATACACCAGTATATTATTTGTATTGTCATTAATTTTCTCATTGAGAATTCTACTGTGCAAAATTCAATAGATTTTAGGTCTGTGTTATTGAAACAGTTCATAGGTATAAAAAAATATCTATTTTTCCTAAAAGTATGTATGAATTAGTTTCACCCAGTAGAATCAAGAATCATGTATTTATCAGTTTATCAGCTGGAACTTTTTCGTTATATGCGTGTGTGCATAAGAGAGAAAGAGACGAGAGGCGAGGGGGAAGAGGGAGAGAGAAATAGAGAGAGCGGGGGGAGGAATGAGATACAGGAAAATATTAAAGCAAGACCAATTTGAATTTGCGAAGAGGTGGGGGGACTATACAGATCAATAATAGCAACACATAATAGAGAGAATTATATATATATATATATATATATATATATATATAGAGAGAGAGAGAGAGAGAAAATTAGAAACAGGATAACAAAAGGAATTTGAAGATCAAAAGTGCGAAGAAGGGGCGGCGAGTACAACTATACGGAATTATAACGTCGGCGCCGACGATGGAGAAGGAGAGAAAGACTTAGTGAGAAAGCGATAGAGCGAGAGAAAAAGGGAGAGAGAGAGAGAGAGAGAGAGAGAGAGAGAGAGAGAGAGAGAGGGGAGGACAGGAGAGAGCGTAAGCAGGAAACAGGAGAGTAGAGATAGAGATAGATAGATAGATCGAGACAGACGAATGAGCATAGAGAGCAAGGACACGAAAGTGAAAGGAGGGGCAGTGAGGATCGAACTCTCGGTTGACATATTCTAGAGGCAAAGTAGAGACTTAATAGATTCCCATTAGAGAGAGTAGCTGTGCTTATATCTTTTTATCTACATCGTCACGGCCGGTCGAACACGCGAGCCGGTCTTTTATCAATTCGATCAGATGGCGTGTTTATAGAGCGGCAAAGCCTTTCCCATCATACATTCGAGCATCGGGCGCTCGTGTGCAGCTTTTCATTTTAAATTTTACCGCAGGACTCAACGAGGCCATTAAAAGACAATTCGTCGGATGTCGACATTTTCAGTTAGGCGCCTTCGTGGTTTGAGGCCGGTCGATCCGTACAGAAGCGTGTTTAGTATCAATATGTTTTGAGATATTACGACGCGCGAAAATACAATCAGCATTTCAGTTAGTTACCATAACGTTAGCAGCATCATTATGAAAATCGGTTTTCTAGTTATGGAGTGCCAAAAATAATCTATTACTTTTCTTCGTCTCGCTTGAAAACTAACTCCTTCTAATATTGCTTATGACCTTTTTTTTCTACTTCAGGTCATCCATAAGTATTATAATCTTAGGTGTTTAGAAAATCGATGTCATGCGCCTTTTTCATTACTTTGATGCATACCAACAAGTCAATTTTTTTCCGCTGAAGTGAAGGGAGCTACTTTGATAGGGATAGACCTAACTGGAAATGTCGGCACTCACAATTTCGAACGGAAGCTTAAATTTAATTCATGGGGATGGATTGTTCTCGTTTCGCCAACCATGAGCGGATAGAAGTCCTAAGTAATTCTTCATTTTATTCTTATTATCGCCTGTACTGGGGAACTATCTCCAGAAATTCGTCACTTGAAACTGATTACACTTAGCACTTTATCCATTGCGACAGGAGCTTGCAATTTTAGTATGAAATTGGTTATAGTCAGCTAACGTATTTCCTAACTTCCGGCGCAGCGCTACCGGAAGCGATGACAAGGTAGACCAGTTCCTCCGATTTTATTGTTCTTCAATATTTCTATTGTAAAGCGATTTCTTGAAATAAAATATAAGAAAAGGACATTATTGAAAAATATACAATAAAACTAAACTAACTTAACAAAAAAAAAAAATACAGAAAAAAGTAACACAATTCGTCTTTATTTGCACTTTTAATAACAAAATTAAATAAATAAAAGCTGTATTATTTTATTTGATTTTTTAAAGGGATATAAGTTTATGAAATTATAAAAATAAGTTTATTTTTAATTTTCCAAAGTAAAAGCTTTTTAGTTGAATTTATGTAATAAATACGTGTTTATGAAAGTATAGAAATAAAATTATTGAAATCAAAATAACAAATGAAATTATTGACATCAAAATAATAAAATTTTAAACAGCATAAAACCAACGTATCCAATAATAATATTCCCAAAATAACATAAAAAAGATTTTAAAATGTGTTTTTAATAATTCTTAAAGAATAAAACTAATTTCAATAATTCTTAATTAAAGTAAGACCGACCCCACCAACAACTTTTTAATAATTATTAAAAAAAAAATGAACGGTCGCAAAAACTTAATAAAAAAAAGAATACATACAGGGGAGATATAGACCGAAAAGGGAAAAAAGGAAAGGGACTGATATGCGATGTCACCGCTTCCGGTTGTGCTACGCCGGTAGTTAGAAAGTACATTAGCTGACTATAATCATGAATTTTAGTCCAATGGTAATATTGTTTTTTTAAATAGAATCTACTATCGCAATAAATAGAACTGAAATTGACAAAACAAACATTACACGTTACTAATCCATGTATGGAGTACTGTTGTCACATTTGAGCTGGTGCATCTGCTACTAGTCTCTCGCTCCTGGACAGAGTTCAAACAATAGTCGCTATACTGATAAGTTCTGAACTGTCATCTAAGTTCAAACCTCTGTCCCATCGACGAAATGTTGTATCCCTCTGGCTGTTCTACAAGTATTTTAATGGTGGATGCTCTGACGAACT
>NC_136503.1:69078236-69090736 GCF_053919585.1 Euprymna scolopes | reverse complement strand
CTAGGTTTATTTATGGTGTTTTTTAAATTCAATAAAAACCCTCCAAAATTTGCTGATGAGGAGACCTTGCTTACCAAAAAACTATATATAATTATTCTACATAACTTGATGTATACCACAATAAAAAGCATTGTTTTCCGAAACGATCGTACAGATAATTGATTTTGTTGTTGTTCCTTCTTATGAAACGGATTTTTAATTTAATTATAATTTGATTTTTAAATTTTAAATTATAAATCACATTACTTAATATATATATATATATATATATATATATATATATATATATATATATATATATATATATATTCAGAATACTCAAATGCAATAAATCCACCGGTATGCAAATCCAGTGATTATTGCCCTTATATTGGATGTAATATTTTATATAAGACAATCTCAGCTAAATAAAATTGCTCAATTTACAAGATACAATATTCTCTCTCTCTCTCATATATATATATATATATATATATATATATATATATATACATGTGTGTGTGTGTGTATTGGTAGAGAACATTCCAAACTAAATATATATTTATTTTTCATTCATAATATTTATTCATATTATGTAGATTGATCGAACTACTGTTCGATTCTTGAGTGTCATTTTCACAACGTTTAGGTACTTCTTCAGGTGTATCCTGTCGAACTCGAGAATGCTTCTGTCGAAGTCGGAAATGTTTACAATTGACTTTTCCATGTACTCTTACCACTGCGCCACGGGTCCTTACGGTTACATCGACCGAAACGTTTTGAAAATCACACTCAAGATAACAACAGTAGTCCGATGAATCCAAATAATTCGAATAACCATTCCTTATCTCGAAAATTCAGAAATGTAATATTCATTATTTTTTTTTAATTCATAATATTTTATTGTATTTTGCACGGTTGAATGATGAAAAAACACCAATCAACTCAACAGAGACAGGTTATACGTTCCCCGGAAACACACACACACACACACACACACACACACACACACACACACACACACACACACACACACATACACACACACTTAATTCTGTGTGTAAGAAGAGAAACCGATGGATATTTATAGAAAAAGAAAGGATCTGATAACGTAAGATCAAGAGCTATAATGGAATAGAGAGAGAGAGAGAGAGAGAGAGAGAGAGAGAGAGAGAGAGAGAGAGAGAGAGAGAGAGAGACAGAGACAGAGACAGAGACAGAGACAGAGACAGACAGAGACAGAGATACAGGCACAGGGAGAAAGGGGGTTAGAGAGAAAGAGAGAGAGAGAGAGATAGAGAGGGGGAGGCAGAGAGATTATGAGACAGAGGGACACGGAAAGATAATGACAGATCGAAAGACGAACAAAAAGAGACAAAAGAACGCAGAGGGAGAAGGAGAAAGAGAATGAGAGAGAAACGGACAGAGCGAACCCGATAGAGTGGTACTGATACAGAGGTGCGGATCGAGTCTGTGATTAGAGACAGAGATAAACAGAGAGGGAGAGAATGGGAGTGATAGAGAGAGAGAGAGAGAGAGAATGGGAGTGAGAGAGAGAGAAATGTTGGGAAGGTGGATTAAATGGCTTGAAAAGAAGAGAGAATTAAGGAGGGTGAAAAGCATTTTAGTTTTGGTGAAAAGGACAGTAATGTCTTCTAATTGTATCCCATAGTATTTGGCTGACAGACAACAATTACCTGTATTACAGTAAAATACTACATTAACGCCGTGTGTAATATAATTCTAGTGCAAGAAGACGGTAGTGAGGGATGTTGAGGAGGCAGGGACGCAAGATATAGGCCGTCGTGGGTTCTGAACTCTTGTGAGCTAATACGATAAATTCCTATAACTTTGAACAAATTTCTCGTACGTCTTTCGCAAGGTACCATCGTTTACTTACCAAGTGAAGAGAGAGATGAATACGAATTCTGTGAATTCTACGTCAGTAGAATCCGAAAAAAGGTAAAGAAGTAATAAAAATGAGCGAGTGTAGAAGGGGAAGAATACATTGTTAATACAGAGAGAGAGAGAGAGAGAGAGAGAGAGAGAGAGAGAGGGAGAGGGAGAGAGAGAGAGAGAGGAAGAGGGAGAGAGAGACGCGAAAAGAAAGACAAAGAACGAATGACGCGAAAGACAGAGGATATTAAATAGATAAGGAAAGACGTGAAAGAGAGAAAGAAGAGAGGGAGACGTACGAGGACCGAGAGAAAAATAAGAGAAAGAGGCGTGAAAGAAAGTGAGAGACGTGAAAGTCAGAGAGACGGAAAAGCGAGAGACGTAAAAGTGAGAGAGACGTGAAAGAGACAGGGTGATTTGAAAGGAAGATGAGAGAGAGAGAGAGAGAGAGAGAGAGAGAGAGAGACGTGGGATGTAAAAAAGAATGCTGTAAAGATTAAAAGAACAATGTGCGCATTCAAGAGACACATAAACGAATAGCAAAATAGGGAAAGCGGAAACGTAAGAGAGAGAAAAAAGCGAAAGTAAGAGAGAGAGAGAGGCGTGAAATCGAGCAGAAAAAAAAACATGTGAAATAGAAGATAATAAAAAAATATAAATATTACGCTCTTATACTGAACATTTTTTCCTTATAATAGACAGGAAATCTTTTTATTTTACAAAAAATATAACTAAGTATATATATATATATATATATATATATATATATATATACTAGCATGGGTGCCCGGCGTTGCCGCGGTATTTGGAGGTGTATGTTGAGCAAAAAAAAAAAAAAAAAAGCGGTCGAATTTTTTAAAACTTTGACCCCTATTATGACCCATTAAAATTTATTGTTTGGGACTTAAATCAAGTTATTAAGTTAAATCCATGTCCAAGGAACCTATATCTAAAATTTCAAGTGTTTAGACCCAAAATTGTCGGATGAGTATTATAGAGTACTTAAATCGATTTTCCCAAATCTCAGTACCCTGTATATCAAATTTCGAGTCTGTAGACTAAAAATTGACAAAGTTATTGCGTAGGGAAATGTACACAGACAGCCAGACACACAGATACACATAATCACGTTGATAAAACGGTTTCCGTCAGATCACCGAAGTTAAGCAACGTTGAGCCTGGTCAATACTAAATGGGTGACCATTTAAGAATTCCAGATGCTATATGTGCTCTCCACTTATCTGAACATTGTTTTTAGTCAGTCTTGGACCTCTTTTTTCCCACTGGACCCAAGCAGTGCCGATTTAGAAGAGCTGTGGTTGTTGATTGCGCAACGCTTACCTCACAATCACACGCGCAGCAGCCCTTACAGAGGAGTCCATTGTCCCTTACGACTGAACTGACGCTTCAATACAATTATACGTATAAAAGGATCTTTGTCTTTGTGGACGTGTGAGTTCGTTGCGTATGGACTCCGAAACAACTTAGCCGATTTTTATGAAATTTAACACGAAGATACTTTATGTGTCTGGCAGTGTTCTTTTATAAGTTTTGTATCAGAATGTCGTTGACGAGTATCGATAATCGAAATAATCTGATGAAAGGATGAACAGCCGATTTTGATTAAAGTTAACACCTTACACAGCCTAACATCACAATTGCAAAGTTTTATTATAAAAAAAACCCTAAAAGGCCCGACATATAAAATCAACAGTAAGGCGCGTTCACATTTTCTGTTTGAAGCGCAGCAGCAATATGATACTTGACTTATGTATGTTAATACATAATATGTACGTTAAACTTTAATTAAAATAATGCCATTATATATAAAAATAATTTTATAAAATCAACAGTAGGTTCTCTACAGTACAATGCAGATTACAATGTATTCTAAACTACGTAACTGCGGGGTTTTATGTGAAGCTTCCTCCCGATGCACCGAAATGGATCCTTAACTAGAGCAAGCAATCAATATATATATTGATAAATTCTTAAATACGGACACGTGTTTCGCCGTATCTACGGCTCATTAGCGCGGCTGACTATATTATGGAACACATATCTCCGGATAAATGTATAAAAAAACAAATATATCTGCACATATCTGTAGATATTTACATGCGTACATTCGCCTACATTCCTAGAATGGGGTGCGATTAGAATGTAAAGGAGGGAACTTATTAAAAACTCCTAGAGGAGTAGCAATTATTGCTAGGAGAAAAAAAAGCAACAACATAATCTCCACACAAACACACACACACAAATATATATATATATATATATATATATATATATATATATATATATATATATATATATATAATGGCAGCAGTATAAAAACGCGAAGTTTTTTTTTATATAATATTTCCGACTTGATAAATGACATGCCTGGTATTTTATTGCTTAAGTAAATTCCTGTTTTCTGAAGAATTTACGATGAATATATTCAGCATTGCCATACCAATAACAAATTGGTTCTACGTAGCGAAACAGCTGCTGTATAAATGTATTGCATTTTTGACATGTTGAAAAAAAGAAAAAAAGATAAGATACATAAAGCTTTGGAATTTAGAATATAACTGTATTGCTATCCAAATATATAAAAATTCAAATTTGGATAGCAATACAGATATCTATACAGTTGTGTGTGTGTATATATATATATATATATATATATATATATATATATATATATATATATATATAGCTAGATAGATAGATAGATAGATATGTATATATTGAGAGAGATGGAGTGGGTGACGATATTGTTTAATTTTCAAAGAAGATGCATTTAGAATTACGCCCACCGTTTTTAAACAAAGTCAATGGAACATGATGCTCGAATATCAGTCGAGAAATTAAGTCCATCGTTCTCTAAATCTGATTCCCACACACGTTTTACACAAAGGTTTAAATAATAGTACTCACCATTATTGTTCGTAGAAATCGAACATTCTACGATATTTAACCGCATCACGGCTTTCAAAAAAAAAAAAAAAAATGAGAAAAGCAACTCGGAAATATTGTATTACCGTTAGGGCCAAATCAGTTTCACAAACAAGAACAATGTTTAAAGAGAATATCCACTTTAGCTGTTGAGAAAAAAAAAATAACTAAAAAAAAAAGAAGAAAAAACAGAAGGAAGAATACATTTTATAAAAGTCATAAATGATAGATGACCTTCACAGATTGTCCCGAAGTGAGGATTTTTTTTTCAGTAATTTCGTTACCATATTTTGTATTTGCTCTTATCTTCAGAAACCAAGAAAATAGAATAAAACTTAAAACGTTATCTGATTTGTCCACGTGTGGAAGGTAATTTTCGTCGAAGACAAATATGGTAAGAGCCGAAAGCGAACAGCACTCAGAAATCAACGTTGTGGAATTTCTACAGCTTCGTGACAATACGCAACGCATAATCAAACGTTTCAGAATCCTTGTACGACTAACAAACGACTGAGTCTATCTTGTAGCCGTAGGACTACATGATGTTGTAGTGTATCAATATCTATCTTATTATAAATTTTCCTAATGTCAGTGTGTGTGTATATGTGTGACGCGGTTTATCTCAACCTACAGGCAACCCACCCAGGCAAGTAAGGTACCAAAATGACCCAGTGGATGTTTTAGTGATATTTATGTTTGGTGTATGGAAATGCAAAAAAAAAAAAAAAAATAAAAAAATAAATAAATAAAAAAAAATAAAGATTTACTAAAAACGGTTTTATTTACAGGATATTTTTCCGGTATTCACCGGAAGTTATTATCTCCCTTAGTAAGTTCGACTTACTGTGTGTCTGTGACGCGGTTTATATCAGCCTACAGGCAACCCACCCAGGGAAGTAAGGTACCGAAATGAAGCTTATGACCCAGCGGATGTTTTAGTGATATCGATGTTTGGTATATGGAAATGCAAAAAAAAAAAAAAAAAAAAGCAAAAAAATAACGATTTACTAAACAACGTTTTGTTTACTGGATATTTTTCCGGTACAAGGACCCAAGTTTGCCCAGCTGGGAAAACTTGGGTTCTTATACAAATTTAGGTATGTATACACACGCATACGTACACACATATAATATATGAAACTCGTCTAGCTGAAGCCACTTTCAATAATTTCACCCATTCTTTTATCCGTGCCTAAACCTACATGTACATTCCACAAACAAAGCTTATTCCTTAGAACTGTACACCCGTGGAACTCCCTTCCGTTTGCCTGCTTTCCAGCTAATTACAAGTCCAACGTGTTTAGCAGTCTCTTTAAGAAATCCAATTTACCAAATTTCCAGTATTAACGATTAACAAGATATTGTTCCATTGACTACCGTACACTCATAAACCATTATTTCCAGTTCTTCATAATGATTAGCCTCCCTACTCCCACTTTCTCACGGAATAGACGTTGCAAGTCTATCTTTTCTCTATCGTTATTTTTATGGCAGGTGCTCAACTGAGCTTCAATCTAAGCCTCCTATAAAACGTTCGCCACAAATACTTGTCTAACTATAATGAGAGAGAGAGAGAGAGAGAGAGAGAGAGAGAGAGCGAGAGGGGGGAACGTATTTGGAAAGAAACAACACAGTGTATTCTTTAAGAATACTGAATTTAGAAATAACGACAGCTGGAATTAGTTGATCAGAGGATATCTTAAAAGACGTACTGAGGACATATTAATGGCAGCAAAGGAACAAACCACCCACACTTCGTCCATCAAACACTACATCAACAAAACTGCAGAATCACCGATGTACAGAATGCGTAATGAAAGAGAAGAACTATTAGCGCTTATTGTATCAGAATGCCCTCTGCTAGTTCAACACTAATATAAAAAAAATTGAGACATTACAAAATCACTCAGGTCCTACACTGGAATATATATACAAACTCTACAGGCTAGACAACAAAGAGAAGTTGCATGAACATGAACCAGAAGTGGCGCAGGAAAACAATGTCAAACTTCTTTGGAATATGTGTCTACAGATTGATAAGATCCTTGAACACTTCAGATCTGACATAATTTTACTAAATTAAAACAAGAGAACTTGCCCAATCACTGACGTCGCCTGCCCTTTCAATACCAGAGTGTGAGAGCAAGAGAAAGGAAAAATAAATACAAAGATCTAAAATGGGAATTAGTTTCTGGAAATCTAAAGACGTCGAGGTGATTTCCATTGTGATTGGAACGCTTGGGACCATAAAAAAAGCCACCATAAATGGCTTAATCAGATTGACAAGACAATTTCTTTTCCAATTTTGCAAAAGGCTTGCCTGTTGGGAACAAAGGTATAGCTTGAATGTCTACACCAAATCTGAGACAAAATAAATAAATAAAAAAACATAAGAAAGTTGAAACTGCTATGAAACAATGATGATACAATTAAAACACCTCGAACTGTAAGAAAGTCACGGAGATTCCCATTGTAATTGAAATGCTTGGAACGATAACAAAAAAGCCACCATAAATGACTTAATCAGATTTACAAGGCATTTATTTTCCGATTTTGTAAAAGACTAGCCTGTTAGGAACGGCGATAATGTTAATACAGTTTGAATGTCTAAAGTCAAAAGAAATTAACCTGATGTTCTACGAAAAAAAAAAATCCAAAATAAATATATCCAAATGTTGACACTACTAAGCAGCAGCAGCAGCAGCAGCAGCAGCAGCAGCAGCAGCAGCAGCAGAAGTAGCAGCAACGACAACAACAATCATCATCATCATCATTATCATCAAATTCCAGTAAAGGTCAATAACTGCTGCCGACGAGAAATCAATGGCAAGCAGCTGTTGTGACAATGCAAATTTATTTGCAAATACTATCGAAAGAAGTGGAGAGTACTGGAAATCTGAAGAGGCTTGTTGTCACTTACCTTCCAAGGAACACCACAGGCTGTTTTCAAGGAGAAATCTTTGATGGCCTGTGTGAAATCTCCTTGTGAACCAATAATAATAATAATAATAGTAGCAAAGTTGTAAATCAACACTTTTAACAAAATCACTCCCCTAAAATGAGATTCTACGTTGTTTAGATAATTACGTGGTGAAAAGAAAAATACAATTAAAATAGCCTCCATGTTGATTACAACTTTGTTGTCCTTAAGTCTACTATCAACAAATTCTTGAAATAAGTAATAAAAAGCAATTCCTAATACTTATCAATGTTGGTAGGTTTGTTTTTGCTATTGAGTAATCATTTATCAAGGCCAAGAATCACTCGAGGATTAGGGTTAATGACATAGAATAATTATCATCCAAAAGACCAGGAAAACTATGGAAATACTAACATTGATCAACGGAATTCTATAGTATTCCTCATCATTCGATTGGCAATCATTTTTCCTCATTAATCCACGTCTCTAAATAACTCTTGATCTTGGCATGTGATGACCTGAAATGGTAAAATCAGACCCGTGGGATCGACAGTTTGGAAGACAGAGCATGTTATAACGATGTGAGGACGCCTCTACAAAAGAAGAAGAAAAAAGACATGGTTCATGTTTTTAATGCATTCATATACATACTAGCAGTTCGGCCCGGCTTTGCTCAGGCCTTATATACTGTCCATAACTTTATATGCATATGTATATATTAAAAAAAGTGTGAAAATGCATGGTAATGCCTTTCTATATAATAGGCTTCCTTAACTACCGTAGAGAAAAATTGGTAGAGACCGCAGAGGTCAATTTTTTTAAAAACTGACCCCAATTTTGACCTCTTAATAGTTATTGTTTTGGGCTCAAATTAAATTAAAATGCTCGATCCATGTCCAAGTAATCTACATCTAAAACTTCAAGCGTTTAGCCCCAAAATTGGTGGAGGAGTTTGGTATAGTCTGCAAAGGTCAACTCTGTAAACTTTGACCTCTTGCCAGCCCAATTTTCGCTCAAAAACGGATTAAAAAGCTTGCTGCATGTCTGAATACGCTTTATGTAAAATTTAAAATGTTTAGACCCAAAATTGGCTGAATAGTTTGTTAGAGACCGCAAATGTAAAATCTTTTGAAATTTGACCCCTTGGAAGCAAAATTTTCATTAAAAAAAACGATTAAAAAGCTTGCTCTATATATGCATAAACTTTATGTAAAATTTCAAATGTTTAGACCAACAATTGGCTGAGTAATTTGGTAGAGACCTCAGAAGTATTTTTTTTAAACTTTGACTCTAATTATGACCCCTTTACATTTGTGTTTTGGGCTCAAATCAAATTATGAAGTTATAAAGTTAGATTCATATCCGAGCAACCTATATCTAAAATTTCAAGTGTTTAGACCCAAAATCGGCGGAGGAGTTTGGTACAGTTCTCAAAGGTCAAATCGTTGAACTTTGACCCCTTAACAGTCAAATTTCGGACCGAAAACCGATTAAAAAGATTTTCCCAAATCTCAATACCCGTAAAGTTAAATCTCGAGTCGGTAGACCGAAAATTGACAGAGTTAATTGGTAGGGAAGTGTACACAGACAGACAGACAGACAGACAGACACACGCACGCACACATTTTCACTTTTATAGATATATATATACACATATATATATTATAGTTCTTTTTGCGTAGGGAAGGCGCATATGTTTGCTGCCGATGATAACGGATACAGGAAGGAAGTGTATACTGTAAGGGTTCAAGGGTTCAGCTGTTGAGTAAATATCATATAACTTCAAAAGAGGAAATTCGAGACTTCATTAACATTCATAACATCCGAACAATTTCTCTGCGTTCCGCTTCCCAAGAGATTTCCTCAGAATTAATCTATTCCCTGCTGAAACCAGGAACCACAATGGAGATTTACCACCGTAATACTGCAAAGAATATTGCAGTTATGCCCATTAAGACCACGATGAAAATGGAGAGGAATAATGTCCAGACAAGCGATATAAGCAAACAATCGATTCGCCGGAGACTTTAAGAACTGCTACGAATAGAAAGCATACAACAGTTAAATAGCACGCATGAGCGTGTGTGTGTGTGTGTGTGTGTGTGTGTGTGTGTGCACTGCACACATAACAATTTGCCGTTTGATTTACACGTTTGATTTTATTTGATTTAGACTTACAGTCAATTAAATTGACTGGATCAGTGCAGTAACAAGAGGGTCCCTTTCCTGTTTGTTTTTCATATTCTAGGTTAAAAATATTCAACAGTAAAAACCATCGAATTTTACGAGATTGTAATAGTACTCAATATAAAGAACAATAGATGCATGTATATATATATATATATATATATATATATAAAATTTATTTATACAAACATTAATGGCTACATATGTGCATACATGTTTCTGTAATCACCCGCGTTGGGGGATTACGTCTTCGGGCCAAGAATTACCGTCGAGAACTGATATATCTATATATCTATAAAAGTGAACGTGTCTGTCTGTCTGTCTGTCTGTCTGTGTACATTTCACTACGCAATAACTCTGTCAATTTTTAGTCTATAGACTCGAAATTTGAAATACCGGGTACTGAGATTTGGGAAAATCGATGTGACGGGTGTCAGCCAGAAATTTGGCTGTTAAGGGGTCAAATTTCAACGATTTGACCTTTAAGAAATCTACCAAACTCCTCCGACAATTTTGGGTCTACACCCTTGAAATTTTAGATATAGGTTCCGTGGACATGGATCTAACGTAATAACTTGATTTGAGGCCAAAACAATTAATTTTCAGGGGTCATAATAGGGGTCAAAGTTTAAAAAATTACCCCCTTTTTTTTTTTTTGCTCAGCATACACCTCTATACACCCGGGCAACGCCGGGCACCCACGCTAGTATATATATATATATATATATATATATATATATATATATATATAGATGTTGTTTGTTTTGGTTTTAGAGATATGTTTTGAATGAATTCAATTATTTACGAAAGTGCATTTTTACCTAACTGCGAGTTGGGAATAATTTTTCCTTTAACCAATTTGGTAACCCCACATGGGGAGCGGTATATATATTATTTTTAAAATGTAATTATCCACTGACACGTATTTCATCGTCTCCGACTCACCAGAGTGGCTGAATATAGCGAGATTCGAAATCGGGAACCCACGGTAATGAGCCTAAACCCCTTAACTCTGACCCATCTCGCCAACTGTCTGGATATATCACGATTTACTTAGATGTTGCTGGAAGCCATAATATACAACATGCCAGCCGAACAAAAAAGAGACCGCTCGGCGAATTGAAAAGTTATCCAAGAAAATTGGAAAAAAAAAGAACTCGTGGTCAATTTAACGTGCTTTAATAATGACTTCTTGCCAAAATATACGAATATAGATATACATATATACACGTACACACACATATATATACATACGGATATATATATATATATATATACACATACACGCACATATATACACACACATATATATACATACGGATATATATATATATATGTATATATACACATACACGCACATATATATACACACATATCTATATATATAAATATACACACACGTATATACACATATATATATGCACCCATATCTATACATATATATATATATATATATATATATATAAATATACACACACGTATATACACATATATATACACCCATATATATATATATATAAATATACACACACGTATATACACATATATATATACACCCATACGCGCACACGCGCATACACACACATATATACACGTGTACATATACATATATATACATACACACATTGCCCTCTTTGCCTGATAGAAAAAAACAAAATATCTAACTTTGTAATTTGGCTGATTATGTGCTTACAAAATGATCTATCTAGAAATAGATCTTTTTTTTCGATTGAATACAGACATCATTACAGAATTTTATTTTCTATTATTAATCCATACACTCTCTGAGGTTTATAAGTTGACGTCTATTGTATTTAAATATTGGAAATCTGATTATTAATAATAAATATATACATAAAATATGTATTGCTGTCAGCTGGGGTAGACCACACAGCCAGCCCGCTTACAAATGCTAGACTCTTTCATAAGTGGGCATAAAAAAACCCTGACTAGCTAAGTACTTACTATGTAGAGTGATCATAATTTCTCTAGGATTTCAAGTAGTTAACAGCATCAGGATCGAACCATAATTTGATGAGGCAAGTATTTTACAAGTAGGGAAATCAAATTTGGGGTAGTCAAATCCAGAACCAGATTTTTTTCACATCGCATGCCTGTCGCTTGGATACATGGCTAACCCATTAACCGTGTATAACTGCGCATGTGTGAACACGTATTTTTCGTAACCGAAATATACCAGTAGATAACGAGGAGGAGTTTAACATTATACCGCAGCGATAGCAGTTAAAGACCACGCCTTTCCTTAACATAATCGATAATATATCAATAACTCTGAATATATATGTATATATACATATGTATATAAAGTAATGTGATTGATAATTTAAAATTCAAATTAGAATTAAATTAAAAATCCGTTTCACAAGAAGGAACAACAACAAAATCAATAATTTGTACGATCGTTTCGGAAAACATATAAGTTGAAAAGCTACAATAAACATCCATATGAATGCTTTGACCTTAATTGCTGATTTCAAAAGGCGAAGAATTAAAAGATACATCTGCCTATACTTTTAATGCTAGCTTTATTTATGGTGTCTTTTACATGTAT
>NC_136503.1:69025736-69073236 GCF_053919585.1 Euprymna scolopes | reverse complement strand
AATAGCGTTAAGTTCATGGCCATCTTTGTATTGACCTGCAAGAATAGCTCATTCACTCAATCAAATGGAATTCTTATAATTTGAATATCTGCAAAAACCTTTTAAACTAACTATTCTTTTGATGAAATAAAATTACAGAAATTACAGAAGTTAAAAGTCAAAGAATTTTGCCCTTAACTCTGATCAGCTGGCACTTTTTCGTACCCAATTTTCCACAAGTGATGCAAAAGTTTTTGTGCGGATCGAACAGTCGGCAACTGGACATGCATATTTTGAGTTAAGTTTAATAGCTTCACATGGAACAAAAAAGTAGAATATTTGAGGCAAGCATTTATTTCATCTGCTGGTGTTGATTGAAGAATAACAGGTAACATTTGTCTGAAATCTCCTGCAAGCAATATTACTGCATTCCCAAATGGTCTGACATTGCCACTCAAATCTTGCAAGGATCGACCAAGAGCCTGAAGTGATTTTTTGCGTACCATTGTGCATTCATCCTAAACAATAAGTTTGCATTTCTGCAATATTTTCCCCATATTGGATGTTTTTGAGATGTCGAAGATGAGATTTTTGAAAAATTGAATGTTTTAAAGTAGAATAAATAATTCTTCAACTTGGCAAGCAAGGTCGCAGATATTCCTCATGCAGCAAGGGCTAAGGCTATGTCATTTTGTTACCAAATGGCTGCCAAAATCAATTTAATTAGAAAGGGTTTACCAGTTACTTCTGGTGCTGTTCAAGGTAGCAGTAATTTCCAAATAACTTCTATTCTCACAGTCAGTAAATTAGGTGACTAAAATAGGATTTATCCATGTTTTGACAATGCCTTATTCACTGTAATTAATTTAGGAGACTAAAATAGGATGAGGGATTAGAGATGGACAGATAGAGAGGAAGATATATAGATAGAAAAGAGAAAGTGAGAGGAAAATAGAGAAAGAGAAGGAGATAGAGAGATAAAGGGATTGATAGATAAACAGAGAGAGGGGGAGAGTTAGAAACAGAGAGGGATGAGACAGAGGAAAGGAGAGAGATAGAGTGAGTTAGAGAGAGAAAGGGGCTCAAAGAGAGATGGAGAGGGTGATATAGAGAGAAATATAGATTGAGAGAGGGAAAAGAAGAGATGGATAGAGAGAGATATTAAGAGAGGAAGAGAGAGGGGGAGAGAAACAGGTGAACTACACTTCACCGTTTGTTTCCTCATTCAGTAGAGAAGAAATCTTTCGAGACTGAGGCAATTTTAATGTCTTGTTATTATCCAGAATACCCCTTTTTTTTGGGGGGGGGGTAGATTTTCATCACATTAGAAACCGACCGGGTTATCTGTACTTTCATTTAACAAATTAATAAAAGAAAAACGGGTTTGTATTACTGTACACATAGATTCGAAAAAGTTGTCAAAAAACAAATAAATGTTATCAAAGGCAAGATAAATTACTTTTCTACCAAACTGGATATATTTTTTGTGTGTTTATTCAATGTAACATTTATTCAGCTCGAAAAACATACAGTCTTTACCGATGTATTGGAACATTCAAGATGGCGTCTGATTCTCTCTTTAACACGGTAAGTTTGGGAAAAGGTGTTATAAATAAAAAACCGGATAAAATACTGTTAAAAACTCGCTCAATACATGTTACCGTGACATATGTTGACATATATTCGGCGGGTTTTTAATAGTATTTTGTATAGTTTTTTTTTATTTATAACACCTGTTTCCATACTTACGGTGTTAAAGAGGGTGTGAGACGCCATCTTGAATTTTTGAATACATCGGTAAACACTGTATGTTTTTCGAGCTGAATAAATATGTTACATTGAATAAAAACACAAAAAATATATCCAGTTTGGCAGAAAAATAACTTATCTTGCCTTTGATAACATTTATTTGTTATATATTTGTTTTTTGACAACTTTTTCGAATCTATGTGTACAGTAATACAAACCCAGAAAAACATATTGTAAAATTTGAATTTAACATGAAAATACTATTTTTAAAAATAGCACGATAAAATAAGTGCATAAGTGCCTCTTTAGGTACTCCTTGGGCGTTGAGTTCCATGGCGACCAGCATAATTATTTAATGGTCGCTCCCTTAGCCCCCCCCCCTAATCAAAGCTAATGCATGCGCACGTAACATTTTTTTATTTACTGACGTTGGCTTATTAACTAAACGATTTATTGATAATTTCGTAACCCTTAAACGCATGCCGGGAGATTTAAATTGGTTCATTATTGTTGTAATGAAAAAAAAAAAAAAAGGTTTCATTCAACACAAAACCAAAAACACATATTAATGATAAATGATTTATTATTGTATTCATTGTGAAGCGAGGTGCTCGCTGGGCAAAACAACAAACAGCTCACTAAAAGGGTTTGTATTACTGTACACATAGATTCGAAAAAGTTGTCAAAAAACAAATATATAACAAATAAATGTTATCAAAGGCAAGATAAGTTACTTTTCTACCTAACTGGATAATTTTTCGTGTTTTTATTCAATGTAACATATTTATTCAGCTCGAAAAACATACAGTGTTTACCGATGTATTGGAAAATTCAAGATGGCGTCTGATTCTCTCTTTAACACGGTAAGTTTTGGGAAAAAGTGTTATAAATACAAAACTATACAAAATACTATTAAAAACCCGCCGAATATATGTAAACCTTTGTCACGGTAACATTTATTGAGCGAGTTTTTAACAGTATTTTATCCGCTTTTTTTTTTATTTATAACACCTTTTCCCAAACTTACTAGGTGTGAATTTATTTGCCCTGGTGTATCACACTCGTGTTATTCTTAGTCCGAAAATAAAGAAGAAATCCTTCCCGACTGGTCAAATGTTTTTGGCGATAAGTTGGGATGAAACGATAAATTAATTTTCTTTAGAAAATTCGTTCGGGTAAGGAGCGGTTTGAATAGACTCCTCGAATTTTTTTTGTCTTTTTCTTGGAGCTCTCCGGAAACGGTGAATGTTCAATGTCACTGTCAAAATTAGTTCCGGGATAGACGCTACATTACAATTGAAATTTACTAATTTTTAAATAAAAACGTAAAAAAAAAGTTAATAAAAAAAAATTGTTGCTTATGTGCGCATAAAAAAACTTTTTTTTTTTTTTTTTTAGTTTAGGTCCAACTTGGAATCACCCTCCCCCCCAACCTCCAAATCTTAAGAACAGCTTCCGGAATAAACATCACTTTTGGAGGGGGGGATATTTAAAAAAAAGTCGATAAAAGTCGTCATTTAAAAAGAAATTTAAAATCAAATGTTTGTAAAAGTGAGAAATTATTAATAAATGTTTAGTAACATTTTTCGGTGCTAATGCAGAGAGTGATCCGCGCTATTTTTTAAATCGTGTATTTTTTTTATTCCAAAAAACTCAAAAAGCAAGCGACAAACTATTTTTTTGGCCTTATACAATAAAGAAAAAATTTGTAAATTAAAAAATATGGAAGATAAACAAATGAATTATGTTTTTTTTTGTTTTTTTTTTACTTATTAAACAGAAAATGAAATCTTTCGTCAATTCGTGGCTGTGAAATGAATCGAACCGGAAGTTCAGTTTTATCAACTGAACCGATTCGCAGTAACGGTTAAAAAATATATTTATTTTGTTTAATATTTTAATTTTAATAATTCGCGAGGTAAATTTATTTTATAATAACATAAAAACATACCTCGACTCTAAAAATGGGTTGTCTGAAAATTTCAAATAAACTGGTAACGTAGAAATATGGTTTCATTCGTTTAGAACAAACCAACATTTACATTTTTATATATATAGATTAGTAAATATATATATATATATATATTAGTATATATATATATATATATTAGTATATATATATATTAATATATATATATATATATTAGTATATATATATATTAGTATATATATATATTAGTATATATATATATATTAGTATATATATATATATATATATTAGTATATATATATATTAGCATATATATATATTAGTAAATATATACATATATTACCAATAATTTTTAGTCAGCATAAAGTGACTTAATCTGTAAGCTTCAAAATTATCAGGTTTTTGTAATCGAGCATTCATATATTGTTTTTACACTCTCAGGACAACAAAGATCGGATCAATCTTTATTATCTGGATTTTGTGAAAACAATATATATGAACATTCATGTTTTTTTGATATTATTTATGTAGATTATTAGATATATTTATGTAGAACATGGTTTGCTAGATCAGGTTCTAAATATAGAACATTCCCCAAAATATTAGTTGTTTACAGCTGTTACAAGTGAGTGTTTATGCTAAGTATTACAATGAAGACTATTAGGAAGATATAGCTGAGAAAATAAGACGTAAATATAGATTAAAATAAGAAAAGGGTGAGAGATACATAAGAAAATGTACAGGGAAATAAGGAAAGCAGAGAGATGCGGAATAGAGATGAGGGAAAGAGATGAGAAAATGTGGGGGAAGATGAGAGAGGAAAGAAAGAGATGGAAGTTGAGGATGCTTGAACGTAACAAATATAAGGTTCACCAATTTGATCGCTTCGCGATAAAGCTATATATATATATATATATATATATATACATATATAATCTATCTCTCTCTCTCTCTCTCTCTATATATATATATAGATGCGCCATATATATTTTATAAATTACTAACTAGCTCTACCTACGTATTGAGCACTTTTGAAGTAAATACTTAAAGTTTACGCATAAATCTATACTTTCGTATATTAAATTTATGCGAATAAATGAAGTAGTTATATATATATATATATATATATATATATATATATATATATATATATATATTGACCATTCAAACAATTTTTCAAATAATGTCCTAAACATAGAAAATACACAAAATTATTAGTTGGTTAAATATAGTAGTGTTTGTTAAGTCATACAATGACGTATATTTTATAAACCACAAGATCATCTTTAGCACCAAATTTCTGTAGGTGCTGTACAAATACCACCAATCAATAACAATAATAACTATAATAATAATAATAATAATAATAATATATATATATATATATATATATATATATATATATATATATATAACAAGAATCAGAAGAAAATAATTATTGTGAAATGCTTCGGTAAAATTTATTAATTATTTAAATCAATCGAAATGTATAGTATTATAATCCAGGACAGATGCTAGGTTTTAAGGAGAATAGAGGAAGAGATGAGGAAACAAGAGGGAAAGAGAGAGAAAAAATAAGAGGGAGAGAGAGAAAGAGAGAGAGATAAAAATTAAGAGGGAGAGAGATAAAAATGGAAGTGTGAGAGAGAGAGAGAGAGAGAGAGAGAGAGAGAAAATAACATGAAGAGAGAGTCAAAATAAGAGGGGAAGAGAAAAATATAAGAGGGAGATAGATAGATAGATAGAGAGAGAGAGAGAGAGGGGGGAGAGAGAGGGAGAGAGAGAAAATATATAAAGCAGAGAGGGAGAGAAAAATGTAGAAAGGGAGAGAGAGAAAAATAAGAGGGAAAGAGAGAGAAAAATTATAGAAGGAGAACGAGAGAAAATCACACGGGGAAAGAGGTAGAAATGATAGGGAGAGAGAGAGAGAGAGAGAGAGGGGGAGAGATAGAGAGAAAAAATAAGAGGGAGAGAGATATAAAATATAAGAGAAAGACAAAGAAGAAAAATAAAGGAAAAGGTGGAAAAGGAAAAAGAGGAGGAGACAGAAAAAAATAAGAGGTAGATATAGATAAGAAAGAAAAAAAGGAAGTCGCAGATAAAAAAAATATAGAGAGGAATAAGGAAAGAGGGATGCAGATTGGGAAGAGAGATTAGGAAAATGGGATGAAGAGATAAGGGAAAAGAGAAAGAGATGGGGAAGAGAGATGAGAGAAAGAGATAAAATGTGGCGGGAAGATAAGAGAAGAGAAAAAAAAAGATGAAAGTGGAGCATGCTTGAACGTCACGCATATGAAATCCGTCGATTAGATATATGTACTTCGTGGTAGACAAGTTGTATGATAACGACAGACAACACCTTTTAAAGTGCTTAGAGGGCACATCGAATACCTGCAAAATAGCTGGTCTCAAAATGTTTTCGATGCAAAAGAACGAAAAACAAGTGTTGTATTGAAAGTGTACGAATGGTTCAAACGCCCCTCCCCCTCACCCCCCCGAAATATCAGAAGGCAGAGGCAATAAAATGAAAGGGAGCGGCTCCATACGCTATTAGTCGTTTGTCCATAAAATATTAAAGCTATCCCCAGCTATAAAAGCATAATTTACAATTGAAGTAAAAAGGTCAATGGTTTAATAGTGTTGGGCGGACAGTGTCTGTTGGCTCAGCCTGAAGGTGCTTCTAGTCAAGGGAATTGGAAGCGGAGAGATACAAATTAGATGTAGTCAGAAAATTTGGAAAAAAGTAATAGATTGGTGAGGGAGAAAGAAAGAGAGAGTAAGAAACAAGGGAAGAGAGAGTGAGAGTGAAAGAGAGAGAAGGGACGTGATAAGATAATGGTATAGAACGAGAGAAAGAGAGAGAGAGAAAGAGAAAGAGAGAGAGAGAGAACGGCAGATGAATAAGAAGTGATAGAGAGTGGAGATGGATAAGGAAAGATCGACAGAGATAAGGAAAAAGTGGGGATTATTTTAGGATACGATTGAAAATAAAGGACTATACCAAGATCAAACATATCTTTTCTCAGGTAACAATTTACGAACGGTTCAAGGGTATTATTAATTTCATGTTAGTTTTTTGGTGTTGGCATATAAAATTTACTCGTTCATCAAATTATAATTTGCGCAACGTGGGTTTCATCAGCGCGCAGAAAAAGAAAAACATTATTTCCAATGTTTCATAGCTTACAAATAGAATAAAACCATGCTGAAAACTTTATATGCATATTACCGATAAAAAAAATGAATACCCACTGTATTAACTGAAAATGTTCTATTCGTCAGCTGTGAAACTTGTGAAATATGTTTTCCTACACGCTGATGAAGCTCAAGTTGTGCAAATTATAATTTGATGAACGGTTATATATAGTTTCTTCTATAGAATCGAATATATAGTTCAACATATTTCAAGTTGAATAATTATGTAAAATTAAAGCGAGTATAAACTATTAATACTAATATTTAAAGGACAATCCTAACCAAATAAAAAAATGCTCAATATTTGAGATAGAGCATGAATATAGGAAAATCAATTTAAACTCTGTAAATTAGAATTTACCACAATTTATTATTTGACAACTTAATTTTTTTTTTTTTCCTGAGAGTTTCAAAAATGGCTCTTATCCCCAGAGGAAAATAGATGTCAAAATAATATCCCTAAACAAACTATAATTTCTCCGGTTAGGACATAAATTGGAAGTTACAAATTATGAGAGAAGTTGTATTGCCTTGTTATCTATTCACCGATTGCAATAGCTACACGCATTTAGATTGATGCTCATTGGGCATACCCACAGCCCCTTTGAGGTCTATCAAAATTTTCCTTTAAAAGGAAAATCTCCCATAATATGCTAATTATTTTTAATTACCATAATTTATAATTTATAGAAACCTCTTATTACGCAACTTAAGCAGGCTCTAAACCACCGAACACTTCCTTATATTATTTTAAACCCTCACCATTAAATACCGGCGAAATCGATTAAATATTGATTATACAATTTAATGTACCTCGGTTCCTCATTTATCGCCCTATTTTCTATTGCAATAGGTTAGGCTAAACTACACTATTTATTCTCTAACTTACATCGGTGAACGATTCCCCATTTGAAATATATTTTTAAATGAACGCAATTTGCTTTGTTTTCTCAATATACTTTGTATATTAATCCGATTAACATAGCAAGATACTTGACTTTTTTTTTTCATAATTTCATTTCTAATTTAATATATGTAGATGTGTATATGTATGTTTATATAGTTGTTTGTGTTTGCGTTATGTGTGTATCTATATTTGCGTGTGTATATAGTGACTTACCTGACAGAAATTTTGCGACATGTAAAATCTATTCTTATTTCATCCACCCTTTTTAATACATCAGACTAGACGATGAGACTTTCCCGCCTTCTTTTGCCTGCTCCAATTCTATGGCACATTGGCATCTTACGCTTAGCAATTAGTTTGAATTTGTTCTAAAAATATAAAACATCTGGCCCAACCTTACGAGCATTATAATTTTCTGATTTTAATTTTTAGCATCATTCATTTTACATTTTAAGGGCTGAGGAATTCATTCATCGAGTCGAGACGTTATTCGAATATCATTTTAATCTACACATTTCTGAATTATTAGCAACTTTTATGCAAATATGACTTCTCTCATAATTTGCAGTTTTCAATTGTTGTGCTAACCAGTGAAATTATAGGTTGCATATATATATATATTATTTTGCTTACTACTTTCCTCTGAGGATAAGCAACATTCTTTGAAACTCCATGGAAGAAAAAAAAATAGACGTTTTTAACTTGTACTCATATCGAATAATAAATTCTAATTTACAGTTTAAATTGATTTTCTAATATATATATATATATATATATATATATACACATATATACATACATATGCATACCTATATATGTATATACATATTCATGTGCATATACATTTATACATACTTATATATGCACTTATACACGTATACACATATGTACATATATACATGCACATATATGTATACACACGCATATATATAAATATAGATGTACATATATATATACACATTTATATTCATACATATATACATATACACATTTATATATATAAACACATATATATAGATATACATATACACATATATAGATATATACATATATATACGTATGTATAGACATATACACATATATACACACACGCATATATACACACATATGTGCACATACACGCACACACACACATATATATATATATATATATATATATATATATATATATATATATATATATACAAACATATATTATTGATGTTGAATTGACGAATTAATGTCCAATGTCTATTATTAAAAATTCATACAAATCACAGTTACCAATTTATTTAAACTCACTATTTACCCAAAATTCTGACCCGTAATTCGTAATGATCAGTTAATAAATTTAGGCGATAATCAGGTATATTCATCTCTTCTCTTCTATCTTCTATCTTCTATCTATCTATATAAATAAAATGAACTCATTTTTCCCGTGTGATTTTGACATTAATAAGATTAAAAATCAAGATATTTCATGCAAATATAATATGCACAAACGGCAGAACAATATCTGAGGTGTGTTATAGGCTTATTATTTCTCAAATTCCTCGATAATCTTAGATTTCTATACTTTTTCTGCTGAGAAGTCACGGCCAAAATCGGTTAAGATCAATGGAAGTGGTAAAATATTTTCTCTCTAATAAATTCCCCCCCCTGCCACCACTTAACACCGTTTGGGGATCGTTCACAAGGAACAGTTGAGAAGAGAACACCGGTTTGGCTTCGTAGTTCTTTCATGTGAAGTTATTTAAAATCACTAAACTAAGCTGCAGTGCTCTGTGGCGTAGTGGTTAGCGTGCTGGACAATTCACATTATATTTTCACGTTCGCGCCGACCTACCGTAGTCGTGTTTTTTTTTTTTTTTTCCTAAACAACTGGAATGGACTTTTCTTGGTGGCCGAACTGTTAACGTTGCAGATGTTTTTTTTTCACACTTTATTTTCCTACTTTTACTCATGACTCCGGGTTTGATCCTTCCTACTTACCTACCATAACATTTTTTAAAACTCCCCCCCCCGTCCCGGAAACAAACACTCGGGCAACGCCGGGTACCCCCGCTAGTATAATAATATAAACATATACATATACACATGCACACCATTATGTAGAGATGAAGCACTTCTCTCCGACTTTCATGTAATTACTGTAAGAGCTCCGACATTTATGCCAGGCAACAGTGCGATAACTTCCTTGTCATTATTTGTGTGTCCTCCAGCAAATCTGCTCTTTCACCGACCCCTCCCAGTGAAAACCTTTACCCCTTGGCGTGTTCCAATTTGATTAGAGATACTTCGTCGTTCAACGCCCGAGAATGAGGCCGTGACTAAATGATTTTTTTTTTTTTTTTTTTACATTTCAGTTTATAGCGTTTAAAGATGAGCCGATTCGGCTTTCACAATAATTACATTGATTAATTAGACAAATCTAATCAATTTGACATTTTATTTATGTTTATATTTTTACTAGCAGGGAGACCCGACGTTACCCGAGATCGAATGACGATCCACGAAAGTTTCACGTTCCCATATTTTTTATTGTCAGCGAAATCGGTGAAATTGCACAGCTTTAAATCATATCGATTGATTGCCTGCTCTAGTTGGGGACCCATCACGGTGCAACCGGAGGGGAAGCTTCACATGCGTCGTCACTGTGGTTTAGTCCCTAATACATTGTAGTGTACTAATAGATAATCTACTGAAGATTTTATAAAAATATTTGTAATTAAGGGCTTCAATTCACGTCAACTATTATGCTTCACATGTGCTCTAAACAAAAGCATCAATTTCGGTCGTGCTACTGTTGATTTTATAGGTCAGGCCTTTCGGCTTGTGTGGTAATAAAATTTCTCAATTCTGTTATTTTAATCTGGTCTTAGGCGTGATAACAGGAATTTATTTCTATGTATACAGCTTTGTATAATATCGAACTTTTTGTTTAAAATTTCTTATTTAGAATTGACTACGTAGTATGACTTAAGTAAGCATAGATTACATTTTTTTTTTATTTACTAGGTTTATATTTTCTGGCTTTATCTACTGTTGACCCTTTTAATTCAAATTCTACTTCATTCTTATTCTTGTCGGATATATTCTCATTTTGTGGTATCCTAGATATTATTTTTGATATACTGGTGATAACAACACCGGGTCTCCCTGTAAGTGTACATATATATATATATTAGTAATTTGTTTTCCTTAATTATAAAATCTAAAAAAAGAGACGGGAGCAACAGCAATCGTATGGGGATGAATTTTAGAGGCTGATCATCATGCGATTGCTGTTGCTCCCGTCTCTTTTCTAGATTTTAGCATTAAGGAAAACAAATTACTAAAAAATAAATCCCTCGATCCAACTTTTGATGAGTGAGGGCGAAGCATGTCAATTGACTCGACTTGATTGTTTTTTCCTCTATTTTCCTACTTTTATTTCTTAGTCGCTATCAATTTTCCTTTTCTCCTCGGTCTTTTTTTTTAATATATATATATTATGTATTTAGGCAGCATATTTTTCATTCAGACAAGTATTGTTAAATAGCGCGGAGTGTTTTTGCTTAATGAGCTTGTTTTGTTGTAATTTTTCAATTTTTCGAATTGTTATTCTAATTTCTCGGTTGAATCTGTGCAAGAAAGTTATATATTCGTCTTTGTCCATCTGTTGAACGTACTTGCAAAAACCAATCAAAAGAAAAAAACGGAGGAATAAGAACAACGATTCGAAAAATTGCAAAAGAAGCTCAGTAAGCAAAAACACCGTGCTATTTAACAATATTTGTCTGAACACACACACACACACACACATATATATATACACACTGTCAGCTTGACCCGATGTTGCTCGGGTCGAATAAATATCAACGAATGTCCCAACCTTCCATTTTTATTTATGGTCATTAAAATCGGTGAAATCGACCATTTTTCAATCAGATCGATTGACTGCATAACAATGCAATTTGCAATCTCATACCGTCCATTCAGTTGGAATAAAATAATAGGAGGTATTATTTCTAGAACTCCCTTCGGATACACACATATACAATAGAACCCCGGGATACGGCATTAAAAATTAGTAAAAAAAAATACAGTACAGGTGTGTAATCAAATAATATACATAGCACCGTAACCAGGGGCCGGAAAGACATGGTATTCCACATCGTAACCTGATGTTTTTATTATTTCACCCTCGAGGTTTTCTTTGCTTAAATCATCACAAATTGTGTCAATCGACAGGATAATATTATCCTGCCGATCTCTTCAGACAATTCAGTTTTGACTTGAATTGTCTGAAGAGATCGGCAGGATAATATTATTGTCCTGTCGATTAAAACAATTTGTAGTTATTTAAGCACCCCCCCCCAAAAAAAAAAACCGAGGTTGAAATAATAAAAACACATTTAGCTCTACTAAAGTATTGAACACTTTTTTCCAATTTTTTACCAAATATGCCGCCTTATATATATACATATATATATATATATATATATATATATATATATATATATATATATATGACTACTTCATTTAATCACATAAATTAATATACAAAAGTATAATTTTATGCGTAAACTTTAAGTATTTACTTCAACAGTGCTCAATACATAGGTAGAGCTAAGAAGTAAGTTATAAAAAAATATATGCTTAAGTCTGACGAATCCTAACGTGGATGAAACGCGGAATATTCTGTGTAGCTTAATTGCCATATGTTTTTATAACTTACTATATATATGTGTGTGTGTGTGTGTGTGTGTGTGTGTGTGTGTGTGTGTGCGTGTGTGTGTGTACATGGAAACAAACGTTCATTAAGTAAGCTTCACTGTAATGATAGCGACTGCTTGTTAACGTAGGAATGAAGGTATGTGAAAACATTTTCTCTAATAAGAGATAACAATCGGTTGATGCTTTTGCACTTTAACGGGAATCTCAAGGTGAGTAAACCTAAACAAACAAAAAAACAAAAAAAGATAGTCACTGAGTCACACTTTCCGTACTGTCATTTAAGTGGTGAATTGTTAGCGTCCATTATCTTATGTCACAGCCCACATCTTTAATTTGATGAACTCAGTGTTAGGCCGAAACTCAAACGTTTAATGTTGAGGCGATTTCGTTCATGTTTACATAATCTTAACTTTAACTTCCTACAGTGATTATCTGAGTAAGAACTTAGAAGCAAAAAAAAAGCAACAATCTATCTATCTATAAAAGTGAACGTGTCTATGTGTCTGTCTGTGTGTCTGTGTACATTTTCCTTCGCAATAACTCTGTCAATTTTCAGTCTACAGACTCGAAATTTGATATACAGGGTACTGAGATTTGGGAAAATCTATGTGATCGATCTTTGGCCAGAAATTTAGCTGTTAAGGGGTCAAAGTTCAACGATTTGACCTTTGAGAACTTTACCAAACTCCTCCGAGAATTTAGGGTCTACACACTTGAAATTTTAGATATAGGTACCTTGGACATGGATTTAACTTAATAACTCGATTTGAGCCTAAAACAATAAATTTCAAGGGATCATAATAGGGGTCAAATAAAAAAAAAATTGACCCTTTTTTGTTTGGATCCGCATACACCTTCAAACACCCGGGCAACGCCGGGAACCCATGCTAGTATATCTATAAAAGTGAAATTTTTGATATAGGTTCCTTGGACATGGATCTAACTTAATAACTTCATCTGAGCCCAAAAGAATAAATGTTAAGGGGTCATAATAGGGGTCAAAGCTAAAAAAAATTGACTTTTTTTTTTGTTGCTCAGCATACACCGCCAAACACCCGGGCAACGCCGGGCCAAAATCCTAGTATATCTGTAAAAGTGAAAGTGTCTGTGTGTATGTACATTTCTCTACCAAACCACTCTGTCAATTTTTAGTCTACAGACTCGAGATTTGACATAAGGGGTATTGACATTTGGGTTGGTTGGTTGCTTGCTTGCTTGTTTTTGTTTTACGGCACATCAACACGTTTCGGGTTATTTAATGCCGAATTCAAAGATTTTGAAGAAAAAGTTTTTTAATTGAATATATGTTTTTTTTCAAGTCAGTTTCTATTTAACCCATAGTTGGGACCCTAACAGTTACTATCACTCTGGGTCAGAGTGGACCTGGGAGCAATGGCAATTAGCGGGTGGCTCCACACTCCCCAAAGCCCGCAAGGATGGGCCTCACCATCGGATATAGTTTAAGGTCATATTCAGGATCTGAGATTTGGGAAAATCGGTTTTCGGCCAGAAATTTAGCTATCAAGAGGTCAAATTTCAACGATTTGACCTTCGAAAATCTACCAAACTCCTTCGCCAATTTTGGGTTTAAACTCTTGAAATTTTAGATTTGGGTCACTTAGACATGGACCTCACTTTTTAATTTGATTTGTGCCTAAAAATAATAAATGTTAAGGGATCATAATTGGGGTCAAATTAAAAAAAATATTGACCTCTGCGATATCTACCAAATTACTCAGCCAATTTTTGGTCTAAACACTTGAAATTTTACATAAAGTGTATTCAGACAGAGGGCATGTTTTTTAATCAGTTTTTCGCCGAAAAATTTAACTGCCAAGGGGTCAAAGTTCAAAAGATTTGATCTTTGCTGTTTCTAGCAAACTAATCAACCAATTCTGGGTCTAAACATTTGAAATTATACATAAACGGTATTCAGACATGCAGCAAGATTTTAAATCAGTTTTTGAGCGAAAAAATAAAAAACAGAAGGAAAAATATAAGTTTACAACAAAAAAAAAGAAAAAGAAAAATTAGAATTAAAAAAATAGAGTAGCAAAAAAAAAAAAAAAGAAAAAGGAAAATTAAAATAAAAAAATAAAAAAATAGAGTAGCAAAAAAAAAGAAGAGATTTACGTAAATGGGAGGGACAGATACTAGTTAAAAAAAAGGAAGAAGGAATAGAATCTTTGAAAACATGAAGAAAAAAGAGAAGTTTAGAAAAGAGCGGGGGCAAAAGATGAGTTTAGAAAGAAAAGGAAAAAGTAGAAGTTTAGAAAAGAAAACAGGGAGAGAGAAGATAGGAAAAAAAGGAAATAGAAAATAGAGAGAAGAACGAAACATGCAAAAGAGAGGCGTTAACGACAAAGTAGAGCAAAAGAACGGTAGAGAGCAATAAATAAATAAAAAAGAGAGAAATTAGAAAGATAGAAAAGGACCTGTAAAACAGCGAGAGAGAGAGAGAGAGAGAGAGAGATAGAGAGAGAGAGAGAGGGGGGTAGGTAGGTTAAAAAAGAAAGAGACAAAGAGCAAGTACAAAAAGTGGGTAAATGGGATACACCGAACGGAGAATCTAATCAAGGGTAAAAACAGGGCGAGTTTGTAAAGAACGAAATAGAAAAAAAAAAAAAGAAAAAAAAAGAGATTATTATTTTTGTATCGTTCTCATATACTATCAAAATAGATGGATTGGCTGGAATGGTTCCAAATAAGTTGTTAGGTTGATCTCAATTTTAGCAGGTGACTGAGTTGGTGTGAGAGGAAGGGGGGGGGTCATCGTTCTTGAAAAAAAAAAAGAAAACGTAAACCAACAATAGAAAAACTGAATGGAAACTCTACAATTACACACACACACACACACACACGTAAAGTGGATGTGGCTGGGCACAGAGGAACGACGTTTGGAAAGAGCACAACACCCCGATCAAAGCCAGATTTTACAACTGAATTTAGAATGCAGCCAAAGAAAATATAATCTCCAGTATATCTTCGAGGAGTTTTCTAAAAAAACAAGGCAGAAAAATAGAAAAAAAAAAATACGGTAAAATGAAGGCAGACTTAAAAAAATAAAAGCTCTCCAAAAAACAACAACCCCCCCAAAACAAAAAAAAAAACAAAAACAAAAAACAAAACAAACGAATAACAACTAAGACGAATAAATCGATAAATACGAGAGGCGTTCCAAAAGTAACGCCTCCTATTATTGTATTTCCGCCCAAATGGATCAGAGGGGATGGCAAGTAGCATTTATTAAAAATTAATTGAACAAAAATAGATGCTAACACATTTTTAAAACAATGTTTTCGTTTAATATATATTTGAAATTGGTTACCCATCTGGTACTGGCCAGGCTCAACGTGGCTTAACCGGTGATTTGGCGAGAACCGGCGTGTCAACGTGAGTGTGCCGTATCTGCTGTATGTACCGCGCCGAGCCGTAGAAATTTTCAAGTTGGTATCTTGGGGGCGCATTAACTTACCGGGAGCGATGCACCCCCAAGCTTCGTTAAGACATGCATCTAGAAGAAGGTACTGTATACTCTGTCCTGTGGCAGTCATCTACACCGACAAAGGTTAGAAGTAATACGAAAAAGTGTGGTTGGTTCTACACAAAGCCTTCACCACTATAAACAAATCATCCGTGTGGATTTCCGAGCAACTTAGTTGTTGTGCCGGAAGCTCATACGTCGAAATAGACGGGAAAGTCCGTCATCATATTTAAAATTAAAAATACATAACGTGTTATTAATTTATTAGAATAAATTAAAAAAAAAAAACAACTTATTTTAAATTTTTGGAACAAAGCTTCATTTTCAAAGTAAAATATCTGTTCATTTTTTTCTTCGTTTTGTCCATTGCACGCGAAGCAGATTTGTATCGTTGAAAAAGTGTCGGAATTATCTTTCCGCCGAATAAGGGGAGGGGGGGGGGAAGAAAAAGTTTGCAACAAAATGGCGTCGTTGCTTACACGCAATATTTTCTTGTTACTGTTAACGTAGACACACGTTTCCTCTGTCTGAAAAACGGTCATTAACCACCAATGAGAAACCAGGTGTAGCATATTTTATACACCTAACTCCTCGTACAGCGAGATTCGACGAGACTGGCGTGTCTATATAAAGCGTCAAATCTGGCCACCCATTAAAAAACAAACTAAAAAATGGTACTCATGCAGAGAGTGATCCGTGCTGAAATAATAACGTTATTTAAAAAGCCATTCTTAACATGGGTGGGGGTGTTTTGTACCTATTCTGTACTTTAAGCTTAAAATTGAATAATAATAAAAAAAACTATCATAAAACTTTAATTAAACGTGGAAATACGATTTAAAAAATAGCGCCGATCCTCCCCGCATTAGCACAAAAAAAAAAAAATAGATAAATGAAAATAAATGAATAAAAAAAAAAGAATAAATACATAAAAATATAATTTTCACAACGTTTCGGTCGATGTTACCTTCAACCTTCTTCAGGTGTATCTTGTCTTTCCGTCCAAATTCCCGAGTTGAACAAGATACACCCGAAGAAAGTCGGAGGTTACATCAACCGAAACGTTGTGAAAATCCCACTCAAAATGAGACCAGTAGTCCAATGGATCATAATATTACGAATAACCAATCCTCATCTAAAAAATTCAGAAACGTGATAAAAATATAATAATGAAATTCATCATCATCATCATTTTTTTTTTTTTTTTTTTTTTTTTTTTTTTACTCACTAGGAGCAATCACACAAGCCATCTTCAAAGATTTCTTTTGGAGAACAACTTATGGTAGTTTCTGGGTCCGAGTGACAGCAAGTCTTCTCAGAGTTCCAGTAGTCCTCATCACTTTCGATAACCTTTGGAGATGAATTTGCGTCATCGCAACAACCGCTTATCATTGACTTCTCGTTGGCAACGACCATTGGCTTTCACAGGAATTTGGATGGCAACAACCTCCCCCCCCCGCAAGGTTTCAGTCCTCGTTTCACTCATCCCACGAATGTCTGGCCAATGCTTGCTCTCCTTGAACTTTCCATCCTCCTTAACCCTCCTCACTTATTTGGTGCGGGGGCCATATCCACACGCACAAAATAAATAAAAAAGTGGAGTCAGGCAGGAACACAGGAGAGTTTTACTTACGTTTATACCGTTTCAGTTTCATGAGTCCATGTGATATTCCTTTGTGTTTTACATGTGTGGCAGTTTCTGTCTGTTCAGTTTAAGAAGAAGAAGAAGAAAAAAAACGGCCCAACGTTGTCCACGCACGAGAGTGTCTTATTTCTCCAACTACTCAACCTCGGCAAGTTTAACAATCCCACGTTTTCACAAAATGTCGAATTCGGTCATATTGGCGCGCTTAAAGACTAATCTAATGTATGAACGGCTATACGTCTTTTTGTCTCCATGTTTTTAAACTCTATCTCCCCCAAAACTAAAAGTCGCGGTGCTTGGGGCCTTAAATGATTGCATTTTTAACGAGTCGTTCTTTTATAGGTCTTTAGTCGGTTAAAATTGTTTTTAATCGGGCAAAAATGGGTCAAAATTGAAAAAAGAAAATCGTTATACATTTTGAATAGTCATCTTAGTTTATTTTCAATTTTATATCAGTTCGTATACGTGTCACATTGGTATAGTGGTAATATCTGTTTCCTGGCGCACAATCAATCAATTATTATATCAATCAGTGAATTTATTAAGCCCTTAACGCATTAGAAGAAATTGCAAAAATCAATCTAACAAAAGGAATTAAAATGTGATATGACATGGTAAGAATACGAAATTTTGAAGAGAAGCTGTTTGTTTGATTAAAATCCAAGATGGCGTAATTGAAAAATATAAAGGTAACTGCAGCTTTTCTTCCAAATTTCGGATTTTTACCATGTCAAATCACATTTCAATTCCTTTTGACGGATTGATCGTTGCTATTTCTTCTGATGAGTTAAGGGCTTAATAAATTCACTGATTGATATAATAATTGATTGATTGTGCGCTACGAAACAGATACTGCCAAGAATTGTATAAGTCAACTGAATTAAAGGAATGAAATAAAAAAATGTCAACATCATGTACTTTGGAATATAAAATTTTTGTCATTTATTCTATATATATATATATATATATATATATATATATATATATATATATATATATATAAAGCTGTGTGTGTGTGTGTGTGTCTGGTCACGAATAGACTCCTATATAGTTGACTATTTTAAAAAACTGATTGCACATAATGATAGAATATGTATCGAGACACAGGAATGGGTATGTTTGATCTGGCAGAACGGTGGTTCATTAAAATTGTGGGGTCTGCGTTCGCGCTTGGTTCACTAAGTATGGAATTAAAAAATTAAAAAAAAACGCTTACAAGTGTTTTTGATATAGATGTACATTATAATACTTTGATAAGTATGTTTTATCTTAAATAGGGATGGTAAATACAATTGTGGGGTCTGCATTCGCGCCTGGCCTCCATAGAATAGAAATAGGCACAAACTTTAATAAAGACTTTTCATATCTATCTGCGTAAGTATGCTTTGATAATTATGTTCCAGTTTGAAGAAATATGGTATAATAAAATTATCGGTTGTTCGTTCACACCTGACCTCCATAGAATGGAAATATGCCACAAAGTTTAACAAAGTTTTTTTTTTTTATATAGATCCACAGAATATTGTAATAAGTGTTTTAGTGTGAACAGGTATGGTATAATAAATGATGGGGTTTATCTATTTTATTTTTACTTTCATCATATTTTGCTTTGGTTTTGATACCCCCAAATTCGAAGCTATCTCTTTACAACCCTTCCTTTTCATAACCTATCGCACTTTCATAAATCAGAGTCCATTTTCTCTAGGCTGTTTTTGAACCCAGTCAACGACGGGTACTTTTGCTAGTATATATATTACTATTTGATGCATATAAAAAGATATATATTTATGTATTACTATTTAATGTAAGTAAACATTAAAATATGTTACATGTTTATATTTCCAGCATTTATTTAAACGCTGATTTTAGAGGCATACTTTTGACACAATATACAGTTTGAAAAGTCGAGTGTTTCCGATGTTCACTGCATTAGACACTAATTAAGAAAGTTTTCTTGAATCTAAATTCTTCTTATACCCTCTTTAGCTTAATCGTTAAATTTTGTACATTATCTATAATAAAAATTGGAATAAGGATTATCATATCTTGATTTTAATCTTTGTAATGTATCTATCTATCTCTTATATATACTGTGTGTGAGGACAATTATCAACTTATATACTCAACGAATTTTTGATCTACAAACTTGAAGTAAATAAAAAACATGCAAGAAGTGAACTGATTAGACTAAAACAAACATAATATTCGCTGCACGTGTCTCTGTTTCTGTATGAATTAAAATATAATATTTATGATTATTTTCGACCGGGCAACGCCGGGCGGTCTGCTAGTATATTTATAAACGCGAATGTGTGTGCGTGTTTGTGTGTGTGCGTGAGAGAGAGAGAGAGAGAGAGAGAGAGAGAGAGAGAGAGAGAGAGAGAGAGAGAGAGGACAATTCTCAACCTATATACTCAACGAATTTTTGATCTACGGACTTGAAATTTGGTATGTAAGGTATTCAGACATTTGGAGATTTTTTTTAATCAAGAATTTCATCCGAAAAAAAGTACGTGTGGTAATCGAATTTTTAAATGTTTCACGAATGCGCATACGTGAATCGTTCACATAACAGATTCCATATCTTAAGAATAAGTAGGCTTGAAAATACTCTGTAAGACATGGCAAGCTGCTCTAATAGCTACCGTACTTAACTGACTGTCTTTAGGTTTTGGTTTCGATCTCAGCTCGAATATTTTTTTGACTTATAAAAAGTGAACTGATTAAAAAAAGCAATACTCGCATGTAAATGTCTCAGTTTCTTTCCGATTTTTTTAATTCAATTTTTAAAGTTACTTTAACACTACGGTTTATACATACGGTATTTCTGTTTATAATGCATAAGAATTCTGCATTAATTAAAATATAATATTTATGCGTATTTTACGACTGCGCAACGCCGGGCGACCTGCTAGCAGAATATAAATTGGTACAAAATTGTTTTGTTCGGAGAATTTATTTCGCCATCCTGTCACGGGTGTTTACAGGGTGACTAAGAGGTCATTGAATAAACTTACATAGTACATTTCTAGAATTGTTACATAATATGGCGTAGTCAGTAGAAACATGTATGCAACAACAACAACAGCAATAATAACAAGAAAAGAAAAATTTATTTTTGAAAAAAAAATCGATTAGTTTCTATTTTCATCTTCACAAACTTGTGCCATTTCGAAGACATTTTTCATGATGGATTTGAGGGTCATGATTTAATTACCCCTTTCAGACTTGTTGATGTAAACTTTTCTTTATCTTTTTTTTAGATAGGGCAACGAGAAAAAAGCTAATAGACTGAAAATGGCAACCATTTTATATATCTTATTTTTCCCATTTCTTTTTTTTTTGTTTTCGCTAACAAACCTTCATCGTTTTTATGATATTATGTAAACATTCCATTACAATTAACATATGAAAATAATATATTCAAGTTGAAAATCCCTCAGTGAGTTTTTGTCTATGTTGTATATATATATATATATATATATATATATATATATATATATATATATATATGGAGTTGGTTTATTATTATTATTATTATTTCTACTAGTTACATATGTGTTCTTTGTATTAGTTTTTATTCTTGTCATGATGCCCATTTTTTAATTGTTTATTTTGTTGTTGTTTTCATTGCTTTTATTTAATATTATGTTATTACGTGCTTTAATTATCATCTCTAAATTTGGCAGGAGCTGTATGATAACTTTAGGTTATTTTTATTCAAATTTTTATGTAAGAGATTGGTTACGGGGAAGTGCTTTTCGATGAGATCTTTAACTACACATAGGTTTAAAATAGGTCAGATCACTAGATATCTACTCTTCCCGCTAAAAATGCACATACAAAGGAAGGGTTGAACTCAAGGTACACTAGGATTTTGTCTTATAAGTGCCTGTCCATTGGCTGATTAGGTAAGGAGCGATGGAAACTAGGAAGCTGATTGGCCAACTAAAACTCTATAGAATGTGCAAAAAAAAAAAAAAAAACAAACAAATAAAAAAAAACGCGAAATAACCACAAGTCTTCGAATAAGCCAGACGAATCCTAACCTGGACGAAAAGCGGAATATTCTGTGTAGCTTAATTGCCATATATATTTTTTTAACTTACTACCTAGCTCTATGTATTGAGCACTGTTGAAGTAAATGCTTGAAGTTTACGCATAAAATTATACCTTCTTATATTAATTTATGTGATTAAATGAAGTAGTCATATATATTAATATATATATATATATATATATATAAAATAATTCTAAAAATTCTTTATATATATATATATAAATTTTTAGTATTATTTTATTTATTTTTACAGTAAAACAACGTTGCAGCTGACGCGAGACATGGAAGTAAAAAAACCAGAAGTCCAAGACTCGTTCTGCCGTCATTTGGGCTCATCTGTTAAACACACCCGAACTCGGGATTTGAAACCCGAATCTCTTGCATGGGAGGCGAGTACTTTTCTTCATGAGCAACCCTACCCCCTTAAGTCAGGTGCTCGCTTCGCATGCAAGAGATTCGGGTTTCGAATCTGTAGCTCGAATCTGTTCAACTGCTGAGGCCAAATGAGGGCGATACTTGAGTCTTGGGCTTCCGATTTGTAGGCATTCATAGCTCGTATGATCTGCAACGTTGTTTCATTGTGGAAATAAGTATATATATATAAGAGAGAGAGCGAGAGAGAGAGTCTGGGAGAGAGAAATAGACAATAAACTGACACAGGCAGATAGCTATGGAGAGGTAGAGACAAAAGCAGGTAAATATTATATCTGGATTGGGTAATAGGGACACACAATATACACGAAGTGACAATGCATTTTCTATTGCTAAACCTTTTGCTGCGGATGTGAAGCGCATATTGCTTGAATAAATGATAATCTCTCGTAAAAATATCGGCCGATGCTGTAGAATGTAATATCACACTTCGTCAGCCATCAATATTTTATTATCATATCTGCAAATAAAACTGAATGAACTTTTTTTTCGATTGGCCTACTTACAATACGTTTCATATCGAAAGATGCAATACAAAACACGAGTCAAACTATTTGCAATACATTGTTTCATGTGCATCTATCTAATATATTAGTACTGGTGTTGTCTGGGAATAATGAAAAACTCAACCACTGAACATTATATAAACACTTTAACCTATTCTGTAACACTAAGTATTAATTATGGTGGTTTCTAATTATTAAATTGATAAATATATAAATAAATAGATTATTAATAATAACAATAATAATAATAATAATAATAATAATAATAATAATAATAATAATAATAAGCAGCAGCAGGAAATTTCACGGAATGATAAATATGTTTAATCAAGAGATGTTTTGATAAAACATATTTTTGGGACAGGAAAAAAAATGGCAACAATATGAGTTAACAATTTTATCAAAATTGTGTCCATTGTATTTTAAATAATGAACTAACAAAAAACGAGATAAATCAATAAATAATAATAAATACTCAGACATTAATATTGTGCTACATAGTTCAATAAAAATAATAAAATCACAGATCACATAAAACTTTCGGTCTCCGCAACCTGCGATCTTCCTCGGGTGTTGCTTTTCCTACTAAAAAAAAAGGCTTGGCTATGCATTACAAGAATTCGAACCGTTTGTTTGAGGGCGGGTCCGTAGATCACAAAGAAGGTTCAATCATCAGGAGTCACTAAGATTGTCTCTTACAATGTGATTTACTATTTCAGTCTAGCACCTGTTGGTAGACAATGTGTTTCTTTTCTTGTCTTGTTTCTTTCGAATGTTCCGCGGGGATTTAAAAACAAAACTGCCTGTTAATTCATAGCCCCCGAATAAAATCAAGAACAAAAGCGTTCTGAATATTGGATCCAGTTCTTTGCCCAGATTTAATTTTACTAACTTATTTATGTTATTTAAAATTATTTACCTTTATATATATATATATATATATATATATATATATATATATATGTCTCTTTATAAAACGAACATTATTGGTTACATATGTGTATACAAGTTTTAGTTGAATCTCAATTCAAAAATACTATTTCATCACAAAAAAATAAAAACGATACTGAAACGAGAGTCAAAATTACATTCATTTTTTATAAGATAGTCGGGTGTGATTTACGCTCTGGACCAAGTGGGATATACTTTTTGAATGTGAGCAGTATGGGTTTTGGAGAGGTTATGGAAAAGAGTAGGGATGAGTGGAGGTGAAAGGAAAAGGGTAAGTACGATCCCGTGGTTAAGCTGTCGCAAGGGAGAGGTATTGGTATTATTTTAACTTGGAAGTTTTTTATTGGCCCAAGTTTTCGCTTTGATCTGAAGTAATATTATACCCACTTCGCCGCTACTTCTTTATCTTAGTTTTTTATGGTTGTTTTTTCTTTTCTGGTGGCTGCTGCATTATACGTCTATTTTATTGATACACTCTATTTATTTATTTATAAGCTTGACTTATTGCGACAACATAACCACGCGAATCATACTCCCTCTTCCTTCTCCTTACCCTTACTTCCGTTCCGTCACCACTCCTCTCCAAAAATCCTATAGTTCACATTCAAAGTATACATCACACTTTCTTCCAGAGCGTAAACCACACCAGGATATCTTATATAAAACAAATGTAATTTTGACTTTGACTCGTTTTAATATGGTTCCTTTTTTGGTCTGATGAAGTGGTATTCTTGTATTGAGATTACATTGAGACATGTATACACATATGTAACCAATAATGCTTGTATAATAAACAGACTATAGACTACTCTTTAATAATCACGTGAGTTTCATTGGATTTACATCTAGGAAACCAATCTATACAACCATTATATATGTATATATACATATATATATATATATACATATATATATATATATATATATATATATATATATATATATAATATGGCTTTTTTCTCTTATTTTTTCTTTTTTATATAATTACACATCGTTAAAAAGATTTTGAACTAAGTTTTAGATTAACAACTAGTAAGGAAACCCGACGTTCTTAAGGATTGAATGGGGATTAACAAATATGCTTACATTGCGGGACCCGTCGATGAAACATTGCATCACTGTCTGTATTATAAAAATTTTAATGGAAGGTGCTCCGATGAACTACATGCCCTTGTACCCTCTCGTCATAAATACCCCCGAAAAACTGATACAGTAGAAATTCCTCGATATAAGAAAGCCTTCTACTTTAATAGTGTCTTCCTCAAAACTGCTGGACATTGGAATTTCGTTCCGGGTTCCCTAACTGCACGGACATGCAGAAGTTCAAGTGTAATGTAAACAGACACATTGCTGCTCAACTCCCTACATAATACCCCTGCAAATTATGTCGCAGATAGTAGACTATACATCAAAGTGGCACTGTGTCGTGTTTCGGGTGAAAGTGAAAAAAAAAAATGTTCCACCCTTCATAATTTTATTGTCATCGAAATCGATTATATCGCTCATTTTTTAATCGAATCGAATGCTTGCAATCACTACTTAAGAACCCTCACCCCGTAATGTACCGGAGGAATATTCACGTGCCTCCCCACAGTGACTTAGACCACAATGGCAGTCTACATTGCGCTATAGAGAATCTAATGTTGGCTTTATAAAATTAACTGTAAATAACAGCTTCACTTAACGTTTAAAATGCAACAGTCAATTATTATGGTTCAATTGTGCTCTAAAAAGAAACATTATTTTTGAACGCGCCCCTGTCTTATCAAAGAACCGACTGTTGATTTTATGAAATCATTTTTACATAATCAATTGAATTAAAGTTAAACGTACAAAAGTCAAGTATCATGGTTAAATTGTGCTCTAAAAAGAATCGTCTATTTCGAACGCGTCCCTGTCTTATAAAACAACCTACCGTTGATTTTATACGCCGGGCCATTCAGCTTGTTCGGTGATGAAATATGATGTTAGGTTGTATAAAACTGTTTACTTTGGTCAAAATCAGAGTTCTTTCTATATCGGATTTTTTCGATTATCGATTTTTATCAGACCTATTTCGATACAAAACCTACGTAAGAACACTCGCAATCACATCAAGTACCTTTGTGTAAAAAAAAAAAAAAAAAAATAGCCACAGCCGTTTACGTATCCATAGAGGACGATCTGTCACACACATACACACAGACAACATTTCTTTAACATTAGCAGGCCGCCCGGCATTGCCCGGTCATAAAATACGCTTAAATATGATATTTTGATATATGCATTTTTCGTATTTATTATTATATTATAGATCCAATATTTATTCATGAATTTGAAAAAAAAAAAAAATGACTCGTGCTTCACCACCGAGAATCGAAACCAAAACGTTTAGCTTACGATTTAATGATGTGAATCACTGTGCTATGAAGACATGTTTACTGCAAAGCTAAACTTTAAAATATGAACCAATAGCTATTACGTCACGCATGCATTCGTAATGCCATTGTTCGACCTTCACCTTCACCTGGCAAATTTCATTTTTTTTTTGCTTTTACACTTTTGTACCGATTTTTTCCGGCTATAACCCAAATATAAAGTTTCGTATGGTTTCGAATACTCTATATATTAGGTCTCAGGTCTGTAGATCATAAACTGACGGAGGAGTTTGGTAGACAAATTTTTAAACAAAAATATATACGCATACATAAATACATATGTAGAAAAAGGTTTGTGTTTACTATAACCTTTTTACGCAAATATTGCGCAAGTATAAATCATGTAGAATATCTGCATACATCTAATTACACGTAATAGTTAACTAAATATGATCATCCCATAAGAAAATCGAAAAAACTAATAGGGAATTAATTAAAGCAAATGTTTAAATAATATACAAATTAGCGATATCTTTTGCAGAAAAAAAAAACGCAATTCAAGGACTCATATATAACAAAGTTTTATTTCCTTTTTAAATAAGTAGAAAAGGGGAGTTTTAATATGAATATCAATACACACAAAAAGCCTCACATGCATAGAAGTACAGATAGTAGTAGAGAAGATATAATCTCAGCACTAGGCCCCTCTTTCGCTGGAGAGCGTATATGTTTGCTATCATATATACACTTGATATTGTCAGTCTTCAATTTTAATCTTTCTACGCATTATTTTTAGATGAATCTTTTTTTATTCATATTTAGTGTCGCTGTTATAAACGAGTAAACAAAAATAAGTAGATGTGGAATTGTGACCAATCAGCAGCCTCATTCTCTTGGCAGACTATCAAGTTTCAGCAATGACTTTCTCCAATTTATCCTGGCAAGGGTCAAACTGATGGCTCATGAATGACCTCTTGCTCTTTCACCCGTGATAATTACCTTTAGATTGCCTGGCACGGCTTGCGACCGCCAGCCAGTATACACCATCACGTCCACTGACAAATAGCCGGCAGCCATCTTCATTCGAATTGCTTCTCCAAATTGCCCACGAATTCAGGACTCACCAACTTGCTCGTTTAAGCTTACCCCAAACCAATGCTTGCATATTACCCCTTGAATATTACTTATGAGATTACACCGAGTTGATCGGAGAAATCAGGATATTGGATATAAATAATGGATGGTAACGTGGTGTAGGTTAAAAGTGTGGTTAGACGCTGAGATTGGAATACGACTGGGATTACTTTGATGATTAGAATCATGATTACGTGTAAAATATAGTTTTGTTTTCATTTTGAAGTAAATCTGATCCAGAAATGGTTCCAAAACAATTGCAGACGTACACCACCGATCACAAGAAGACACGAAAAAAAAAAAAAAAGAAAAAAGGGAGAGAGAGAAGGACACACAGGACAATCGAAGCGAGAACAAGCTCTTTGTGTTATTTAATGTCGAATGAAGTTGTCAAATATAATTCTATAGGTAAGATACATATTTATATTCCTGGAATACATTGCTCTCAAACTCCAATGTTCTTAGAAAGCATTGCATTAGAATACATTGTGTTATATTGTCGTTTATATATTTCATGCACGCAATCTTACGAAATGCCTGCCAAAGTATATATACTCTTTTGACTGTGGTTTTTGTAATCAAACAACAACTTGTTAAATCAACAAAGTTTTATTTATTTTACACATGAAAATCTGACAAACGAGAGTTCGGGTCAATATGGGGGTGGAGGCCGATCGGACGACGGCAGTAGTGTGTCGCTGGCTTCTTTGTCTCTTCTCTCTCTCTCTCTGTCTTTGTTTTGACTTATTTTTATATTTTAAATTCGGTTATTTTTATATTTTTATTCTATTGTGTAATGCTTAATACTCTTGGAAGTTTCAATTCAGAGTTAAATATTTCTCTAATTGTTTCCTGATCTTGTTTCTTCGATCTGAATGTAGGGTTGACGTCATCGCCAGCAATCTAAACGCAACTGGGTTTGCCCGGCTCAGATATTTTCCGGCGAAACAGTATGCAACAGTATCACTTGTTACCCCCCCCCCTCTACGTAATTATCGTCGATTAACGCAGCAACCAATAAAATCACAGACTATCACTAGAAATTCCTAATTGCTTGAGAGCCTTCTACTCTAATACTTTCTTCCCTCGTTTTTACTTTTATTATTTTACTGATGATAATCTGACAAGGGAGAAAATTCGGGTCAAGATGGGAGAGTGGGGGTGGGCTGCTCGGTCGGACGACAGCAGAAGTCTGTCGCTGGTTTCGCTCTCTTCTCGCTGACTGATTGTTTTTGTTTTGACTTCTATTTATATTTACATTGCCACACATTCCTTGAACGGAATTTAATTGTTCTCTTATTTTGACATTCGAATTTGAAATACTTGTCCAATTCCAATTCAGGGTTAAATCTTTCTCTCATTGTTTATGATCTCGATTCTTCGATCGGAATGTAGGGATGACGTCATCACCAGCAATCTGATTTACGTCTGGTTTTGCCCGGTGTCGGTATTTCCCGGCGTTGTCCGTCATCTATGCAATAACTGTTCTTGTGTAAAAGAGAGCGTATGAGCGCGTGGTAAAATAGCGACAGAAACTGTAAGATTACCGGCTTGCCGAAAAAATAGTCCATATGCAAATTATGGAAGTGTACCCGAAAAGAAAACGAAAAAAAGGCACATGTGGCCGAAAGAAAAAAAAAGTCGACGCCAAAGGAGAGGGATGTGTAAAGTAGAGGCTAGAATGGGCTGGGTGTGGTCAGCGTGCGATTGGAAGAAAGAGAAACGCGAACCTGGTTAAATGGACTCGTGGTAGCGAGAGATTTGTCAGTAGTGTCAAGATGAGCGAAGAGAGAAATAAACGAATTTGCTGAAAAAAAAAATGCCGACGCGGATTTTTATTTCCTTCTTTCTAGGTTTATGTTTTATTGTTATGAATTACTAAAGTAAGTGTAACGCAACGAATACTAGGGCATGACGTAACAAGAGTGATCAGCCAAGCTAAGGATCAAAGTAGACGAATACCTAGCCACCATGATCCAGTCTTACAGTATCACGTATTTCCAACCCCGGCCAACAGGAGGCCTTGCTTTCGGAAGAGGCGGAAGAGTTTATTCTTTTACCTGGTATTGCAGTCGGCGAATTTGTGGGCACGATTTTTTACCCTAGCTTGGGGTTGGGATTGATTATAAGCATAAGGAGTGTGTGTTAAAATGATGTCGATATTCTACAAGCATAAATCTCAAGCTCTCACTCATATATATTTATTTTAATGCCTACAGAGACTAGTGTTTCATGCTTACGCAATCATCAGTGTGTGAGATTACGAAGGATTCGAACCCTGCCACGAAGCCACAATATCTAACTATGCCTTTTGTGAATATACACTGCTTGGGCCCGGTGGCAAGCAGAGGCCCAATCCTGACTAGAAACAATGGCGAGATAAGCGCAGAGCACATAAAGCACCGGAATTCACAAATGGACACTCATTTTAGTACTGACTAGGATCAACGTTGCTTAACTTCGGTGATCTGACGGGAACCTATGTGTCAACGTGATTCTGCCGTTTATTCCCTTATTTCGTGACGTACAGATAAAAAATAGCATTTGTTGTGTGGAGAAGGACACTCTGACCTTGCAAAAATACCTGTGCAGCGCCGTTGACATTCAAGCGATTAGTAATAAACTAAAACCTTTTTAAGGGAAAGGACAACACCTTTGAGAGCGAACCTCCTAGAACTGAGCAGAACCGCCATTACATCGTGATCAACATTGAACATGGGACCAGGTCATTACAGGAATGGTCTAATCTCTATTGAGTGTTTTGGTCTACAGCTAAACATCCTGAGGGTTGCTCACTGACTTGAAATATTGGTTCACTTATAAACAGTCACATCACACTTAAATAATCCATTTTTGTTTCTTTTTTCTTGTAATTTTTTGTTTCTTTTTTTTCTTGTAATTTTTTGTTTATTTTTTTCTTGTAATTTTTTGTTTCTTTTTTTTCTTGTAATTTTTTCTTTCTTTTTTTCTTGTAATTTTTTGTTTCTTTTTTCTTGTAATTTTTTGTTTCTTTTTTTCTTGTAATTTTTTGTTTCTTTTTTCTTGTAATTGTTTAAATGCATTTCTTTCTTCATGAAACTCGAGCGAATTGCATATTCATTCATTCATGGACTGTTATTCTCGTATTTATAGTTGATGTTTCGCCACCACTTTTCGGCCAACTGATCATCAGACCATCTTCTAGGTGTATCAGAATTTTTGTAGGATTTTTTGACACCCCTAACACGAAACTGCGAATAAAATATAAAAAAAAAACTCGTAATTTCTCTTTTAAAAGTGGATTGTTTATTTTCTTTATGGATTATACTTCCAAAATAAACTATTAAAGTTGTATAAAAAGTAATAGAAATATTTTTTAAAAAACAGTAATGAAATTAATTGAATTTTACGAGTTCAGTATTTTTCAATTTTTAAAATTTTAAAATCTATAAAAATTTTTCTATCAATTCTATTTTTACGATATTTTCAGGGTCAATATGAAATTTTATGCTCTTTCCAATAAACCGAATATAATATTTTAGACAAACGTTTTTTTTTTAATTCACGCCCCCCATTTTGAAATGTCTATTAAAAAGTAAATAATTAATTTACTCACCAAAGTTTTATATATCACAAATTGAAGATAAAAGATCAATAGATAATATATTCAAATTTAAAACAAAAAAAGTAGTGTTTTTTTAGAAATTTACCTGTAAAATCCGATGTTTAAAACCTTTTTTTTTTTAAATCGACGTTGTTTGTTTTTTTGTTTTTTTTTGTATTTTTTAAATGAAACCTTGGTCTTTGCTCCTTAATTGAAAAAAATAGAGTTAGAATTACATTTTTCGAGTAGTTATAAGCTTGGAAAGACAGGGGGTCGAATTAATTCACGCCCCCTATTTTGAAATGTCTATTAAAATTAAATAATCAATTTACTCACCAAACTTTTTATATATAACAAATTGAAGATAAAAGATCAATAAATAATATATTCAAATTCAAAACAAAAAAGCAGCGTTTTTTAGAAATTTACCTGTAAAGTCCGAAGTTTAAAACCTTATTATAAATCATGTTTTTTTTTTTAATGAAACCTTGGTCCTTGCTCCTTTAATTGAAAAAAAATAAGGGTTTGAATTTTTTTCGAGTAGTTATAAGCTTGGAAAAACAGGGGGTCGAATTATTCAATATTTTTCACAAAGTTTCTGACATTAACCGCGATGAGGTAGGAATGCCGAGTCTTATAACCGAATCACAGTAATTACAGAGGATAAGTTGGCCGAAACGTTGCGAAACAACAACTATTAAGATGAGGATAACAGTTTACAAAAGAATAAACACACAAATTTTTCAAGCCTCAGCTCCAAGGTTTTTAAAATAATAAATAAATTAAATACGTAATACTCGAGCGAATTATTTCCGACATTTACATAACATTTGTTTGCGTTTTATTCATTTCTACACTTATAATTATTAATATTACATTCGAGCGAATTATGTTCCAAACTAATTCAGTTGCACTATAAAATCGATCATTATTGTTTTGCACTTTTCGCGAAAACATTACTTAACATTTATTCCAGAAAAAAAACGATAAACGCACAAGATTTAGACCCCATAGAAAAAAGTAGCATTGGCCCGACAATTTACATTCTAAAAAAATCCTTTTTCTTTCAACCTAATTTATTATGGAGTTTTAATAGACTACGAATTCAATCTTATTATTTAAAAGAAAAATGCAAGCACTATAATTAATTCACATATTTGTAGCAGAAAAAAACAATAGATTTAGCTTTCATAAAAATAACTACACTGGCCCTCAAAATTGGAGATATAAATACCCCCATTAAGTTGACTTTTTCCATGATTCCAATTAAACATCTAACATTACAATAAAAAACCCAACACTACAAAAAAAATCCAACACTGCAATAAAAACTCCAACACTACAATAAAACATCTAACACTATAATAAAAAATCGGACACTACAATAAAAAACAATACTATAATAAAAAACCAATACTATAATAAAAAACCAATACTATAATAAAAAATCCAACACTATGATAATAAACACTACAATAAAAACCCCAACACTACAATAATAAAAAAAATCCAATACTACAATAAAAAATCCAACGCTACAAAAAAACAAAAAAAAAACAACACTACAATAACAAAAATCCAACACTACAATAAAAAACAACACTACAATAACAAAAATCCAACACTACAATAAACAAAATAATCGCGGCGTATTTAATTCTCACAGAAACAAAAACACTCCACACTAGTCGCGATGTGGAGAATAATTTTTATTTAAAAATTATATACGAAACTAACCCTCATTTACATTCTAAAATACGTCTTTCTTTTTTTTCTTTCACCAAGTTTTTCAGGATGCTCTAACGTAACTTACTAAAGAAGAATAATCTAATGTATTTTGAGGGGGTAGGATTTACTTTTAAAAAAGAAATAAGCTTTTCTACAATTATATTTATATCCTCACTAAACTTTAGTCCTCACATCCCAGGAGCGATGTTGCTGACGAAGAGGAAAGAACTTATGTTTTCTGGGCCAGAATATTTTCCATCTAACACTTATCGTTGGTAAGTTTATTTTACATTAGATCTTTGTTCTTTATATCGAGTGGCTTCATGCCTTGTCTGATACGATTTCCATAAAAAATTAGAACACTACATTTTTATTATAGTTGAATCTATGACCTATTTGCGTTTCCACATTTTGCAAACCAATCTTTATTGATCAATTTTTCGTTAAGAGGGTGTAGCGAAGGATTTGAGTTTTTTTTACACAGGCATCACCACATTATCAAGGGCAAGAGGCCACTCAAGGATAAGGGTTAAAGAGTGTACAGTAGAAATTGGACAATATAGTAATCCTTAGTAATGAAAATTCGGTAAATTTGATAACTTATATGGAACGGCTCATCAAGAACTTGTTTATGTTAGACTTGAAGGCAACCATACAGTTATATTAAAATATGACTTATTTTTTTTGCGTAAGTTTGACAAATAAGTCTTACTAAATTTTGGTTTTCATTACTCAATGAAAATTAACAACAACAAAATAAAACAGGATTATAAACACTATTGTACTATCCCACCAATCGTAGTGGGGGATATTTTTTTCCTTTACTTTTTACATATATTACAGACCCACTGCTTGTAGAATTAGATGCTTTCTTCGTAACAAAGGATTTTTTTCTGAGTGTTTTTATTTTTTATTTTTCAACATTTGCTATTGATTTACTTTTAAATAAAGAGTATTTTATATTTTCTCCGGGCAATGCCGGGAGACAAGTTCTGCTAGTAACTTAATATTTTAATTATTCTATGTCGTTCGTAGTCAATAGTTTTACGTTGTACTTAAAAAGAAACTGTTGCTGGTAAAAACTACATGATACAAGTATAGAAGTCCAAGTAAACTCATTAGAAGGAGAATGGAGATGAAAAAAAAAATGGCAGAAAGTAAAAGAAAGAAACCGCGGAAGAAAGAAGGGAAGAAATGAGAGAGAAAGAGATAGAAAGAGAGAGAGAAAGAGAGAGAAAGAGAGGAGGGCAGGATGAGAGGGTTAAGAGGGAAAAGGAGAGGGAAATAAGACTAGGGGAGGAAGACATCGGTGGGAAGAATAAGGAAGAGAGAGGGGAGTAAAATGGAGAAGAGAGAGGGGGAAGCAATAGAAGAGTAGAAAGGAAGAGAAAGAAAAAAAAAGAGACAGGGAATGGAGATATGGAGAAAAGATAAATTGAGAGTGAGAAAGTGGGAGAGAGGAGGAGAAAGTGTAAGAGAAGAAGAGAAATAATGCGAGAGTGTAAGAAAGAGAAATAGTTAGAGAGAAAGTAGAAGAGAAAGTTGGAGAGAGGCGGAGGAGAAAAAGTGTGAGAGAGAAAGGAGAAGAGAATAAAAAGGCAGAAAGAGGGGACAGTGAGACCGGGGAAGAGATGGATGATGATAGCGGGGTATGGATAAAAGGGAAGACAAAAATAAAGGGAAAAATATGAGAGGGGTAAAGAAGTGGTAAAAAGATGAAGAGACAGATGCAGTAGATAAGCTGAAGGGAGAGAGCTAGAGTGCAGGAGAGAGAGAGAGAGAGAGAGAGAGAGAGAGAGAGAGAGAGAGAGAGAGAGAGAGAGAGAGCTAATCATGGTTCAAATTCAATATTTATATCATTACTTGAAACCCAGCCAATAATTGGATAGAGTCTTCGATTGAAATAGCAGACAGGATTTTCCAATAAGACAAAAAAAAAAAAAAAAAAAAAAAAAAAAAAAAAAGCCAACACAATAGACACTGAAGACATCAGTCAGAAAAAAGAAAATAAAAAAGAAAAAAAAGAAAAAAAAAAGAAAAAAAGCCATCAATAAATAAGACTGGCAGAATTCCATGCCATTGTGAAACGTTCCAGGAGACAATGAGCAAAGTCTTCCTTTTAACACAGAAGAAACGTCGTCATAAAATAATCATTTTTAATACTCAGCAATTGAAATGTCATTTATTCAATCTGAGACTGAAAGGCACATTCTTCGCATTCTTCATCCGTTCGTTCGACCGATTACCAAGAGATCCAGCAATATTGTAACGATAATAAGCCCTTTAGGAATTTTATTTACCTCATCTCTTTAAAAACAAGACAATACAAATTATTTAAATACATTCACGAAATCTGCGCTTTTAGCGATGACAATGCTGTTTCAAAGTGAACCATTATTGATCGGTTAACATTCTTGGCTTTTTGGTTAGGAATAAAGTGTTGTATCTGTTCTGATACTAAACTTCATCCTTTTCTGTCCTTAGTCAATGAAGTTGAAATCCTACTGGATTGTTTAAACTGTAAAACTATTTATCTAAGTAATCTGGTTAATGTAGTGTCAGAATATATTTGATTATTACGGTTTATCTCCAATATCCTTATTGGAGTCTGTGACATGTTTATTTGTCAATGCAAATTAGCCACGCCTAGTGACTTTATTTCAGACAAACAAGAAAATGGTGATATGTTTCAAGTGGCACTTAATCATTTTTTGATTGAAAAAGGAGAAAGGTAGATAAGTGAAGTTCAATTCGAAAGAGAGAGAGAGATGCACAGAGAGAGAGAGAGAGAGAGAGAGAGAGAAAGAGAGAGAGTGAGAAAGAGAGAGAGAAAGAGAGAGAAGGAGATGCACACATACATACGTAAATAACAAGGATATCATTTTTTGATGTGACTATCCAATGTTTGCATTTACCGAAGAAAATATTATTTAACCAGAACCCGACAGTAGACCAATTAATGGATGGGTAGAACTTTTTTTTTATGCTGGTCGTTCTAGACAAGTCATGACGTCACTTTGTTTAAGAAGCTAATAATAATAATAATAATAATAATAATAATAACAATCGGGACCTGTGGAAATTCCACAGCAGAATTTTCCATATGTAATATATTGCTGTTGAGCATTTTGTAGACGTTCAGCGTGAATGGACATCCCGCGGTATTATTGTAGCACTTTTGTTAAAACTGTAAAAGTATTTATCTAAGTAATCTGGTTAATATAGTGTCAGAATATATTTGCTTATTACAGTTTATCTCCAATATCCTTATAGAAGTATTTAGTCCTCTCCCACTGCAAGAACTGTGACGCCAAAGTCGGAAAGTGGGATTGAAAAAAGTCGGTTCTACAGAGAAGGAGCCCTCTGACTCTGCAAAAGATGCCTGCGCAACCCCGTTAGCATTTCCGGCAGGGCACCTCAGGCGATTAGCAATAAATTAACCCCTTTTCCAAAGAGAGAAAGCAAAGCCTGGGAGGATGAACCTCCGAGAACTGCACAGAACCAACATTACACTGCAATCAACAGGGACCCGATCAAGGAGTTATGACATATTTTCATTGTATGGACACCCGGCACAGACAGAAACCCACCGATATCATTATACCATCTTTAGACAAAACAGATAATACCCTTGGATCCTAGCCAGAAGACAAAGAAAGTATAGTTTAGTTTAACGTACGGCTCAAAAACGACATCATTAAAAAAAAAATTACATGGCGTCTTCGATGATCGGGAGATCCTATTTATTAAAAAGTAGGTGATAACACACTAGGAACATTAAATTAGCATATCTGCATACTAACTTAATGTTCTTAACTTGTTATCACCTTCTATCCTCCTTTTTAATAAATAAGATCCCCGATCGAATAATTTATAATCTAGAAAACGTGACACACGCACGTACGTACGTTAATGGTACTACAATATTGATATATAGATACGTTAACAAAATCTGCGCTATTAGCGATGACAATGTTATTTCAAAAGCAACCATTATCGATCGGTTAACACCCTTGGCTTATTGGTTAGGAATAAAGTGTCGTATCTGTTCTGGTACTAAACGTCATCATTTCTGTCATTAGTCAATGAAGGTTAAATTCTTTTTGGATTGAAGCAATTTTTTTTTTAATTCTTGTCCCAATCGACAGGTCCCCGTTTTGGAGAACTGGATTTTTTCTCACGTTAAATATCAACATGGTGTCTAACTGTGCCCTCGTGGGGTGGAAAATAAACAGAAACAATCTCTTCGCTTTTGGTTACGAACAACGTGTAGTATCTATCTGATGCTGCACTAACTCTATTCTGTCCTCGATACACGAAGAAATCCTTTTAGACTGAGCCAATTTTTTTTATTTTTGTTCCGATCCAGAGTGCTCCTTTATTTTAGGAAAAAGGATTCCTTCCACACACACACACACACACACACACACACACACACACACACACACACACACACACACACACACACACACAAAAAAAAAAAAAGAAGACTTTTCTTTTTTTCAAACTCTGCCCTTTGTGTGAAGGCATTTACATAAAGCATTATTGGCCTTTTTTTAGCAAGGAATAAAGTGCAGTATCTGTTCTGATACTACACTCAGTATTTTCTGAGTTCAGCCAATGATGAAGAAATCATTCTAGATTGAGGCAATTATTTGTTCCCATCCAGAATGCCTATTTTAGAGTTGCTGGATTTCTTCACATTAAAATCCAACCTAATGTCTAACTCCCTCCCTCTCTCTCTCTCTCTCTCTCTCTCTCTCTCTCATGAGGAGGCAAGTAAGTAAGATCGTTGGTCTTTTGGTTAGGAATAAAGTGTAGTATCTGTTCTTACACAACACTCCGTAGTTCCTAAGTCAATGAAGAAAAAATAATTCCAGATTGAGGTAATTATTTGTCCCAATCCAGAATGTTTATTTTAGGGTTGCTGGATCTTTCCACATTATAATCCAACCTTATATCTTATTCTCTCTCATGGGGAGGCAAGTAAGTAGGGTCATTGGCCTTTTGGTTGGCGCAAACTGTAGTATCTGTTCTAATATTATACTTGGTCTTTTCTGTCCTTGGTCGATGAAGGAGAATTCTTTGTAGATTAAGGCAATAGTTTATGTTTTCCAATCTTCAGAGGGAGCTAGATTTCCTCGCATTAAAATCACTTTGCATCTTACTCTGCCCTCGTGGCGAGGCAAGTATATGTTAGGTATTTTATAGGGATTTGTGAACACATCTAAAAATAGAATTTCAGACTAAGCATACTAAAGAACATATAATTCAAATCATCCCAAATGAACATTAGAAATTGTTCCAGGGAATCACACCATTTCAGCTAAACAGATGACGTTTTTTATATATCTATATATTAACAGGAGAGCGTGTGTGCTATTTATTTTAGTGTGTCACGCTTACATCCGAGTGACTGTCGTTTAATTGTTACGGACTTCCAATTCTTGTAATAAAGAATTTTACCAAGAATTCTTCATAAGTTTTGGTTTCAGTTTCGATTATAGCTGATGACACTCCAGTTATCTATTTAAAAAAAAAAAAAATATTAAGAATTCTTAAGTTTCGGTTTCGATTATAGCTGATCGCTCTCTAGAAATCTAATTTTTTATAAATAATTTTATCAAGAATTCTTCATAAGTTTTGATTTCGGTTTCTCTTATAGCTGAAGGAACTCAAGTTACACACACACACACACACCAACACACACACACACACACACACACACATATATATATATATATTCATAAGTTTTGGTTTAAGCTGATGCACCCAACTTATATGGATATATATATATTTTATTTTTGAAATCGCAACTTTATAATATATAAAAATCGATAGAACATTGATTCTATAATAATAAATACGAAATCTGTAAGAATTACAATATCATTTTTAAGCGTACCTTACGATCGGGCTACGCCAGGCGTCCCTGCTAGCTTAGATTAATACTTTTGCAGTATTAACAAAAGAGCTACAATACTTTTAACAAAAGAGCGTTTCCATTTACGCTGAACATATACAGAAATGCTAACATAAATGAATCCCTTGTGGAATTTCCACAGGCCCCGCAAGTATTGCATCATTGGAAGAAGTATGAGAGACTACCATAAGTGCCGCCATAAACTTTAGTGCGACAGACTAGTATGCATACTATACAAAACTTACAGATCGATAATTTAAGCGTAACAAACCAACATAAATAGTATGCGAAACTTTAGCATAACAAACCACCGAAAATACCATCCGAAACTTTAGCATAACAAACCATCATAAATACCATCCGAAACTTTAGCGTAACAAACCAACATAAATGCTATCCTAAACTTTAGCATAGCAAACCAACATAAATGGCATCTTAAACTTTAGCGTAACAAACCAACATAAATACCATCCAAAACTTTAGCGTAACAAACCAACATAAATACCATCCAAAACTTTAGTGTAACAAACCAACATAAATACCATCCTAAAGTTTAGCGTAACAAACCAACATAAATACCATCCTAAACTTTAGCGTAACAAACCAACATAAATACCATCCGAAACTTTAGCATAACAAACCATCATAAATACCACCCGAAACTTAAGCATATCAAACCAACATAAATGCTATCCTAAACTTTAGCATAGCAAACCAACATAAATGCTATCTTAAACTTTTCCGTAACAAACCAACATAAATGCCATTCCAAACTTACATGTAACAGACAATAAAATTAAAAAAAAAATTATATTTAGTTATATGATTGTTTTTTAAAACTTGAGCGTGACAAACAAAACGGATACATATTATTGGCAAAATCATATCGCACAAAAATGGGAGGAGGTAACGCCTATGTCACTGGATTCGGCATTAAATAACCTGAAAATGGTTGATATGCCGTAAAACAAAAACTACCACACCAAACCATCTATATATTGTAGGTGTTTTTTTTTCAAAAACTCGGAGACAAGGGTATTGCGTGTACAGTAATCAATGGGATAGTATCGTAGTAATCGTTAGTATTGGATATTTGATAAAGTGTCTTATAAAGGCGGTTCATCAGGAATTTGTTTATGTTGGACTTGGAGATATCCAAGTTGTGGTAAGGTGGGAAACAGGCAAACGGAAGAGAGTTCCACAGTCGTGCACTTTTTGCTAATGGAATCTATGCTTTGATTTAGGCACAGATAAAGAGTTTCCGGTTAAACTAGTACGAACAACGCACTTACAAATTCAGATTCTGTATGATCTCAAGCTTGTCTTAAACTCTCTCATTAGCATGGGAATGAAAACAAGAAATGATCACAACTCAATATAGAGAAATACTAGCAGGGAGACATGACGTTGTCCGGGATTGAATGAGGATCAACAAATGTTCCACTCTCACATAATTTCAACATCGAAATCGATGAAATCGCCTATTTCAAATCGATTGATTCCTCGCTTTATTTAGGGACTCCCCCTATAGTTTACCGAGAGGAAGCTTGCCATGCCTCCCCGCAATGACTTAGTCTACAATACATTGTAGTCTACATTGCACTGTATGGAATCTGCTGTCATAAAATTATCTGTAAATAATGGTTTCGCTTGAAGTCAAAATGCAAAAAAAAAAAATAAATAAATAAAAAAAAATCAATTATCATTGTTCAATTATGCTCTAAACAGACACATTTATTTCGAACGCGCCCCCATTTTATCAAAGAACCAACTGTTGGTTTTATTAAATTATTCTTACATAATTACTTGAATTAAAGTTACACGCACAGAAGTCAAGTACATGGTTAAATTGTAGTCTAAAAGAAACATTACTTTTGAACGGGCCCCTGTCTTGTAAAAGAATATACAGTTGATTTTATAGGTTGGGCCTTTCTGCTTGTGGTGCAATAAAACTTCTAAAATACACTTGTGATGATAACCTATACAAGGATGTTAATTTGTGTCACGATAGGATATTATCGATTTTCGATATTTATCTGAGGCATTCCGATAAAAACTAATGATTGAACAGTTTCATCACATATAGTATATTTGTCTTACATTTCATAAAAATCAGCCAACCGTTTCGGAGTCCATAATGGAACGGACTCACGCACACGCACGCACACACACACACACACATACGGACAAAATTCATTTTAAATAGTGAAAAAAAAAATTAAAAAAACAAATATAATTATTAAGTGACAATCAAGGGAAGTAACCTCTGCTCCTGGTCGAGAAATGTGGAGTTGTCTGCTGCTGCCGGAAGAGGGAAGCGTTTTACAAATGGCGGAATATAAACAAGTGTTGTTTATTCCACCGTGTTCTTTTATCTGTTATGCGTGTGCCTTGTCGAACGTTTATACGAAGAAAAAAAATAGACAAATAGTTTTAGGTTATAACAGAAAAAAAAAGGAAAAAAAAAAAACCCCCTGATGTTGGCAAAAAACTGAAAGAATCAATTTCTTCCTAATTACTAAAAGACATACGCTTCGCCGCATCCCGCCACCCATCTGTTTTGAGAAGCATGAAATGACTGATGCTCTCCACCTGTTCAATTCGCTCGCGGGTCAATAGATCACATTCCAATCAGGATCAATAAGCCATCGCTAAACAAACAAACTGATGTTTTAAACAAAGGAAAACTAATCTCAACACATACTCATGAGACATGGAAATTCCACGGTTACTTAACGAAAATAAGCTATAATTTAATTATTTTTTATTTACGTGTACACACGCACACACACACACACATATATATATGCATACACGCAAATATATACATACGTGATTATACACATATACCTATACATATATGTACATGTATATATTTGCATATATACTTATACACACATATATACATGGATATATATTCAGTAGAATCCCAAGATATAGTGGCCCTAGGATAATTTTTTTTCAAGTAACGGTGTGATATACAATGTTTTCCGGACCCTGGTTACAGTATTTGACCGGCCTTACGGTGCTATTTATAATGCGTATTATATACTGTATTTGTTACTCATTTTTAATGCCTCGTGCCAGAGTTCTACTGTACACACACACACATATGTATACCTATATACATACATGATGATTGCAACGTCTCTTGTCAGACGAATGTCACTCCCTCAGACATTTAAAATCCATGAGCCCAAATACCTGAGGGAGTATCTATACAAAGATGATGTTACAGAGTCTTAGCTTTCTACGACAGCTAAGTCTCTCTCTCGGTTCAAAATGTTGAGATCCAGCAACAAGCAAGAGCAAGATAGCCAGCAACAAATTAAACTGCAGACCAGCTTAATGCGGGTACTGGTCTTCCGCTTTATGGTTTTTTAAATCAGAGATTTGCTTCTCCTAGAAAGGTTGCCTTCACCACGGCTTACGGGAGCCCTCTCAACCCCAATACACATATACACACACACACACACAAATATACACGGTGCTAGTTGGCCGTTGACCCAGAAAAAGAGTTCATTCGAATGAACTCTTAATATACATACATACACAAATATATACATGCACATATATATATATATATATATATATATATATATATATATAATCCTACGTACATTTTATATATTTACGTACACGCATACATGCATATATATATATATATGTGTGTGTGTGTGTGTTTATCCGGCGTTGTTCGGGAATGTTTTGTCCCCCCTCCTATTAAACCTTTATCATGGCGTCATGCATGGCGCTATATTCTATGACGTTATCTATGACGTCATGTTATATGTCGTCATATTTGATGTCACATGCCATGACGTTATACATGATATCATTTCTTGTGGCATCATGTATGCCGTTATAGCATATATATTACATATATACTATGGCGTAATTGAGAACAAACAAAAAGACAGGAATACGGATTTATTATTTTAGATGTGTGTGTGTGTGTGTGTGTGTGTGTGTGTGTGTGTCCGTATCACAAATCCTGTATAGTAAAAAATGGTCGGGTGTATCCATTTCAAGTCTTTAGGAAAATTGAATAGCAAAGAATAGCAAGTCAGGTACCTCAATCTTCAATATATATATATCTATAAGACGGTTTCCGTTTTTTTTTTCCATTTGTCTTTTTATATAAATCAGAGCTTTTATCTTTTCTATTTGAAAACATTCCACTTTCAGACGTTTAATTTTTTTCTTACTCTTCATTTTAACGATTCAGACGTTATTTCTTATTAATATTATTATTAATATTAGCACTTATGTTGAAGGAGTGTAATTTTAGTTTTCAACGTTCCCCATGTCCCTGTGTGTGTGTGTGTAATAAATATATATATATATATATATATATATATATATATATATATATATATATATATATAATATAAAGCTGAACGTCTATATGTGTGTGTGTCTGGTCACGAATAGGCTCCTATATGGTTGATTATTTTTTAAAAAAAAACTGATTACATATAATGATAGAAGATGTATCGGTATCGAGGATCAGGAACGGGTATGTTTGATCTGGCAGAACGGTGGTTCATAAAAATTGTGTGGTCTGCGTTTGCGCCTGGCCCCCAAAGTATGGAAATAAAAAATTAAAAGAAAAAAAAAAACGTTTAGAAGAGTTTTTCATATAGATGTACATAAGAATACTTTGATAAGTATGTTTCAACTTAAATAGGGATAGTATAATAAAATTGTGGGGTCTCCATGGAAATATGGCACAAATTTTAACAAAGACGTTTCATATGTATTTGCGTAAGTATACTTTGATAATTATGTTTCAGTTTGAAGAAATATGGTATAGTAAAATTATTGGGTTTTCGTTCGCGACTGACCTCCATAGAATTGTTTCGACATAAACTAGACAAATTTAAACTTTATATTGTTCAAATATTTTCGCGGTTGCCATCTTTCAGACTTATTTAAGAAATACAAGGTTAATACGTATCTGAACAAGTATTTCTTTCAACAAGTCTGATGAGATGCCAACCTCGAAAATTTTTTACAATAGAAAGTTTAAAATTGTCTAGTTGATGTTGAAACAATTGTAACATTCGAGAAAGTACAAATATGACGTAATCTTTTGTCCTCTTGTTGTTTTCATTTTCGCAAGTATATATGAAAGTTTTATTACAGAAAGGTTAATCATGTTGCCTAATATTTGAGTCAATTGATCTGGCTTTATTTTTACTGATATATGTACATTGCCATTGGCTAATAGTTTTTAATATATTAAACTTTTGGGAAAAGATTTTTCCCACTATATATATATGAACAAATGATTAATAAAACATGTTAAAAGACATCTTGAAAAAGAGTTAAAAACATATTCAATTAAAAAAAAAAGAAAACACAAGATAAGTGGATAGTCCTTAATCCGCGGAGTTTCGAAGAAATACTCTCCTTCTCATCAGAGGGCAGGAATTAGTAAAATGCAGGATCGGATTTTGCATATAAAAGTATTTAATGAAACTACAAGTGAGTCACAGATCTTACTTGGTTAAAAAAAAAGGGTGAGGTAAGAGGAACAGGAGACAAAAGAAAAATGATAAAAAGATTTCACATGAATGGACAGTCCGGTGAAGGGTAAAAATCCAAAAATGGTAAAATCCAAAACGGTCGAATTTAAAATTTCAATCCAATGGATAAATTCCCAATGGTCCAAAATAATCCAAAAGGCAGAATTGAACTCTCTCTTTTCCTCTAAAGCATTAAGATTATATATATATATATATATATATATATATATATATATATATATATATATATATATATATATATATATCTTAATGCTTTAAAGGAAAAGAGAGAGTTCAATTCTACAGTATATATATATATATATATATATATATATATATATATATATATACCTGGCGCGTATTATAATTGAGATTAAAAACCAGCTCGTTACAACAACTTTACCATCTACGTTGGCAAGAAATAGAGGGAAATTAAGTTTCTATATTCGTTTGAAATACCGACTTCCGAGAAGGAGCCCAAGTTTATTTGCAAAGAACAATTTAAGCTAAGTAGCAACAGTTCTATCTCTTACCGAAGAGCTTAATCAACGAGTGGGGAGAAAATGTAGACAAATTAAAAAGAAAATAATAAAAAAAAAAAAAGGCCAAGCCCTCTCTTAATGTGCGCAGTCTTTTGAGTGCATGCCCGCGTTTACGAGTTCTCGGAACTTTATCGAAAAGACATTCTTATGTACGACGCATTATTTCACATATCTTCATCAATCAGCGTCTATCATCGATAGATTCTGACTAGGTAAGGGGGTGCAGGTAAACGGGGAGAAACAAAATGGAATATTATTATTTCTGTGTCGACTTCGTATTATTTCAGTTTTGTTAGTTTTAACGTGCACTGAAAAAAAAAGAAGATCGATTTATTGATTTATTGACGGATCGATCGTTCAGCCGTTGTTGCTGTAATACAATTCCCGGCTATACTCCCTACCCTCACCCCCACGGTTATTGTGGCTACAACAACAATGTGCGCGTTTATTTTACTTACTTTTTTTTTTTTAGTTTTTTTTTTTCTCTTGGAGCAGCAAGACTATGTTAGAAACACAGAAAGCCAAATTAAATACAATCGTAAACATATTTTTATTTTTGTTAGAGGCAGAAGACAAGGTATCTACTTACTGTTACGGTACTCAGTACTTCGAGTCAGAGCCACAATAATCTATATAAATAAAACAATATATGTATGTATGTGTGTGTGTCTTTGTGAAAATATTTAACCCATGAACTCTTAAACTACTAGTCACATAATACTGGAACTAACAAAAATACTAATCATAGACCGAAAAATTGGTTTATAGCAATTAAAAACCTTCGTTTGAATGAATAACGCGCGCAGAAATATGTCGGCAAGTTAAAATACAAAAAAGTTCATTTATGCATATCGACATTCTCCTATTACTTTTAGACATGCGCAAATTCATTCATAGCTTCAAACGGTTAATTTTAAATGTTCCTTGTGTATCTGCCGATAGCTCAAACGGTAGAAAACGCGTTCGAAGCGCTAAATGCTTCAGTTTCGATTCTAGCCGATGGCACCCAAGTTAGTTTAAAAAATATTTTGAAATCAGTATTATATATTAAGGAGAATACATATATTCAATAAAAAAATTAACTCTGTAATAATAAATATAAAATCTGCATGACGTAAAGTAATTTAAACGTATTTTCTGATCGGGCAAATCAAGGCGCTCCCCATTAGTTAATGAACAATAAAAATATTAAAAAGCGCTCTTAAAACCCATAGCCGCAAAAGATAAATGTGAGGAGAGAGAGAGAGAGAGAGAGAGAGAGAGAGAGAGAGAGAGAGAGAGAGAGAGAGAGAATGGTTTGATATTTTTATTTACAGTATATCAACCCTTTTCGGGTTATTTAATGCCAAATCTGGTTATTTTGGTAAAAGTATTTATCATTTAAGCTTTTTTTTATTTTTTTAATCTATCTCCAAATATTTATTCATGTGTTTTTTTTGTTTTTTTTCTAGAGCTAAATTTTGCTTTCGTTTTGACTTTGCAGAACATGATTGAGTTTTGCGTCAGGAAAGTAAAATAATAACAGCAGTGTTTGATGCAGTTGTTAAGAAGCTAATATGTTCAGATAGCCTGATGTGATAGAAGAGAGAAAGAGAGAGATGTCATATAGCGCGAATGACTATATACAAATGCAGACGCGTAGTAGTAAAAAAAAAAAAAAAAAAAAAACTTCAACCAGAACTAGCGCCCATACTTACAAAACCGTTTAAACGTTGTCTTAAGGAGAATTGCTTCCCAATCACCCTGGAAAATCTCACCAGTATGCATTGTATTTAAGAATTCAGGTGATCGCTCATCTCCCCCTCAGTACAGGCCAATAAGTCTCCTGTGCGTCATGAGTAAGTTGCTGGAATCCATGTTAAATAGAGACGTACTGAACCATCTCAGCAAAAATAACATTCGTAGTGACACGCAATATAGTTTCCGTTCTGCTAGATTTACAGTACATGTGCTTACAGTTATATCTCACAGGATTAGCGACTCTCTCAACAGAGGCTACCTTTCTAGGGCAATTGCTCTTTACATATAAAAGGCCTTTGATAGATTATAGCACAAAGGTTTATTTAACAAGATCTCCAGCTACGGTATAGCTGGAAATGTCTTCTCAATTATTAAATCATTTCTCTCTAATAGATTCATAAGAGTAGTGGTTGATGGTCAGAAATCAGAAGCTCACAGTATTAATGCTGGAGTCCCTCAGGGGTTCATCCTGGGCCCAACTCTCTTCCTGATCTACATTAATGATCTTCCAAATCAAATCCTTACATCATTCGTAGACATTTATGCTGATGACACTACTATCTATGGTAGCACCTCTAAAGGACCAAGTTCTCTCCAATTCTTTCTCCTCTGATCATGACCATGTGGTACAATGGGGAAAGGAGTGGCTGGTTACTTTTAATGCATCTAAAACTAAGCTGTTATCTTTACATTATCAACGCTCTGATCTCCATCTGGCATCAATTGAAATAGAAAGCTCTCATCTTGGGGAGACCTCATGTTTTGATAAGCTTATGATCTTGAACTTTACTCCTGATCTGAAATCGAACACATACATTAAATCTGTTGCTAAGGCCGCTGGAAAAATGGCGGAATCCTTCTATCGATCCAGTAAATATCTCACTGCGGATGCAATTCTCTATCTATATAAGAGCCAGATACGTCCAAGGATGGAGTACTGTTACCACATCTGAGCAGGAGCTGCTAGAAAGAACTTGTCCTGCCTTGATAGGGTTCAATATAGACTTCGTAGCCTCGTATGGGGCTGTCCTTTTCTCTTCCTTGCACCTTGTTTTTCACAGAAGCGACGTTGCGAGTTCGTCACTGCTTTATCGTTATTTTCATGGCAAGTGATCGACTCAGTTCCAATCTATGGTACCCCCTCGCCAAACTTTCACAAGGAACACCTGTCTAGCAAAAAAATTATAAATAATCCCCCCCACACTCTTTATCTGTACCTAAACCTAAACGTAGATTCCAGGAACAAAGCTTCTTTATTAGAACTGCACGCCTATGGAATTGTCTTCCGTTCTCCTGCTTTCCAGCTGACTACAATATGGTTGTCTTAAAGTCTAACGTAAACAAGTTTTTGATGAGTCATTCCGTATAAGTTAACAAATTTACCGAATTTCCATTACTAATGATTACTATATTGTCCAACTGCTTA
>NC_136503.1:68970736-69020736 GCF_053919585.1 Euprymna scolopes | reverse complement strand
CATAACTTGTTATTTACAAATTAAAAAAATACGAAACTTACACAATCTAACAATCCAACCTACGACATCACGGCCGGCATTCTGGTGCTAGACGCAGACACGTACACACAACACGAAAACGATGTTTTGAAAATCTAGCAAAAATTAATTTTCCTGAAATTTTTCAATATTTAAAAATAAATTATGCCGGCTGATAAAATTGTAAAACTTTTTTTTAAAGCTAGAAAGATAAAATTTAAAAATACTTATATATATATATATATATATATATATATATATATATATATATATATATATATATATGAAACTAAACTAAAAAAAACGCGCGTTCACTCGTGGTATTTTCATTTCGGGTTTGTATTACTGTACACATAGATTCGAAAATGTTGTCAAAAAACAAATATATAACAAATAAATGTTATTAAAGGCAAGATAAGTTACTTTTCTACCAAACTGGATATATTTTTCGTGTTTTTATTCAATGTAACATATTTATTCAGCTCGAAAAACGGGTTTGTATTACTGTACACATAGATTCGAAAAAGTTGATAAGATACGAAACAATATGCATAATATAAACACAGCACGAAAACACGCGCACACACGCACACACACTCACGTCCACTACCGTCCTTGGCTACGTCACGTTGTTATGGCAACACGATAAACACACAGTAAATTTGATTTTCTTCATTTCTACGCAAACATTACGCAAATATAAATCATATAGAATATCTGTATGAATATAATTACACGTAATAGTTAAATAAAGATGATCATCGTATAAGAGAACCGAAAAAAAACTAATAGGGAATTAATTAAAAACGATAAAAAAATATGCACATTAGCTAGATCTTTTGTTGGTGAATGCAATTCCACGACTCATAAATAACAAAGTTGTATTTTCTTTTTAAATAAATAGAAAAAAGGGGTGTTGATAAGACTATCAATACACACAAAAAAATATAGATTTATTTTTGGGTAAAGTTCCCCCGGGTTTTCCTTTCACTTCAGTAAATAATGGTCTTTTGTTATATCTATGGCGTACTATTATCCTTATATATATGATGTTTATGTTTATATATATATATATATATATATATATATATATATATATATATATATAAGTGATCGTGTCTGTGTGTGTCTGTGCGTCTGTGTGCATTTCCCTACGCTAAAACTCTGTCAATTTTAAGCCTACAGATTCGAAATTTGATATACAGGGTACTGAGATTTGGGAAAATCGATGTGATAGGTTTTCGACAGAAATTTGGCGATTAAGTTGTCAATATTCAACAATTTGACCTTTGAGAACTCTACCAAACTCCTCCTACAATTTAGGGTCTAAACACGTGATATTTTATATATAGATTCCTTGGACATGGATCTAACTTATTAACTTTACTTGATCCCTAAACAATAAATGTTAAGGTCATAATAGGGGTCAAATTTTAAAAAAATTGACCTTTTTTTTTCTCAGCATACACTTCAAAACACCTGGGCAACGCCGGGCACCGATTGCTAGTATAATATAATAGTAAATACGAAACTGGCATTAATCACACTATCATATCAAAGCGTATTTTACGACCGGGTAATGCCGGGCGGCCTGCTAGTATGCATACATATATATATATATATATATATATATAATTATTAAAAGTGTTCAAATTTTTGGCCATTCTGGTCCATGAACAGCTGACAACGTTCACTGATTGATTCGGAAACTTTCCTAATTAGTTCAATTGGTATGTTGATACATCTTCCTTCAATATTTGCTTTCAACTCATTCATTGTAGCTCGTTTTGTGATGTAAACCCTGTGTTTAACATGCCCTCATCCGGCCTGCTAGTATACATACATATATATATACATGTGTGTGTGTGTGTGTGTGTGTGTGTATGTGTGTGTGCATACGTTCGGTAGGCTATAAATGATATTTTTAAACATTTATTACTTTATTGGACTTGTACATAAAGATATTTCTATAGCCAATATTTGAAAAAAATAAAAAGAAAAAGAAAAGAAAACGTTCGATTTGAATTCCCCAAGGTAAAGAATTCCATTGCAATTTTGTTGTTCAAAAAGCAGAAAGTCAATGAAGTGGCCTACGAAAATCTATGGAAACCTGTAAGCTCCATAAAGCAAAGTAGTGACGGTAGAAACATTTCCGTTTACCTAATAGTTTGAATAAGGGGGGAAAAAGCAAAATATGCGCTGAGAATTAAACGAAATGAGGGTGTGTATAGTGTTGGGAAGGGTAAAGGGCTGAGAGAAATCAAATTAAAGAAAAGAAACCAACATGTACAGAAAAAAGATGAACATAAAAACAAAACAGCGCGCTTACGATTGAAAAAAATATGTAGTTAGAAATAAAGAATTAAGAAAAAAATATTAATAAATACAGTAAATCTTGTCGGTTATATTGAATCAAAATCGATATGTACTGCATATTGTTTAGATTTTGGTGCAGTAGTAGAAGAAAGTAGAGAAAGAAGAATAGGAGAGACGAAGAGAGAGATAGAGACCGAGATAGAGAGAGAGAAAGAAAGAGATCGAGAGAGAGAGAGAGAGAGAGAGAGAGAGAGAGAGAGGAAGAAAAGAGGAAAGCGAGAACAGGAGAAAGAATGGTGAAAAACAGAGAGATACTAAGAAGGTAAAAAAGAAGAGGGAGAAAGAGAATCGAAAGAAAAAGAAATGGAAATAGTCTATAACTCACTGAAAACGGCCGATATCGGCCGAAATATTTGATTTATATTGTTTGCATTTATTGAAAAAAAAAAAAAAATTCTGCACCGAATTTGGTTTAAAAAATTATCTTTGTATACCGTACTTTAAGATAATTGCGCCAAATCCGAGGGTAATTGCGCCAACTAAAAAAAAGTGCTCTTAATATACACGGTTGCCAAAAAAGCACTGTAAGCTAGTTGGTGTAATTACCCCAAAGTACGGTCTGTATATGTGTGCGTACGTATAGACGAAGTAAGGTAATATGAAACACTGTTTTAATGTATTGAAATAAAAAAATGTTTAAAAAACAGTTACAATGCAGATTTTCCATGCTAAAAATATATACCCATTTATATTTTAATGATAAATATATCCACTTATTAATATTCTAATTGTAACAGAGCGTGAGCGCTCGTATGCAAATACATACGAAATGACGTCACCGGATAAGAAAAAAATATAGAAAGAAGGAAGACCAGGTAAGAGGAGACGATCACGTTAGTAAAATGGATGACGTCACAGCCGTAACGAAAAGTCATGCGTGGCGGTCGTTGTTAGAACAGAAAAAAAGTGAGTTTTTTTTTTCTATTTTTGCGACTGAGGATACAACTTGTTGGGCAGCATTACATAATGTTCTACTTAAGACTGGGATCTCGTTAGAAAAATGCAGATATTTCATTTTTTTGTTATACGGCATATTATTACTCATCTGTAGTTTTCTTTGTGAAGATTAATTGTTCGTGTCCGACTTAGTATACACGCGTTTACACATACACACACTCCATATATATATATATATATATATATATATATATATATATATATATATATATATATATAGAGAGAGAGAGAGAGAGAGATTTGTTATTGTTGTTTTTTTTCAAGCGATACATACGGTTAATATTGGCTCCGCCTCGAAGCTCATTTTTTTATTTACTTAGAAAGTCGCCCTTTATAATTTGTTTGGACGTATATAACATTTTTATTTATTTATTATTTTTAAAACAGTAATCTATGTACACGCGTGTTTCGAGGTCGTTACCTCTCGTCAGCGTAGTTCAACTGTTTCTAGGGATCGAACTGTTACATAAGGGAGGGAGAAGAAACGGATTTGGTCTTGGGCACTTTACTTGAGGGATACTGGTACCCTGGTGATGACGTGTCCATTTTACTAATGAAGAGAAAAAGTTTATGACGATGAGAGAGATATTACAAGTGTTAAGAGACGAGAGAACGGGACCCAAGATCCCTTAAACCGTTTGTCTGGTGGTTAGGACACTTGTGGATGTATGTGTTTATATATAGAAGTTCATACCTGGTTTTGCTGCTCTGGGAGAGTCTTCATCTGGGTGGAGCTCTCTTGCTGTTTTCGCCGGGATACACAAGATGAAGACAGATGTTGGGTTTTCAACCTTTTATTCTCCCAGGCATGATCTGCAGATGTCGCCATCGATGGTCTCCACTGTGGGTACCTACCACGTCCCACGTCTGGGGCGCGCATCTCCCCCCTTACTTAGGAGAGAACCATTTTAGACTTCTGCTCGGCTCCGCTTTTTCTGAGAGACTCAACGTTTCACTAACCTTGCCACGTAGCATCACATGACATCCGGTTAGATGAAACGTCACTTCCTGCAACGTGGATTTACTACAAAAATATCTCTCTGACCTCCTCCCACCCTCTCCCTCTCTCTCTCGATCTACTATCTAATAGAGACACAGAGAGAGAAAATAGAGAGAGTATGAAAGAGCCAGAGAGAGAGAGAGAGGAGAGATGCTCTTTAACAGAACCTCAGACCATGTTTACCACAGTCCGGTGCCTTAACCGTTAGGCCACAAACCCTAGATTAATTATACTGTTTATTTTTATCGCTTATAAATTTAGATTTGTTATTGTTTTTTTTTCAATCGATACATACGGTTAATATTGGTCCGCCTCGAAGCTCATTTTTTTTTTATTTACTTAGAAAGTCGCCCTTTTTAATTTGTTTGGACGTATATAACATTTTTATTTATTTATTATTTTTAAAACAGTAATCTACGTACACGCGTGTTTCGAGGTCGTTACCTCTCGTCAGCGTAGTTCAATAGTATTCCGACGAAATACAGAGATAAAAAAGAAGAAACCAAGTTATGCGTTCATCTACGTTTCGTCTTTATTGCGAGACTTCCTCTGGATGAATAAAATTAAGAAAACGAAAGACCAGTACAAATATTTGAAAATATATTTTTTGATGTAATGAAATGTATGACCTTGTTCCATTTTAAAACGAAAAACGTCGTCGGAAATTAAAAAAAAGGGAGGCATAGCATCGTGAATGAGAGTAAGACTTTTTTTAAATTTATTTATTTTAATCGTATATAAAGGGTAGCCCACTTAAAAGTAGCCCAGAAAATGTAGTAGAAAGGAGGAACATTCTTTTATTGCTTAAAGTTTCAAAGGTGGGCAGTTCTAAGAAAGAAGCTTTGTTAATGAAATTTGCGTTTAGATTCAGGCGAGTGGGCGAAATTGTTGATAATGGTTGTAGCAAGACGAGTACTTCCACTGATTGTTTAAAACGAAGCTGCTGTCTTAACAGTAAATTGGAATATATTTGACTTAATTTAAATATATGTAAACAATATAAAAGAGGAATTTGTAAAAATTTAAACATCCCGGCTTTTGTAAACCTTATGTACAGGGGGACCCCCCCCCCCCAAAAAAAACGGGCCCTAACTCTAATTAGGCCTCGTTTCTTAGTGTTTTGTCCGAATCAAATGAAACATTGGTCATAACTAGTTTATTATATTCAAAACATCACATCAAAACACTAGGGTCTTTGGCCTTTTTTTCTCCGTTGACTGCAAAATGCTCAGAAAAACAATTGAAGATCCTCTGTTTTTTTTTTGTGTGCCACCCTGTATTAGATTTTAGATAAAACATTAATTTGATTTGCTTTAGAATATTTGAAATATAAAACCACACTTTTCGCTAACATTTATCCACCAAAATAGAAAAGAAACAATTTCAATATGGCGGTTTTAAGGGTTATTCTCAACGAAAAACATGAAAAAGGCATATTCAGTATGCTTTTTTTTTTAAAATTTTTATTTAATCTGAATTTTTTTTGAAGATCTATAGAAAAAAAAAATCAACAAATTTTGTAGCTTTTAGTTCCAAGTAAAAGAGAAAGATACAATTTATAACGAAAATGTCGTTCGATATAATAAGAAACTTCAAGTTAAATCACTTTCACTTTCGAAAGAGTCTTAAGAAGAATGATGTTTCTTGAACATGTATCTATCTATCTCTCTCTCTCTATATATATATATATATAATATAGTTTGTATAATATGTACATAATAAACTATAATATCTTGAGAAAAAAGAAGTCAATTGATGACGTAATAGCAGAAAAACTATGTAGGTCTTTATTTATTGAAAGAGATTACATTCTATTACTTAGATACACACCTATCTAATCTTATCTTATATTCTGTAAAGTGAAAATATCTGTGTGAGGACACTTCTCAACCTATATACTCAACGAATTTTAATCTACAGACTTGAAATTTGGTATATAGGTTATTCAGATATGTGGAAAACTTTATAATCGATTTTCATCCGAAAAAAAAAAACGGCTGCTAAGGGGCCAGCATTAGTAAATTGGTACGTGGGTGCCGTCGGATTTTTATGTTTGTCAACTGTTTCACGACTGCGCGTGCATGGTCGAAAAACATTATATCTTAAGAATAATTTTTAGAAAGCACTTCGTAAATGTCCTGTCGATCTGGTGTTAGGTTATCGTACTTGACTCAATGTTTTTAGGTTTCGGTTTCGATCTCAGCTCGAGTACTTTTCTTTACTTACAGAAAGTGATAACCGCGACGGATAGGAACTTCGAATCTCCTAACTGCATTCTCAGCAATCACTGCCATCCATAGTTGTTGTCGTCTAGGAGATTCTAAGTTCCTATCCGTCGCGGTTACCACCTGACGAAGGCCAGAGGAATAGTTGGCCGAAACGTCGTGAAAAACAACAACCAATAAAGATGAAACGCAACAACTAATGAATATGAGAATAATAGTCCGAAATAAAAATAAATTGATATATATAATGCTCATCTCAAAACTGAATTCCAATTAAGGAATAATATACAGGGTGACCCCCCCCCCAAAAAAAAACGGGCCTCAACTCTAATTAGGCCCCGTTTCTTAGTGTTTTGTCCGAATAAAATGAAACTTTGGTCATAACTAGTTTATTATATTCAAAACATCACATCAAAACACTAGGATCTTTGAACTTTTTTTCTCCGTTCTACAGCATATGTTGTAGATGGCCTCCATTTAGCTTTTGTTTTTTTGGGGGTGACCCTTTATATTACAGAAAGTGAGTTGTTTAAAAACAAAACAAAAAACATAATACTGGCATGCACATGTCTCAATTTCTTTCCGTTTTTTTTTAAAACTTCATTGTTTTTTTTAAAAAAATTAACGTTGCATTTAATACCTACATTACTTCTCTTTCTAATAAAAAAGAATTCTGCACTAATCAAAATATGATATTTATGTGTATTTTACAACCAATAACGCCGGATGGTCTGGTAGTATATCTGTAAACGTGAGAATCTGTGTGTGTATGTGTGTGTGTGAGTGTGTTTGTGTGTTTGTGTGTGTTTGTATTTGTGTGTGTGTGTGTGTGAGTAGACTTCTCAATCTATATACTCAACGATATTTTGATCTACAAACTTGAAATTTTGTATACAGCGCATTCAGACATTTTAATTAGTTTCATCCAAGAAAAGGGGCTACTAAGGTCTCAAATTTGAAGATTTCTACTTGGGTGTCATCGGATTTTTATCTGTTTGTCAACTGTTTCACGAATGCATGTGCGAAGCCGTGAAACATGACAACTTCTTTATGTTAAGAAGAATTATGTTCGAAAACACTTTTATATATCTTGTCAAGCTGGTCTAATGGTTATCATACTTGACTCACTGTCTTTAGGTTTTGATTTTGATCTTAGCTTGAGCATTTTTGTTGTACTTACAAAAACATAAGACTCGAATGCATATGTCGGATTTTTAGTGAGATTTCATGTGCAGTTAATTTCAGCACGAACTCATTTTCAATTCTGAGTTGTGCCCACTCCACATTCCATCTAAAGATCTTGGAGACTATTCACGTTCGGTTGAGGAGGCCTTCTCTCTGTAAACAGAGGGAACTACTCATAATTTTGAGCATGATTAATAAAACGCAACGTTACTATATTTTAATATTTTAGATTTTTCCTTTATAATCGCACATCCCTCGATATAGCTTTAGAAAACAGAGGGATAAACCGGTTGGCGGACTACTTTTTTATTTTTCTAGCACCCACCCCATCTTTCTGGAAAGGTGTTTTACATATTTTACTTTTAATCATAAATAATGAACCCCAATCCTTCAATTATTGCAATACATTTCTCGCGGTTAAGGGTAGCCGAATGGATTAGGTCTATGCTAATGAAGCCAGAGATGGCTCCTGTTGCGGGGTTCGAATCAATCGACTGATGTTAATCGTTACACCCTGCACTGATGATTCCCGAAAAGATGAAACACTAGTGTCTCTAGGTATTTAATAATTATTATAGTAAATAATTATGTCAGCTCCTTTAAGAAACTCGTTTCTTATCTTTGCGCGCTTTCAGTTGAAATAAAAAGTCGGCCAATTTAGCTCTTATGCGCAGATCATCATATAATGATTAGATCACTCTCACAGACGTTAAAAAGAATTTAAAAATAACAATACATGCAAGACAAATACAGAGATTTATTTGTCGATGTAATAAGGAAAAACTATAATCTTGGCGTATATGCTCTTAATAAAGAAATACTATAATTCGGGCGTTTTATGCTCTTTATACAAAAGTATTTTGAAGCCTAATGTTTCTCATTAGAAAAGAGCTAGGGGAATAATACGCAGTTGCGACTTCTAGCTAACTGGATAGCTGGGGAATATTATAAGGGGATGATGGACGAGGGGTCTGCGAGATATTAAAGTTTTGTATGAGAATTTACGCTTACGTAGAGTTTGGGAGAAATCTGAATTTATATTTATATATATATATATATATATATATATATATATATATATATATATATATTAGCATTGGTGCCTGGCGTTGCCCGAGTGTTTGGAGGTGTATGCTGAGCAAAAAAAAAAAAAAACAAAAAAAAACTATTATGACCCCTTAAAATTTATTGGTTTGGGCGCAAATCGAGTTATTAAGTTAGATCCATATCCAAAGAACCTATATCAAAAATTTCAAGTGTGTAGACCCCAAATTGTCGGAGGAGTTTGGCAGAGTTCTCACAGGTCAAATCGTTGAACTTTGACCCCTTAAAAGCAAAATTTCTGGCCGAAAACCGACCACAAAGATTTTCCCACATCTCAGTACACTGTATATCAAATTTCGAGTCTGTAGACTAAAAATTGACAGAGTTATTGCGTAGGGAAATGTACACAGATAGACACACAGACCGACAGACACATTTACTTATATATATATATATATATATATATATATATATATATATATATATATATATACGAGGAGTTTTTTTTCAAAATCAGTATCTCCTATTTTTATTCTGCCTGATTAATCATAGGCATTGCTAATTTCATTGTTATAATAAATGAACATGAATTTATCATCTGAAAGTTTTATGTCTCTGTTGCAGATATTGACGGGGGAGACTAGGAAAACAACGACTGTCATAGACGTCGGTAAGAAAGACGGCTGTGCCATTGAATTCCTTGCAAAAGTGCATTAAAATAATGGTGAATATGTAGAAATATTGACTATGGAGCACAATAGTGGCTTGGTTTGAGGGTACCACTCCAATCTTCAATAAATCGTAGTTCTTCACCTTTTTTGAGTCCAAAATATAGGAGGCTTTTCTTTTGGACCGATTGAAGTTTGGAGGTTACATCGATCGAAACGTTGCGAAAAATCACACTCAAGGCGAGAACAGTAGTCCTTCGAAGGATCCAAATGATACGAATAACGAAAAAAAAAAATCATCACAAACATAGCATTCAACTATATATTAAATTAACTGTTTCGAAATTGCCTGAATATTCTCGCCCTACTTTGTCGCACTGAAGCGTGAATTCTGCAGTTGATAGTTATCAAAATGAACAAGTAATTTTAGTAAACGTGACAGAATAAAGTGATTTTTCTTTTGCAATTTCACACGCATTCATGAAACAAAAGAACAAAAGAAAACCGTTTTCAAAAGGCGTTTCGTTTTAAAAGACGAATTCTTAAGATAGCGCCATTCGATCACCGCATTTAGCGATCACAATCCTATTTTAGCGTGGCAGACTAAAGATATTATCGATTGAAATTCTATTACAAACTTACATTACGAAGGAGTATGACTGACTATTGATTTTTTATTTAGAAAACATTCGTAGCTAGAACTCGTATTTTGCCATTTTCTCTCTCCGTGTGCCTAGCACCTGACGGCATTTCTGTGGGCAGCTCTGTTCGAAGGATTCCCATCTATGGAACACATTTCTGCGGGATTGTTTCCAATATAATCCAAGTTTTGGAAAAAAAAAATCGATAATTAATAATCAGTTTATACAATCAGCCACTCTTAGTCTCCTATAGTGTCCTATCATCATTTCTGCATCATAAACTCTTATCCTCGAATAGCTTTTGACCTTGGTAAATGTTTCCCCAATAACAAAAATCAAACGTCTTTTAATTGTCCAAGGTTTATTATATTTTTAAAATGAGTTTACGACAGGTTAGGAAAGCTTAAAGACAAAACAATACAATGTCAAAAAAAAAATCAAAAAAAAAAATCAATACAATGACCCCCCCCCAAAATCAACAAAACAATGTAAAAAAAGGAAACAATACAATGTCAAAAACTAAACAAAACAAAACAATGTAAAAAAAAACAATACAATGTCAAAAACAACAAAACAATGTAAAAAAAGCAAAACAATACAATGTAAAAAAAACCCAAAAACAATACAATGTAAAAAAAAAACAATACAATTTCAAAAAAACAAAACAATACAATGTCAAAAAAATACAAAACAATACAATGTCAAAAAAAGACGAAACAAATCAATGTCAAAACAATACAATATCTAAAATACAAAACAATACAATGTCAAAAAAAGACAGAACAAATCAATGTCAAAACAATACAATATCTAAAATACAAAACAATACAATGTCAAAAAAGACAAACAATACAATGTTTCTTAATTTTTTTTAGATAAGGATTGATAATTTGTATTATTTCTATTGCTTGGACAAGTGCAAAATATCAGTTCTAAGTGACACATTTTGGAGGTTAGGAGTTCGATGTTCAGTTTGGGCGAAAATAAAATACTATTGCCAATTATTGAGGACTTCTTTCAATGTTATGCCTTAAGGAACAAGTCCAGGTTATTCTCGTGGATTAAATAAAGAGTTGATAACTGTTGTCCAAATAATCTAAATAAAACGAATTGAAATTTTATTACAAACTTAAAATATAAGAATGGGCATTTTATTTCAAATTGATCTTGATAGTCTAAGAAAGTGGTTCCCCAAATTCTTAACATGGCGGCAAACTATAAAGCTTTTTAAAGTTCCGTGGCATACCTACGACAAAAAATAAATAATTAAATGAATATTAAACAAGGCTTATTAATGTTTATTCTTATGGAAGATTTCAAATATAAAACCATTTAAACAACCGATACATTATAAGTTTGTATTTCTTCTTTTTTTGTATGCTTAAGCATCGATGTTAATTATAATGTGCGAGTTAGTATGGTATTAATGAAAACAACTCTGCCTATAATGATATATGAAAGCTGTTTTGCACTTACAACCTATTCACACTAGTAGTCATTTCGCGGCATACCTACAGTGGGTAGCAAAAGTATTTGGTATATTGTTTACTTTTCGTATTTCTCCCAAAATATCAAGTTAATTTGAATGAAATTTGCACCGAATCTTTAAACAGATATTATTTTTCTAAAAATAAAAGGGAAATGAAGATATAGTTAGTTGACAAATGTTTATTAACAAAAAAATCGAATTATTTAACACATTTACTAATATTTAGTTGTATAACATCTGTTCTGCCTTACAGCCTCCAAATGCTTTCCACTGTGAAAAATTTCCCCCACTCTATATCTGTGCCTAAATCAAAACGCGGATTTCATGAGCAAAGCTTCTTTCTTAGAACTGCACGCCTGTGGAACTCTGTTCCGTCTGCCTGCTTCCCTCCGGACTACAACTTGGATGTCTTCAAGTCTAATGTTAACAAATTCCTAATGAGCCGCCCCCCTAATTAAACACTTCATAAAATCTTCTCACTAACGTGATGTACTTGCAATAACCCTTTTCCCTGAGTGGCTTCCGGGCCTTGATAAGTGGTGATCACTGTGTAAAAAAAAAAAAAAAATAAAAAAATAACTGCCTACTAGTTTATTACAAGTACTTGCTGGTAACTTGGTAGGTTCAGCCATTCTTTTTCGCAAACTTTCTTCTATTTTTTGATATTCTAAAGATCTCTTGTATGAACCTTTAACTTCAAAGTTTTCCACAGATTTTCTTTTTTGTTTGTTTGTTTTACGGCATATCAACCCTTTTCAGGTTATTTAATGCCGAATCCAGTGATTTTGAAGAATCATTTTTTAATAAAGTATGTTTGTTTGTTTTTTTTTGTATTTTTTGTGTTGACTTCTATTTAACCCATAGTTGGGACCCTAACAGGTACTACCACTCCGGGTCAGAGTGGACCTGGGAGCAATGGCAATTAAAGGGTGGCTCCACACTCCCTAAAGCCCGCAAGCTGGGGTCTCACCATCGAATATAGTTTAAGGTCATATCTAGGACCGTTGTATAAAGGGTTCTTTTTAGAATTTTTTATAAAGACCAATTTTTTTTAAAGATATGAGAGTATGGTGATTTAAATATATTCCGTTTTTCATATGATTAGGGTCAGGATGGAGTTTCCTTGTTTTAAATCTTTTGATATATTTTCGATGAGATTTAGGTCGAGTGACTGGCAAAGTCATTGTAGAACTCTAATCCCACTATCTTTAAACCATTTCATATGCATTTCAACCTTGTGCTTGGGATCATTGTCTTGCTGCAAGATAAAGTCACGACACAATCTTAAATCTGCAGCGCTCTTAAACATAAATATTCGTGTATTTTGCTGCAATTATTTTCCTTTCTATGATTTATATTCTCCTAACTCCATTTGCAGAAAAGTTACCTCCAGTCATCACACTTTCACCTCCAAATGTTACAGTGGGAATGGTATTAGATTGTTTAAATTCTGTGCCATTTTCCCTTCATAAACGGGTGAGCTTTTTCTTTCCGAAAAGCTCAAATATTTTTCATCTGACCAAATAAGAAGTCATCCGATTCATATTGATATTTATAAACACATTTCCAAACGGTCTTTCATTTCAAATTTCCAAACAGTCATACGTCTAGGACTGAACAATGGAGTCTTTTTCGGTGATCTAGAATACAAACATTACGGTTGAATGATCGCTTGACTGTGTCCTTGCTTACTCCAATACCTGCTTCTTGCAATTCCTTCTGAATCTTCTGAGTCAGAAATGGCTTATTCTTCACGTCACGAGCAATGTACTAAGCCTGAACATAATTCCATTTACGTGGCCGACCACTTCTTAGAATATTTTTAATATTACCACCCGTTATTTTCCAATTTCTCGCGACATGCACAACTGTACTCCCCACTAAATTTAGTTCTGAAGCTATTTTCCTGTAACCCTTTCCATCTTTATGCCTTTTTATGATTTCCTCGTCCATATCATTAGTCAATTCCGTTGTTTTAACCATTTTGAATCGGCAATGAAAACGGCAACCTGTGCTGTGTCTGAGAGGTGTTATCAACAAACGTGTAAGGAGCCAGGTACCTGGGGCGCCTTCTGATTGGTTGAAATCAGTGTGGTCAATACTTTTGCATACGGGTAATTTGATTTTCTGTTAATAAATATTTGTTAACTAAGTATATCTTTATTTCCGTTTTATTTTTAAATAGTTGATATCTGTTGAAAGATTGAGTGCAAATTTTATTCAAATTAACTCGATATTTTTTTGAGAAATACGAAAAAAAAAGAACAAACTTTTTTTAGCAAAAACTTTTGCTACCTACTTTATATGCTACAGCACGTTGGTTTAGAACCAATGGTCTAAAGCGTATTCTATTTAAAAACCGTTTTGATAGACCAACATGCATTCTATTTAAAAACCTAGTTTGACAGACTGAGGAGAATGCTATCTAAACACACTTTTGATAGATCAATGTACATTCTGCTCATAAATACTTATTCGATAGATAAGGAGATGTTCTATTTAAAACCTATTTTTATAGTCTAAGAGAAATTCTATATAAAAAACCTTTTGATAGACCAAAACCCATTCTATTTTAATAGACTGAAGGATAGTTATTTGTCTACATCCCCTGGCGGTAAAATGTGACACAAGTGTTGAAAAAGTGAGATTGTAGAGCCAGTGCCCTAGAGAAGAAGCAGGCTAGCTTGCAAAAAATGCTTTGGAAGTCACGTCGCCATCCTCCGATATTAACGCGTCAGGCGACTAGCAATAAACTAAGCACTTGTCAAAGAGAGTAGACAAAATCTGATAGACCCCCTAGAACTGCACAGGACTTGCATCAGTCAACAGGGAAAATGTCACTTAAAAAATGGTGTAAACTATGTTGGGTTTGGCGCCGAGGGAAAAATCAAGGAGTATTCTATTCAAAACTTTATTTGGAGAGACCGAACGCTCCTTTGGGTAGATAAAAGGGTATTTTAAATAAAACCCCTTGATTTGAGAGACCAAAGAGCATTTTATTGAAAATTATGTTTTAGGCTTGTATGATAAACCGACAGAAAATGTCATTTCAAAGGTAAGCTTGGAAGCCTATAAATACTATTTTAAACAAAATCTCGAAAGGAAGGAACGGCTCAATCAAGAAAGATGGCTAACAAGACAAGAATCCACGCCCCCAAGTTCTCAAACGAGCACGGAAAGGTGAATACTACAACTTTTATTTGGGATACGGGTGGTCAATAATTGGAATAAACTGACGAAATGGGTTGTCAATGGTAAAGTTGTCAATGATATTAATGAACAATGGGTCAAGTTTTGTAGCAGATCAAAGGGATAGAAAAAACAGGAATAGGGTGGGTTTTACAGGTCTCGCTTTTTTAACCCTAAAAAGGATAAGCGAACCGACAAAAATGTTAGTTAATGCATAAGCTTGGGATATTTCAAACTTGTTTTCATAAACCTAAGAACGTTGTTGATTTTATTTTTTTTTACTAAACAGCTATAATGTATCAAAGTTAGAAGATCCCTGAAGAATAAGGGATTAAGCAATTTGAAAAGGTGGACAGTTGAAACGCTATGATGATTGGTAAGTACGCTTGAAATTGGTCAGAAGTTGATTATTTCAAACTTAATATTTCAAACTTGTTTTAATATCCAAAAATATGTTTGATATTTAATTTTTTAGATTCAATTTCAAATTTACCATTCTAATCCAATGAACATTCTTTATTATTAGGTTGGTGCAAAAATAATGTCGTTTTTTACTTGAAACTGAACGTCAAAAACGACATTATTTTTCCCCAACCTAATACTCTATTCAGTTGGTGCAAAAATAATGTTTTTGACATAGCTTTGGATATGAAAACCAGTTTGAACGTCAAAAACGACATTATTTTTGCACCAACCTTAGAGATTAATTTATTAGGTTGGTACAAAAATAATGTCGTTTTTGACTTGAGGTTGAACGTCAAAAACGATATTTTTGCACCAACCTAATAGATCAATTTCGTTCTATATTAATTTTGGTTCAAGAGATCCAAGAACGTTCTATTTAAAACTTGTACTTATAGACTACAAGAACGTTCTATATTAAATTCGTTTTCATAAAGCAAACAACATTCTATGCATATATATAAATATCTGTGCGTGATGTTGCCAAGCTAATCAAAAACGTTGATTCCAGTAAAGCAACTGGTCCTGACGACATTCCAATTATAGTGCTGAAAAAACTTCAACCAAAACTAGCTCCCATGCTTACAAAGCTGTTTAAACGTTGTCTTAAGAATAATTGCTCAACAATATCCTAAAAAAACCTCATCAATATGCCTCGCATTTAAAAATTCAGATGATTGGTCATCTCTCTCTCTCAGTACAGGCCAATAAGTCTCCTATGCGTCATGAGTAAGTTTCTGAAAATCTGTATTAAATAGAGAAGTTGTCAACCACCTCAGCAAAAATAACTTCCTTCGTGACATGCAATATGGTTTCCGTTCTGCTAGATCTAAAGCAGATGTGCTAACAGTTATATCTCATACGATTAGCGAATTTCTCGACAGAGGCTTCCCTTCTAAGGCAATTGCTCTTGACATATCAAAGGCCGTTGATAGGGTATAGTATAAAGGTTAAATTCTATAATCTCTCCAGCTATGGTATAGCTGGAAATGTCTTTTCAAGTATTAAATCATTTCTCTCTGATAGGTTCATAAGAGTAGTGGTTGATGGGCAGAAATCAAAAGCTGAAAATATTAATGCTGAGGCCGTTCCGGGGTCCAGCCTGGGCCCAGCTCTCTTCCTGGTCTACATCAATGATCTCCCAAATCACCTAGGATCATTTGTAGACATTTATGCTGACGACACTACCATTTATGGCAAGACTTCAAAGGCCGTAAATGACCAAGTTCTCTTTGATTCTCTCTCCTCTGACCTTGATCACGAGGTACAATCGGGAAAAAAAAGGCTGGTTAATTTTAATGCATCTAAAACCAAGCTTTTTTTTTTTTTTTTTTACATCATCACCGCTCTGATTCCTGGCTGGCATCAATTTAAATAAATGCCTCTCATCATCAGAGGGCTCTATGTTTTGACACTTCTGGGTCTGGATTGTAATTCTCATCTGAAATGGAACACATACATTAAATCCGTTGGCAAGGTCGTTGGAAAAATGGTGGGATCGTTCTACCGCTCTAGCAGATATTTCACTGCTGATGCAATTCTTTTCCTGTACAAGAGCCAAGTACGTCCAAGGATGAAGTACTGTTGCCACATTTGGGCAGGAGCTACTAGAAGCACCTTATCCTGCCTAAACAGAGTTCAAAATAGACTTCGTAGCCTAGTGGTGGATGCCATTTTCTCTTCCCCGCAACCTCTTTTCCACAGAAGAGACGTTGCGAGCCTGTTTCTGCTTTATCGTTATTTTCATGGCAAGTGCTCGTCTGAGCTCCAATCAATCGTCCTCTCTCACCAAACTTTCACGATAAACACTCATCTAGCTGAATACACCATCAATAATTTCCTCCACCCTTTATCTGTGCCTAAACCTAAACGTAGATTCCATGAACAAAGCTTCTTTCTTAGAAACACACATCCATGGAACTCTTTTCCGTTTGCCTGCTTTCCAGCTGACTACAATATGGTCGTCTTCAAGTCCAACGTAAACAAGTTCTTAATGAGCCGTCCCCTTAAGTAATCCAATTTACCAAATTCACCCTACTAATGCTTACTACGATATTGACCACTCGTTAACCCTTATTCTCGAATGGCCTCAGAACCTTGATAGGTGGTTACTCCTTGGTATAAAAAATATTAAATTTACTTTCAGAGAACAGAGAACGTTTTATATCTATAGTAGAATCCTGGGATACGGTTTTTTTCATGAATACGGTAATTTTCCGGACACTGGTTACGGTATTTGTCCGGCTTTAGGTGTTTTTAATAATGTAATTTGATTATATACATGTGTATTATATACTGTACAATATTTTGTTACTAATTTTTAATGCCATATCCCGGGGTTCTACAGTAATTTGTTTCCATAGATCAAAGAAACGTTCGATAAACCAAATAACATTCTATATCAAATTCGTTTTCATATACTAAATAACGTTCTTTATTAAATTTGTTCCTATAAACCAAAAAATGTTCCCTATTATTTTGTCACAGAGCAAAGAATGGTTCTTCGTTTTCACAAATCAAGTAACGTTCTATATTAAACTTCTATTCATAGGCACGAAAACGCTCTATATTAAACTTGTTTTTCATAAAACAACGTTTTATATTTAGGTTGTTTTAATAGATTAAGAATCTTTATATATGAAATTAGTTTTCATAGACAAAAGAACGCCTTTTTTATTATTAAATTTGCGTTCCAAAACTAAGTAACGTTCTATATATATAATTTGTTTCTATAGATCGAAGAACGTTTTATATTAAATTCGTGTTCATAAAGAAAGGAACCTTTTACAATAATTCGTTTTTATAAACCAACAAAATGTTAATTCTCTGCGCAATATGCAAAAAAAAATAATTCAGATTTGAATCGTGACAGATTGACGAAGAAAAAACAACGGACGCATGTAAGAAAACGTAATTTTACGAATCTGTTTTTTGTCTGTTAAGACCAAAGTTTTTACAATGTGTAATTAGTATTTTTTTTCATTTAAAAAGAAACAAAGAACAAAGAGCTTTTTTGACTTCATTTCAAAAGAGTTATTCGTTTGTTCATTTGTGATTATTTTAATTTGTATTTGTCATTATTTCAAACGGAGCGAGAATTTGTTTGCGAAAAACAAAAGAAAAAACTTACTATGAAACAGGAAAAATAAATATAGAATAATTAACAAAACAGATTTTTTTCTGTTTGTTTTCTTTATTTCTCAAACTTACTTGAAATCAAACAAAGAATAAAAAAAAACTTAAAAGAAAACAGCTTTGCCGACACTCATCAATTGAATTTATTTGTTTTTTTTTGTTTTTTTTTGCATATCCTACTCTCGCAGCTATATATATTTTTTTTTATTAATTTAAATATTTTTCACATTTTGTATTTTTGTATCCTTCCGGCTGATACGCAAAAGTAACTCCTATTAGCTTACAAAAAATGTTACAAGAAAAAACAACAACAACAACAATAAAACAAAATAAAACAAAAACAACTAAAAATGTTTTGTTTTATTTTTTAAATTTAATATGTAATCAAATATTTTTTTTTTATATTCTGAAACTGAAGATTTCTTTATTTACTAAAACAAATGAGAAAGTTAAAAAAAAAATTGAAAAGAATATGAAAATTTATCAAAGTAGGAACAGAGTCGACCAAGAAAACCGAGCTGCATGCACAAATAGCTTTATACCCTTTCAGACAGAGCGTTATAGTATTACAATATATATATATATACATACGTACATATATATATATGTGTGTGTGTGTGTGTGTGTATGATTATGATTACTTCATTTAATCATATAAATTAATATACGAACGTATAATTTTACCCGCAAACTAAGTATTTACTCCAACAGTGCTGAATACATAGGTTTAGCTAGGTAAGAAGTTATATAAATATATATGGCAATTAAGCTACGCAGAATATTCCGCGTTTCATCCGCGCTAGGATTCATAAGGCATATGCCTGACGAATCCTAGCGTGGATGAAACCATATATATTTTTATAACTTACTATATATATATATATATATATATATATATATATGTATATATTTCTTTTTATAACTTACTATATAGACATGCACATATATATATGTCTGTGTATGTGTGCGTATACTATTAAAAAAGACCTATTAGCACATATATTGAGCTTAAGTTAAATAGTCTAAACCAGGATAATGTTAATTAACAAATTCAATTACACAAAATAAATAAATAAATAAATAAAAAAGACAATTTGTCTTCCTGTCCGCTATACCCTCTCTCTCTTTATTAGTTTTCTTGACAGCTATATTACCTTCAGTGGATGTTTCTCTGGTTTATAGTGAAATTTATATATATATATATATATATATATATATATATATATATATATATATATATAAGTTTGTGTGTGTACTATTAAATGAGAAACGATTACTCGGACATTGCGCTCAAGTAAAGTAGACAGCTATACGTTCAACTGGTATTAATATTTCGGTGGTAGTTTCTCTTGTTTATAGTGAAGTATTCTAACCTAACATGTTTTCTAATAAGTATTATTATGTTTAACTCTTAATATACGGGGCGACAACAAGTGACAAATGGACTCGAGATTGCAGAACATCAGATCGCGGGTCAAACAATATGAAGCGGGGAAGCGCGATGAGCATACATAAAAGATTTGGTGAGTCGATTGAAAATTACCACTAATCAGAACGATTAAAATCAATTGAAAATATAAAAATCAAGACATACGATTTGTGTGATTCAAATACATAGGAAAATGCCTAGGAGAAGTAGAAGTAAACGTTGATTAAGTCAGATTTTGCATGCATATATAAAGTAATGAAATATATATGGCAATTAAGCTACATAGAATTTTCCGTTTTTCATCCACATAAGGATTGTCAGACTAAAATGTATTTTAACCTAGCGACTCATTACGGGGATAAAATGCTGAAGATTCAGTATAGCTTAAGTGCCGTATATATTCTTATAAATGACTATCTAGCTGCACTTACGCACTTAGCGCTGTTGGAGTAAATACGGAAAATCCATTAGTAAATATAATATTTTATGTGAATACAAGATTATATATATATATATATATATATATATATATATATATATATATATATATATTAGGCAAAGCTAATTACTTGATCTCCTAGGTTGGAGACGTTAATAATATTTCATTATCGCTAAAAGAAATCAACAACAACAAAATTACTTTAAAAGCGATAAAAATAGCTAATAATATCAGCAAGAGCCGGTAGCGTAACGGTATACAAACTCGACTATAAAACCCATAGTTCGAGGATCGAGCCCTAATATAGTACAGCTAAAATAAAAAATAAATAATATATAAGTGAAAATGTGTGTGCGTGTCTGTGTCCCTTTCCCTACCAAATAACTTTATCGATTGTTAGTCAAAAACTCGAGATTTGACATAAGGGGTATTGATATTTGGGAAAATCTTTTTTATTCGTTTTCAGCCAGAACTTTGGTTTTAAAAGGTGGGCAAGTTCAACGATTTGATCTTGGAAAACTCTACCAAACCCCCCCCGCCAATTTTGGGTCTAAATTTTGGGTCTAAACACTTTAAATTTTAAATGTAGGTTACTTCAACATAGATCAAACTTTTTAATTTGATTTGGGCTTAAGACAATAAATGTTAAGGGATCAAAATTGGGGTCAAAGTAAAAAAATGACCTTTGCGGTCTCTACCAAATTACCTAGTTAATTTCTGGTCTAAACATTTGAAATTTTACATAAATGGTATTCAGAGATAGGGTAAGGTTTTTAATCGGTTTGTGTACAAAATTTTGAGCTGCCAAAGGGTCAAAGTTAAAAAAATTTGACCTTTGCGGTGTCTAGACAACTACTCAGCCAATTTTCGGTCTAAACATTTGAAATTTAAACATACCGGATATTCAGACATGCGGCAAGCGTTTTAATCAGTTTTGGGGCGAAAATTTGGCTGCCAAAAGCCAATGTTCAAAGAGTTGACCTTTGCAGATTCTACCAAATTCGTAGGCCAATTGTGGGTCTAAACACTTGAAATTTTAGATGTAGGAAACTTGGACATGGACAAACATTTTATTTTGATTTGTGACCAAAATAATAAATGTTAAAAGGTCAAAATTGGGGTCAAAGTTCTAAAAAAATGACATCTGCGTTCTTTAGGAAATTACTCAGACAAATTTTGGTCTAAAAATTTAAAATCTTAGATAATGTGTATTAACTGCTAGTATATATATATATATATATATATATATATATATATATATATATATATATGTGTGTGTGTGTGTGTGTAGAAAATATCGTTTATGACGGATAAAGCAATATAGCAGCCTATAAAAGCTACTGTATATTCTTTTACAAGATAGGGGCGCGTTCGAAATGAACCTTTTTGTTTAGAGCACAATTTCACCATGATACTTGATTTTTGCATTTTAAAATGTGATGTGAAGTCATTATTTAAAGATTATTTTATGAAATTAACACGAGGGTTCTATATAGCAGTTACCATAGTATTATGGATTACGTCATTGCAGGAAGTCATGTGAAGATTCTTCCTGGTACGCCCAATCGGGGCTTCCCAACTAGAACAGGCAATCAATCGATTTGATTGAAAAATGGCGATTTCGATCATCAAATGTAATGGAGGGTAGAACATATTTGATGATCTCAATTCAATCATGCACAACATTAAGCCTCCCTGTTAGTATATATATATATATATATATATATATATATATATATATATATATATATATATATATATATATATACTATATACACGTATATACGAGGTGTCTTCAATAAGTTTCCAGGCATTTTTGTACTGGCATTTGAAATTGTCGTCGACACTAGAAAATTCACTATGTTATTGCTATATATCTTGTGAGATGAGTGATTAATTTTGATAATTTTAGGTTCAAATGAACAGTATAGCAGGAATTGGAAGATATCCTATTAAAGACTGACTATCACAGGACACTTTAGAAGAACGATATGCAATAAAATTATATTTTTAACTTGGAAAAAATGCCACAGGAACGTATGAAATGCTTCAGATTGCTTTTGGACCATCTTGCACGAATCGAGCACCAATTTTTGAGTGGCATAAGAGATTTAAGGAAGGCATGGAATCTGTGAGGGACGATGAGAGGTGTGGGAGGAGTAAGAAAATTAGAACACCAGAGTTGATTGTCAAAATAAAGAAATTTCATGGATAAGGATCATCGTGTGTCTATAGAGACAAAAAGTGCACAGTTTGATGTCAGTGTGGGAACTGTAAACACACTTATTCGTGAGGAACTGAAGATGCGAAGATTTTTAACAAAGTTTGTCCCAAGGCTGGTTCATCATTGTCGCAGACTAATTGACCAAGATGGGCACCAAGACAGTTTCTCACCCTCCCTATAGTCCAGATCTTGCTTCCTGTGACTTTTGTTTATTCCCTAAACTCAAGGAAAACCCCAGAGGCTGATACTCTTAATACAATTGAGGAGATGAAAGATGCTGTGACGAGAACAAGAAGACTTCCATGTTGTCTTCCAGAAGTTGCTGGAACGGTACACGTACATTATGGCTTGAGGAGACTATTTCGAAGGGGACGAGAGTTTCATTTGTGTACTATCAGTAAGAGTGCCCATACGAAAAGGTCTGGGAACTTATTGAAAGCACCTTGTACATACACATGTATATGCATGTACACCTAATATATAAACGGCTATATGTGTGTCTGTCGGTCTGTCTGTCTCCATATTTTCAAACTCTGTCGGCTCCGAGACTAAAAGTCGCTGCGCGGTGTTAGGGGCATCAAATGATTGGATTTTTTTACGGGTCGTTGTTTTATGACACTTTAGCCGATTATAATTGTTTTTAAGCGGTCAGAAATGAGTCAAAATTGAAAAAAAAAATGATACATTCGTCTTAGTTTATTTTTAATTTTTAATCAGTTTATATGCGTGTCACGTTGGTAGAGTGGTAACGTCACCATCTTTAAATGCTATAGTTTCGGTTTCAATTCTTGCTGATGGTATCTAAATACGTTTTTTTTTTTTACTTTTGAAATCACGACTCTATAATAAAATATACGAAATCTGGACAAATGAATATATCATATTTAAGCGTATTTTACGCCCGGATAAAATAGGGCGTCCCTCCCCCGTTAATAGATACATATTTACACACACACACACACACACACACACACACACACACACATATATATATGTGTGTGTGTGTGTGGTAGACCAGTTTGGAATGTAGATAAATAAAACTTCATTTAGCAGAACAATAAGATTGACCTCTTACGTCAGAGAGTAGAACAAGCAAAGAAATAGTTTTTATATGTATACGTGAGCGAGTTCATTTTTCAATCATAGAGAGGTCGAGTTCGCTAGCGGACTGGAGATGCGGTAGTAAATATAACAAAATGTATGGACTATGAACAAAGGTGTAGTTTTACATATGCATGTTAGTTAATCAGAGTGTGGTCGAGTTAGAGAACAGACACATTATAGAAAGATGTAGACACCAAGCAAATAAAAGTGCTGATTGTCGATTTTTGTATGGAAGAAATCTTCATTGCAGCTTTAGAAGACCGTCAGTCAATACCAACCGATGGAAGAAGGTGCGTTTCACATTTTGGCCTTATATCCGCCGCATAAAAATAGGTTATTTCTCCCTTTGCCTAAACAAACTGTCTTTGTACCTTATTGCCCACGTTTGGTGAACTGTTTATTGAATGTATATACATCCGCCTACACACGCATCTACCCGAGGAACGTTATAAACCCTAGACGATCACAGATATACAAACTTACACGTATATACGTACCAGACGTAAACACACGTATCGACACGTATATAGAGTCTACACCCTAGAGACAAGGACTATGATACAAACATACATGAACGTATATGATATGTATGAGCATGTAAATACAAACACGCATTATATACACCCGTTATATAGACCAGTTATATAACAGAAAGACTATTAGTACACTATTCTAATACAAAACCCGTGTCTACAGCGGTGAGTCAGAGGTCTTTGATATGCAAATTGGGTTGTGCACTCTGTTCGAGGCTACTTAACTACACCATTAACTACCTTATAAACACAACCCTGCATGATTATCAATGTATTAATGTAGTGTAAGGGAAGTAAAGGTAACGGACTTGACTTACGCGGATGATCGACAACTTGTTAAACATAGGGCGAGTATAATTTTGTCAGTTGATAATTACAGGGAATATTGTTACGTCCGGGTCAGTTTAGTGTACTTGGATGTTAGTTCGACTTCCTGTATGCTAGAAGCAAATGTGACGTCAAACACTATCACCAGTGCGTTACTGTTTGCTCAATGGTAATGAGTATGGCCTACGCGGATGGTATTGTTATTCAACAAGTTATTTGTTAGAGAGAAAGTGTGAAAAAAGGGAAAAAGAGAGGTAGGTAGGGACAGAGAGAGTGTGTGTTTGTGTGTGTGTGTGTGTGAGAGAGAGAGATATCGTGAGTTCGCTTGGAAGGACACACCTGCGAACGCAGTTTTTAGAGATGACTGAATAAGATACATTTAAACAGTTATTAGCGAACGGCTAACAAGTGTCGTTTCTTCAGTCGGGTAAGATCAGCGTATCGGACGCGTGCCAGAGCGAACGGCTAACAATGTCTATTTATGAACACGCCTGCATTTTAATTGATTGAGAATTTTAAAATATTAGCCCTCCACTAAGTGGGGAGGTAATGTAATAATCTGACGAGATCCAATCTGCATTATGCCTCAGCCACTGTGTAACCACAACCAAAATCGAAGGTTATATCATCACTTGTTCGATCGACAAATAGATAGACGTTACGTTTCTCAATGTATTTGATAAGGTTCAATAATTTGTATCCTTTGAATTATTCTGACTACTGTTCTTATATTGAGTGTTATTTTCATAACGTTTAGACCGATGTAACCTTCGATCTTCTTTATGTATATCAATGACCCGTGGTGTAACGGATAAAGTACTAGGTAATTCAATTGTAAGTAGCGCTCTTCTAAAGATTGAAGGTTCTATCCTCAGTGCCGGTCATACTAAGAATACAATTGCGAATTACTTAAAACCTCTATCCAGTCATGGCTGACGGAACGAGAACCTGCTTCCACCGTAGATTAAATGAATGGGTCCTTCGAAATTCCGTACGAATTCCCGACTTCGACAGAAATATTCCTCGAGTTTGTTCCGAAGAAGCTTGAGTGTTCCATCGGCTGAAACGTTGAGAGAATTACACACAAAATGATAACAGTAGTTCGAGGTCCTGTCGGTGGGGCATTAGAATACGTCGACTGCCCCCCCCCTCCTGCAGAGGGTAAAAATCCCTCAATGGGGGTCCTGGATATGACCTTAAACTATATCCAGTGGTGAGACCCCAGTTTGTGGGCTTTGGGGAGTGTGGAGCCACCCTTTAATTACCATTGCTTCCAGGTTCACTCTGACCCGGAGTGATAGTACCTGTTAGGGTCCCAACTATGGGTTAAATAGAAACCGACGTGAGAACAACAAATATATTCTATTTAAAAAAATTTCTTCAAAATCTTTGGATTCGGCATTAAATAACCCGAAAAGGGTTGATATGCCGTAAAACAAAAACCAACCAACCAACAGTAGTTCGAATATCGAAATAATAAAAATGGATAAAGGATCGAGTACACTAGGAATGGGTGTTGTTCTGGAAGACGCGCAACATTTAAAACCGGGTTTCATCTTCGAAAAAGTTTTTAAGAAGATATTTAATTCACAAGCAATCCTCAGCCACATAAGATTAGAGATAATGATCATAGTTTATATTGTGAGGCGTAGCCGTCATTCCGCAGTGATGGAAGATGATGGTGAATTACACAGGTTGACTACTTGGGTGTGCCAAAACTCGAATCCAATTCATTCTACAGAAACACTTTCGTTTAGGGATATTGACAACTATCACATGGTCCTTCCCGTAAATACGCTATGGCTGTCTAGAAAGGATTCTAACCAGAATGATATCGGAGAAATGAATGCCAACAATAATCATTCGATTCAAACGAAATGAATGAAGGACGCCCAGCAATCATACAGCGCTAGGTATCCCCAAATAGCTACCTATCCTATACTGAACAGAGTCAACATTGCTTAACTTCGGTGATGTAGCAAGAACCGCTGTGCCAACGCATCGGATCACATGATCCGCTCCCGCGCGGCTGCAGCGATGCATGTATTAAGTCATGCCATAAGTTCTATCCGATTTTATGAATAAAAAAGTGACTAACCGTTACATTTTATTAAAGATTTAATCCTCGATACGCTTTTCCTGATTATATATGAATTCCTTCCATCTATTAACAAGCTTATTAATTCCATCACTGTAAAATTCTTTTGGCTTTGATTCGAAGAACTCGCACATGTCAGTTTTAACATCTTTCTTCGTTACAAAAGCTGTTCCTACCAAATGATTTTGTAAACTACGAAACAAATGGTAGTCTGAAAGAACAAGGTTAGGAGAATAAAGTGGATGAGGAATTTTCCCCAATCAAGTTCATCGATGTTTTGTGAGGTGATTCCTGCTGTGTGGGGTCGTGGATTGTCCCCTTTTCGATTCACTAGAGCAGGTCTTTTTCCCCCTCAAAGCTTGGCTCAAACGCACTAATTCCTAACAATAGATTTGAGCATTAATTGTTGCATTAAGTGGTAAAAATTCAAAGTCGAATATTTCTAGCTGGTTCGGTTGCTGAGTTTACTTTCTTAAACTCATAAAGCATTATATGCCTAAAATGATTCCTAGGCATTTCCATGTTAGTAAGAAATTTAAATTTTATCCTTCCGTAAAAAAATGTAACAGTTAAAATGCATCTAAATATAAAAATGAAAAAAAATTAAACAATTGTCTGAGACGCCCCTCCATGGGATTAATGGACTATCTCATGACGCGACTTAGTCTGGTGATGTCACTTCCGGTTACGAGTACCGGTGCCCGGCAGTAAGTGATTGGCACGCGGCCAAGAATGTCGTGTATAAACGCCCAACAGTTGAGGAATGGTATTGCTCAACCCGCTTTGCCTGTAATATATGTGAATACATGTTCGTTTCCTAAAAATTCTGTGTTCCTTCGTTCTTATTACCATCTAAGCCCATGACAACAATATACACGATATTTTTTTAAGTTTCATTCAAATTAAAAACAAAGATAAAATTTCGGACAGAACTTATGGGATGACCTGATAAAAGAGAAAAACAATCTAGTTGGCCAGTGCGTATTTTGTCCGGACCATCCTTCTCTTTGAATAGGAAACCGTCTCTCCTCTGATCTTGAGCGCGTGGTACAATGGGGGAAGAGGTGGCTGGTCACTTTAAATGATTCTAAAACCAAGCTTCTATCTTTACATCATCAACGCTCTGATCCCCATCTGGCATCAATTGAAATGGATGGCTCTCGCCTTGGGGAGGCTCCATGTTTTGACAAGCTTCTGGGTTTGACCTTTACTCCTGATCTGAAATGGAACACGTACATCAAATCTGTTGCCAGGGACGCTGGAAAAAAGGGTGGGATCCTTCTACCGCCCCAGAAGATATCTCACTACTGATGCAATTCTCTATCTGTATAAAAGCAAAGTACGTCCAAGGATGGAGTACTGCTGCCACATCTGGGCAGGAGCTGCTAAAAACAGCCTAGCCTGCCTTGGCAGAGTACAAAATAGACTTCGTGGTTTAGTGGGGGATGCCCTTTTCTCTTCCCTGCAACTTCTCTCCTAAAGAAGAGACGTTGCGAGCCTGTCTTTGTTTTATCGTTATTTCCATGGCAGGTGCTCGTCTGAGATCCAATCCCTCGTCCTCCCTCGCCAATCTTTCACAAGAAACACCCGTCTGGCTGAAACTACTGTCAATAATTTTCTCCACTCTTTATCTGTGCCTAAATCCAAACGTAGATTCCATAAGCAAAGCTTCTTTCTTAGAAGTGCACGCCAGTGGAACTCTATGCCGCTTGCCTGTTTCCCACCTGACTAAAACTTGGGCGTCTTCAAGTCCAACATAAACAAACTCCTGACAAACCGCCCCCTTAAGTAAGACACTCTATCAAAACCCCCAATACTAATGATTACTACAATACTATCTCATTGATTACTGTACACGCAATAACGCTTATCCCTGAGTGGCCTTCGGGCCTTGATAAGTGGTGACCCCCCCATGTAAAAAAAAACCCAAAAAATAAAACAATGTGTGTTGCTGATTAACGGAAGCTTGAATTAATCTCTTCATAACTGTCGTCACATCGATCGAATTTCGGTAATCATTTCTGCGATTTTTTTTAACTCTGCGCTGTTGCAGTGACATGAATTTTCATGCAAACCAACTCGACTACAAATGTAACAGCAACATTATTTGATGCGGCACCAACACGCTTTTCTGATTGGTTGCACAAAAGCAAGAAGCCAACCGCACAAGTAGATTTTTTATGGAAATGGCTCTATACAAGGCATGAAGCCACTTGATGTAAGGAGCTAACAAGAACGAAAGATGGTTATTGCAAACACAGGAGATACCTATCGACCTTAACCTTGAAAAGACCAACGTTGTAGGCAAAAGGAAAACAATAAGCAGGAAGAGAGTTCCACAACTCTGCAGTCCTTAGAAAAAAGAAACTACCGGTCACTCAAACATAGAGTTAGTAATAAACGTTTTCAGTTAGCGGCCTTATCAAGTTTTATTTGTCCGGAAATGAGGGATTATTCCGCGTTAAATATATATATATATATATATATATATATATATATATATATATATATATATATATATATATACGAAACTAATCCTTGACTCTAAAATAATATTTTTTATTTCTTTTTTTACCATAAGTTTTTCAGGTGTCCACACGTAATTGTCGAAAAAAGTAGAATTTCTTTCTTTTTTAGGGCGGCTGAATGGTTTAATGGAGGGTATCATTCTACAAATCTACCGTTGTTTATAGGCGCGGCACACGGTCGTATGAAATTAAATTATGCAGATGTTGTCTTCCCAAGAACGTTTTCTAAGGTGTTGCCCCCCCCCGCCCACCATTTAGATAAACTGTTTAATATCCTGTCCTAAATAGTTGACCGTGTTTCAGATAGTTAACCGGGACAGTCACATAGAAAATAACACCTAATTTCAATGCAAAATAAGCTTTTCAGTGAGATAGAATTTATTAGTGTTACTATATCTTAAACGAATTAGATTTTATTTACCCTTTTATTTCAGCTGTTGGATACAAAGAGAAACCCAGTACTTCCACGGAGGAGACAACAAAACGATATATAGTAAGATGTTAGCGAGTTGTACTATAATGTATAACATTTGAAGTCATTTATAAATGTATTTCTATTTAAAAGTATGCTTATATAATTATTATTTACTATCAGATTCAAGGCTTCTAAAATAGCTCCTTTACTGTGATCTGTCCAAAAGAAATAGACCCGCAGGGAATAGACCCGCAGGAAGACCATGTGCGTGTGTGAAGGTTAATATCAACCGGTGTTGACCGAAAACTGTTAATCTTGATTCACTCAGTTGACGAGACCTTGAAACCTTAATTGATCGGTACTATGTGTAACGTGTTTGTTACATTTTCATTCGGATTCAATGTTGCATATAGAGACAGTCGCAAAGGAACAAGAAAGGGAATTCAACTCAGCTTTTTTTTTAGTTGAAATAAAAGGTATTTATTCATGGTACTTTCCAAAATAACGCATTGCGTCTTGTAAAAGTCTCTTAGATCGCCACGTATACGCAGTGCTTTTTCACCTCCCGCATGGACATCTCTCCTCCATTCCAATCTTGATATGCGTATTTTCTTTTAACCTCTGCTTTCTTTCTGCAGGCCCCATGACCCACGGTCGTCGGACCATTTTTTGTTCGAAGTTCCGATTGCATCTTCTTGCTTCCAAGTCCCCACCTACTGAACCACACCTTCATCACGTCAGCACACGCTTGCCGGTTGCTCGCCATGTGCTGCCTTTTTTCTCTCCGCATCTCTTTTCCTTCTCTTTCTCCACTGAGACGTCTTGGTCATTTGCATATGTGAGATGCCGCCGCCGCTGTACACGCACCAGCAGCTCTGGTACGTATATATCTATTCCTGTTCAATTGTATTCCATATTAGTGTTAGAAACCAAATCTAAATTCACCTTTAAAACCGGCTCCTAATAAACCAATACATTCGAAATTGACTTCACCTTCATTGGAAATTAAATAAATATCATTGGGTCTCAATTCATTTAATAGTTTTGTTGTTTGTTATATTATTTTTTTTTTGTCGTGTTTTCATAAATTTAATTTCTTAAGGTAATAACCTTTATTTACGCAAACATCAATAACCGCAGGATAGCCATTTACTGCTACAATACTAATTATGTTCGATAACGTCGAGAACTGACACTCTCACCTGACAATCGGGAATTAAGGCCATCATTAGCTTAGGTTGCAGTAATAAATATCGCAAAAGTGTCATCCACAAAACAAAAGCTGTCTATAGATTTCAGAATAGAGTAAGAATAAAGACCCAATAAAATTATCTAATTAGCTATAACGAGACCCAACTGGCCCTCGATCGTTCTCTCTCTCTCTCTCTCTGTCTCCCTCTCTCTCCCTATATATATATATATATATATATATATATATATATTAAAGAGTGTAATAGACAGGGTCAAAATGAGCAAAGTCTCCGAAAAATATATTAAGATGCTGTGCTCTGAGTATTGCAGTTATGATAAGCTCAATAGGTGTAAATTACCTAGAGCTATATATAGAAAGTGTGTGAAATTATGAATCACGTTTTAATAACGTAAAAAGATCATGTTTCTATGTACACAGCAATTAGATTTTTTTTAAATGCTAGCAAATACCAATGATCGTTTTTAGATTTTAAAAATATCCTTATTAAAGATTTGCGAACAGAGAGACCTTCTTACGGTTTAAAAAAAAACAAAACAAATGGAAACATTTCCTTACAAAGGTTCACAAACTATATTTACTTACATAAGCTAGTTAAAATTTGATGTATTCTCTCCCTTCTTCTTTTTATGCTGACGAGGAGACGATATCCAGAAATATTTTACTTATAACTCGATGGTTTTATTTTTAAATATCGAATGAATAAAATGATATCGTTTCCGAAACGATCGTACATATGACCATTATTTTATTATGTTTTCTCCTATGAAAACTTGATTGATAATTTCACACACTTTCTCTCTCTGTCTCTCTCTATATATATATATCAACAGTGCTTACTATAAACGGTAGACTTTCTATTACTTAAAAAATACACGCTCGACTGGCGTTTTTTTTACTATATCAAGCATCTAAACATTACTCTTTATCAAGATTTAAAGGAAAACGTGCAAAGCATTACCACCGTAATGGTATGTAACATACATATTTGTAAAAACAAAATTCGATATTTCAATTCGTAACAGAATCTTAATCAGGAAATGCAGGTTTCTTTCTATTTTATGTATTAAAAGAGATTCTGCACTTGTCTGGCCTTTAAATCTATGAACTTTGCACACACACACACACACACACACACACACACACACACACACACACACACACACACACACACACACACACACATATATATATATAAAAGAGGTGAATGTAGTTTGCTAGAAGCATTATATAGTATGTAGTTAAATGTAATATGTAGAAAACAGTACCATGTAGAGATAACGGAAAGACACAAACTGAAGCAAACGAAGAATAGTTTTATTAATACAACTACAAATACATATATATATATATATATATATATATATATTTCATACACACATTTTATTTGTACTATGATTAACTGTGGCAGCTGCTCTGATGAAATATCCGTGCTCTATAATATTTTTTTTTACACAGTGATCACCACTTATCAAGGCCCGGAAGCCACTCAGGGATAAGGGTTATTGCAAGAAAGATCTCTTCGTCGGATATGTATTTGACTTTGGTTCAAACGCGCTTCTATACATGCACACACACACACACACACATATATATATATATATATATATATGCAATTTACTTTGTTTTTACATAAGCAGTAATGTATTGCTACACAGCATGTTATTTAGTAACTAGAGATCTATTGAGAGATTCCTTACTGATTCCTTTAATGTAAACGTGATTTCTTGAAGAGGTCTCTAGTAACTAAATACTAGAAGACCGAAACATGCCCATGACTGTGTAGCAACAAATTACTGCTCAAACGCTTGTATTTACCTCGTTATACCTCACTGGTTACCTTACCTCTGATAAATAACAACCACAAATTACACACACACACACACATATATAGTCATCCGCATACATTACTGTTTCGCAGCTCATTAGTGCGGCTAGGCAGGCAACTACCTCAAGCCAGGAGTGAAACCCGACTGTCTGTACGACAGTTAAAGATCCTAATAACTACGCTATCGGCGGCTGCTGTATGAGTCATGAGTTTAACGATGTTTTGACATCGTCCGAACTACCTAAGCTCGATTTGTTTACACAAAGAGAATCGTTTATACGCTAATGGTAATTCGTGTATCACTTCTCAATATGTTCAACTCAAGATGTATCGGAATATGAAAAAAATCTTGGAATTTGTCTGTCTAGCCGCACTGATGAGCTGTGAAATAGCGAAACAGTACTTTATGTGGATGACTATATATAATTTCAGATAATATATATATATATATATATATATATATATACCATTCCAAAACTACTTCTGAAGAGCCAAACAAATATATATTCATGACAGAGTCAGATTACTCCGAATCCAACCCTGAGCAAAAAGAATGCCGGTAAAAAAAAAGAAAAAAAGAAAAATGGCAATTAAATTTGATAACCTCTGATATTCCAGTTCGGTATACGGTTCGTTATAACTGATCTGTAGTTTCTCAAGTACAAAAAATCCAGATGCAAAAGCAGAAAATAGCTTTATTTTTTGTGTGCGTGTTGGGGGGCGGGGCGATGAAATTATGCAGTCAGCATCATTGCCCGTTCAGCTATCTTTGGTCGTTGGGAAATCAAAAATAATGTTCATATCTCAGCCTGTGTCTTTCTTTCTGCACACACGCCTTCTTTATGGATAAAATTCCGAGTTTGGAAAACGCACTCCAGCTAGTCGTTCAAGGTTCGAACTCTGGACCTTTAGTGAACACTTACGATGAAAGTACATCTCTCTTACCGATAAATGGAGGAAGTGTATTAAGTCGTGACGCTGTGAAATTGAGAAGCAAGTGTTGCGCAATACCGCATTACAAATTTCCGGTAGTGATCATCAAGTGGATATCTTCTATTTTACAGTTTATTGCACATCCCTATGACTTTTTATTCATCTTTTTCTTAAATATTTAACAATTTTGTTGCATGGATAATTGAAGGGATTCAGCGAAAGGCTTTCTTATTAATACTCCCTCCCATCATCTTAATCCATAACCCTTCGGGAGACAACCGATACGCCCTGTAAGGGTGGCTGCTCGTGTACGTGTGAAGCAAGGGTGGCATAATCAACCACCAGGTCTCTCCCGAACAGATACTACTTAATCCCAGTGACAAGGAGCAATGCAAGAAGACTTAAAACAATGACGAGACAAGATGGAGAGCACATACAACACCTGGCATTCCTAAACGGTCATCAATTTTAGAATTCTCCAAGGTGTATCAACATGGCCGTGCCGTATAAAAAAATATGCTGCTTTTAATTACGCCTTCATTTAAATACAAGTTGGCATGTCTTGGTCGATTAGCTTCTCATTTATCTGTACCTACATCCCCTCTTGTTTTGACTTGGAAATTTTCATTTGAATACACGTTGACATGTTTTGGTTTCAGTTCGCTTTAGGGAAGAATTTCGCATATTATTTTCTACATCATAGTACTCTTTTATAAGAAAGCGACTAATATATATATATATATATATATATATATATATATGTGTGTGTGTGTGTGTGTGTGTGTGTGTGTGTGTGTGTATGACACCCGGCACTGGAGATTCCCGAAAGGATGAAACACTAATGTCTGTAGGTATTTAATATTTTAAATAATTATGCGAGTCCCTTTAAGAAACTCGTTTCTTATTGTTGGGAGCTTTCAGTTTAATTAAGTCGGTCAATTTAGCTCTTATGCATAGATCATCATATAATGATTAGATCACTCTGACTGACGTAAAACCATTTAAAAATAAAATGTTTAATTTTAACGTTATTTCACGCGGTAGCCCAATGGGTACGGTCCTTGCTAATCAGACCAGAGATGACTTGTGTCGCCGGGTTCGAATCTATTGACTGGTGTTAATCGTGACACCCTGTACTGAAGATTCCCGAAAGGATGAAACACTAGTGTCTGTAGGTATTTAATTATTAAAGTAAATAATTGTGTGTGTGTGTATATATATATATATATATATATATATTTGACTGAAGTATGTGTATATGTTTATATATTTCTTTATGCAAGATAAACTCCTAAACTAATAAACCAATCATTATTAATTATGGAATATATGTTTTCGGTAACTAGATAAGTAACATGTGCACATTATTCTTGTTAACTTTATCACTAAATAGATGTGCCATATACACACATACACACAACATAATTACATTGACACACCAGTTCCCGTTAGATCACCAAAGTTAAGCAACGTTGAACTTCGTCACTACTAAAATGGGTGACCATATAGGGATTCCAGGTGCTGTATATGCTCTCCGCTTATCCTAGCATTGCTTCCAATCATCCTAGATTTTTCTTTGTCGCTGGACTCAAGAAGTGCCGATTCAGGAGAGATGTAGTTGAAGATTGTGCAACTCTTGTCTCACAATTACTCGCGCAGCTAGCCTTACAGTGAGTATCCATTGTCTCTTGAGACTGGACGGAGGCATTGATATTTGCATATTACATTAAATAACATATTTTAATAAATAGCTCATTTTTATTAATTAATACAGCAATATATTTGTTTTAATTGCTCTATTTTATGTTTGAAAATTATTTCAATAAACAAGTTATGGATATATTGTGTTTTTTCTCAACCTCGTTAATAACTTGACACACTGAAATCAACAGATATTCCTATCTTCTGCCATAGTTTCGCTAATTCTGCTTTAAATACTTTAATTTTTTGACTGAAGTAGCTGAATAGTATTGTAAGCACTTTCTCAAAGTTTCACTCGTTCCTTAAATATTTAAAAAAAATGTAAACTCGTTAATAATTTGATACGCAGTGTATATATATGCTCTGTATTCAAAAGAAATGTACATTCAATGAATGCTCTCGTTTGCACATTACATCAAAGAAAAATTTTTTTTTTCACACAGTGATCACCACTTATCAAGGCCCGGAAGCCACTCAGGGATAAGGGTTATTGCAAGTACATTACGTTAGTGAGGAGATTTGCTGAAGTGTTTACTTAAGGGGGTGGTTCATTAGGAATTTGTTAACATTGGACTTGAAGACATCCAAGTTGTAGTCCGGAGGGAATCAGGCAGACGGAACAGAGTTCTACAGGCGTGCAGTTCTAAGAAAGAAGCTTTGTTCATGGAATCCGCGTTTTGACGTAGGCACAGATATAGAGTGGGGGAAATTTTTCACAGTGGATTCAGCTAGACGGGTGTTTTTCGTGAAAGATTGGCGATGGGGGACCAGAGATTGGAGTTCAGACGAGCATCTGCCATGGAAATACGATAAAACAAGGACAGGCTCGCAACGTCTCTTCTGTGGGAGAGAGGTTGCAGGGTAGAGAAAAGGGCATCTCCCACTAAGCCACGAAGTCTATTTTGTACTCTGTCAAGGCAGGATAGGCTGTTTTTAGCAGCTCCTGTCCAGATATGGCAACAGTATTCCATCCTTGGACGTACTTGGCTTTTATATAGATAGAGAATTGCATCAGTAGTGAGATATCTTCTGGAGCGGTAGAAGGATCCCACCATCTTTCCAGCGACCTTGGCAACAGACTTGATGTACGTGTTCCATTTCAGATCAGGAGTAAAGGTCAAATCCAGAAGCTTGTCAAAATACGGGGCCTCTCCCAGACGAGAGCCATCCATCACAATTGATGCCAGCTGGGGATCAGAGCGTTGGTGATGTAAGGATAGGAGTTTGGTTTTGGATGCATTAAAGGTAACCAGCCACATCTTCCCCCACTGAACCACGCGCTCGAGATCAGAAGAGAGAGAATCAGAGAGAACTTTGCCATTTACAGCCTTTGATGTGTTGTCGTAGATGGTCGTGTCATCAGCATAGATGTCAACGAATGATTTAAGTATGTGTTTAGGGAGGTCGTTGATGTAGATCAGGAAGAGAGTTGGGCCCAGGATTGACCCCTGAGGGACTCCAGCATTTATATTGCAGGCCTCCGATTTTTGTCCATCTACCACTACTCTTATGAGCCTATCGGAGAGAAATGATTTAATCTATTTTAATAATTAGTTCGATGTTATTAATTGTTTGTTGTAATAGAATTGAGTTAGTCGTTTTACTTAGAAATATTAGTTAAAGTTGATTCATTCAATTTATTTGTAATTCATTTTTAATTTAATTTATATTTAATTTAATATATTTTCAATTATCAATAGCTGAAAACATTCGTGTTTAAAACCGGAAGTAAGCTTATTTATTTAAGCTATGAGAGTTATTTCACGTTTGATTTTCATAAACCAAGACGAATGTGTTTTATGTTTCTCTATATATTAAGATGTAGTCACTTTTCGTAAAAAGTTAGGACATTCGGTGTATCTTAAATAATATGTTACGAATATCTGCGCCCCAAAATGTTATGACTGGGCAACACTTTGTATATCCAGCAAATTGTACATATAATTGTAAGACACTGTGAATACATTGTTCGTGTGCAACTTAGATCATAGAAAAATAAACTCTTCCAAAAATGATTACCAACGTATATAATCACATTAACGACTTACTTGTTTTTTTTTTTTCTTGAACACGATCAGGTCACATGTACGGAATTATAATTCGTTTAAACCATGAAAATGTGGCTTACCTGGAAAATAAAATAAAAAGGAACGACTCGTTTAATACGGAACTGAAATAAAATGATAAAACCAAATCTATATTCATTCCGGATACATTTTTTATCAGTGCTCTTGTTTTGAATGCAATAAATGGTTATTTTCCTCTTAATGATTACAAATTTTTTTTCAAGGGAGCATGAACGTGAATACAACCTTACTTCTATTGAGACTGATTTAAGGGTATCAACAGCATAACGGTTTAAGGGAATCGACAACAACAGTTTAAGGGAATCGACAACATAACGGTTTAAGGGAATCGACAACATAACGGTTTAAGGGAATCGACAACATAACGGTTTAAGGGAATCGACAACATAACGGTTTAAGGGAATCGACAACATAACGGTTTAAGGGTATCGACAACATAACGGTTTAAGGGAATCGACAACATAACGGTTTAAGGGAATCGACAACATAACGGTTTAAGGGTATCGACAACATAACGGTTTAAGGGAATCGACAACATAAGGGTTTAAGGGTATCGACAACATAACGGTTTAAGGGTATCGACAACATAACGGTTTAAGGGAATCGACAACATAACGGTTTAAGGGTATCGACAACATAACGGTTTAAGGGTATCGACAACATAACGGTTTAAGGGTATCGACAACATAACGGTTTAAGGGTATCGACAACATAAGGGTTTAAGGGTATCGACAACATAACGGTTTAAGGGTATCGACAACATAACGGTTTAAGGGAATCGACAACATAACGGTTTAAGGGTATCGACAACATAACGGTTTAAGGGTATCGACAACATAAGGGTTTAAGGGTATCGACAACATAACGGTTTAAGGGTATCGACAACATAACGGTTTAAGGGTATCGACAACATAACGGTTTAAGGGAATCGACAACATAAGGGTTTAAGGGAATCGACAACATAACGGTTTAAGGGTATCGACAACATAACGGTTTAAGGGTATCGACAACATAAGGGTTTAAGGGTATCGACAACATAAGGGTTTAAGGGTATCGACAACATAAGGGTTTAAGGGTATCGACAACATAAGGGTTTAAGGGTATCGACAACATAACGGTTTAAGGGTATCGACAACATAACGGTTTAAGGGTATCGACAACATAACGGTTTAAGGGAATCGACAACATAACGGTTTAAGGGTATCGACAACATAACGGTTTAAGGGTATCGACAACATAACGGTTTAAGGGAATCGACAACATAACGGTTTAAGGGAATCGACAACATAACGGTTTAAGGGAATCGACAACATAACGGTTTAAGGGAATCGACAACATAACGGTTTAAGGGTATCGACAACATAAGGGTTTAAGGGTATCGACAACATAAGGGTTTAAGGGTATCGACAACATAACGGTTTAAGGGAATCGACAACATAACGGTTTAAGGGAATCGACAACATAACGGTTTAAGGGTATCGACAACATAACGGTTTAAGGGAATCGACAACATAACGGTTTAAGGGAATCGACAACATAACGGTTTAAGGGAATCGACAACATAACGGTTTAAGGGAATCGACAACATAACGGTTTAAGGGAATCGACAACATAACGGTTTAAGGGAATCGACAACATAACGGTTTAAGGGAATCGACAACATAACGGTTTAAGGGAATCGACAACATAACGGTTTAAGGGAATCGACAACATAACGGTTTAAGGGTATCGACAACATAACGGTTTAAGGGAATCGACAACATAACGGTTTAAGGGAATCGACAACATAACGGTTTAAGGGTATCGACAACATAACGGTTTAAGGGAATCGACAACATAACGGTTTAAGAGTATTGAAATGTGATTTATAAGCATTTTATTGCTTATTGTTGTCATTCTAATCGCAAGGAATGCTACATTATGTGCCGTTCCTGTCTCTTTTGTTCAGAATAGTTTTGCTAACTCACAGACAGACACCCACACACGTGTGCTTTCATTGATATAGATTGTTCTTGAGAATATGCGACTACGTTCATGTAAAACGTTATTCGTTTACTGAAGGCGTTCTATTCTTGTCATTATACAAGAAACTGTTTTTGTTTCCCCGCCTTTTCACAATCCAACATTTTTGTTAATTTCTCCCTCGGGTGGAAAACGAGTGCATTCTTCTCTTTCACCCCCTGTTTTTTTTTATTAAAATTTTGTTTTTGTTTGCTGAGAATATTTGAACGTTTTCAGCAGTAGACTTTATTTGATTTCCCATTTAAGTAACTTCAATATTGAGTCAAGTATTTCTAAAACGATTAAGACGACATTTGTTGTATTCTTAGTAGCAGAAAGAAAGAGAACAAGAGAAATCAAGCAAAGGAAAGAGAGAGAGAGAGAGAGGGAGAAAAGAAAGAATAAAAGAGTAGAACGAATAGGATATATATATATATATATATATATATATATATATATATATAGAGAGAGAGAGAGAGAGAGAGAGAGAAACATGGAAGAGAGACACGTACAAAGGAAAGAGAAAAAGAGAGTGAAAGGGAGAAAGCTAGAGAAGATAGAAATAGAGAAAGAGCAAGGAAGAGAAGGAATGAGACAGATATAGGAAGAAAGAGATAGAGAAAGATAGATAGATAGAGAGAGAGAGACACACACACACACACACAAAAGAAATAGACACACAAAAAGACAGAGTGAGAGAGACGGATAAAGAGAGAGAAGAGAGAGATATATAGATAGATAGATAGAGAGAGAGAGAGAGAGAGAGCGCAAGTGACTCGGAGAGGGAAAGTACGAGAGAGAAGAAGCGCAAGTGACCTGAAAGAGATAGATAGATAGATAGAGAGAGAGAGAGAGAGAGAGAGAGAGAGAGAGAGAGAGAGAGAGAGAGAGAGAGAGAGAAACAGACAATGAGATTAAGATAAAGCGAGACAAACAGATAGAGAAAGAGAAAGAATAAAAAACATAAGAAATAAAGACAAAAAAACAAAAACAAAATACAAATGCTTATTCTGCACGTCTGTTAAATATGATACTTTGTGTAACGATTTAAGTAAGTAATCAATCTTTTAGCAAAACTAAGGACAAGAAAGAGGGATGCGAATTACAGCTTAGCAACAAAAATCCGTTGTTGTATAAGATACAATTAATATAGATATAAGAAACAAATTGTAACAACAAAAATGATCACTAATGAGATGACCCCCCCCTCCCACCCGAAAAAAAATCCACAGATGAACAAAATCGGATTTTGAGACCATATTATCTTGCCCCATGTCAACCCATAATGTCATTGTAAAGCTTATAATTCATCCGCTTTTAGAAATTTTTTCTTGGGTTCTAACTATAAATAACTTATTAAAATGACAACCGTTTGGTGAAATCTATCATTCTTGTCCGACACTTATCTGATGACTCGTGGCGAGTAAGGACAGGGGTAGCTGGAATCATCAATCACAATTAATCTTAGTTTTTATTAAATTTGAAACAAAGTTTATCCTTGTCAAATCTCTTACAATTATCTATTTATATTTACAGTGACATTAGTCTCACTCTTATATTTTATGTCGGATTTTACTTTCATAAACATACAAGGGTCTACCTAACATCAACAATAACGGCAGAAGTGATAATACGTATTTATTTTTTTGAGATGCAATATTGGTTTTCAAAATATACAAAATCATTGAATTCTCGCATGACAAATAAAGTGATGAGATATCAAGAGGTTTATATAAAGTAAACGGAATATATATATATATATATATATATATATATATATATATATATATATATATAAAGGGTGTCCGTAAAGTTACTATACAGTCTATAAATATTTTAATACAATATCTTACTGTACTGTTAATATATTACAGGGTGTCTGTATAGTAACTTGTAAGACTGTATAGTAACTTTACGGACACCCTGTATATATATATATATATATATATATATATAATATTATATATATATATATATACACACACACACATACACAGGATCTTCCAGTCTTTAATAGACTATAGATACCCACGTAGGGGATCCTACGCGTGAAATGTTTGTGGTTGGGGGTGCACAATCTTCAACCGCACATCGCCTGAGTCGAAATTGTTTAATACCAGTGGCAAATGAAGTGTGTGTACAGGACGACTGGAAACAAATGCCGAGATAAGCGGAGAGCAGACACAGCGCCCAGAATTGTCAAATGGTCACCCATTTGGTACTAACCAGACTCAACATTGCTTTATATATATATATATATATATATATATATATATATATATATATATATATATATATATATATAAATGTTAGCGATTCCGATACAATTACCGGTTCCGAGTGTCTATAAATCTCTAAGTATTTTACTCTAAAATGATCATTTTTTCCCGATTGCCGTTTAACATATTAATAAACATATTATTTACATAACTATTTTTAAAGGCATTAGCGCTTCATCCTTTCGGGAGTCATCAGTATAAAGTGTCACGATTACCGCCGATCGGGAAATTCGAACCCGGTAATGAAGCCATCTCTGACTCCATTAGCAGGGAAAACCCCATATGGCCAATATTAACCGCGAGAAATGCAGTTGAAATTTAAATATTTATTAAATACGGCGGTAGTGATTTAATGATTATGATATCATGATCTGCAGGTGTAAGCTTAAGTGACCGACTTTTAACTTCAACTTAGAATACTCAACAGTAAGAACCGAGTTCTTGAAGAGGCTGACCTAATTTTTTACTATAATTATTTTTAATACCTGCAGACACTAGTGTTTCGTCCTTTCGTGTATATTAGTGGTGGAATTATTCCAATATTTCTAAAATTATCATTTTGTCCCGATTGCCGTTTAACATATTTGTCTCAAACATAAGAACACACTTGTAATGGAGTGATCTATAAGGTTAGTGCAAAAATAATGCCGTTTTTTGACATTCAACTTTAAAAGATCATAACTCCTTTTCATAATAAACTTTATTAATCGAAATAAGAACCATTAGAATCGATAAATTTTTGCCAACGAGAAACACGTTTATTTGTCCCATTAACATAAAAATCCGGAGTTCTGGAAGTAATTAAGTCATTGAAGGCCAGTTCAGCATTATCTCGGCTTTTGGAGCATTTTTCGCGCAGGAAGTTGTTTGAAAAAGTAATAATCGACGAGCGAGAGGTCTGGTAAATATGGCGGATGAGGCAGAGTCCCGTAGGCCAATTCGTTCAGTTTCTGCAGGGTCAGTTGAGCAACACGCGGGCGAGCGTTGTCATGGAGGTGAATTGGTCTCTTCACATCAACTAATCTCGGGCTCATACGTTGAAGCTTATTGTGCATTTTTCAATCTGCCGGCAGTACTTCTCCGCCGTAATCGTTTCGTCCGGAATCAAGAAGCTGTGATGGATGACACCGGATTTAGACCACCAAACAGTCACCATAACCATTTTTGGTGCCATGTCGGATTCGGGAAGTGTTGTGGAGCTTCTCCGACAATCAACCACTGTGTCGAACGTTGCCGGTCGTCGTAGAGGATCCACTTCTCATCGCACGTCACAATCCGCTCGCGAAATGGGGCGTCTTGGTTGCGCGGAATGAGCGTAAATGACACCTCAAAACGACGATTTTTTTTCGATTATCGTTTAATTCATGCAGCCTCTTTTTATGCAATTTTTTGATTTCTGTATTTGCTTTAAATGGCGAACGACTGTAAAGTGGTCAACCTCGAGTTCAACAGCAACTTCTCTTATGGTTTTGCGAAGATTGGCTTCAATTAAGGCTTTCAAATGTTCGTTATCAACCGCAGTCGGCCGGCCATGACCGTCTTCGTTTTCGAGGCTCTCGTTTCCATTGCAAAATTTCTTGAACCGTCGTTGTGCCACATGTTCTCTGAGCAAAATGGATCATTGATATCAAGAACTGTCTCGGCAGCTTTTCGGCCTAGTTTTTACTGGAACAAGAAAACGTACGGATTTAAATTTTGTCCATGCAGTCAAAAATCCTGCCAAAAAATGAAGGACGTGATTAAGAACAATATTGATTAACACGATTCGATAGAGCGAAAAACGCGTTTCAAAATGATATATAACATGGATATATATATATATATATATATATATATATATATATATATATATATAATGAATTAATCCAAAAATCATATACAAAATTAACATATGTGAGAAAACGACAATGTTTTTGCACCAACCTAATATTAATTTACTTGAAGTTTAAATCAATAAATATTTATTATTTTATTATTACTACCACTAGTAGACGATTTTTCTTAAACCAAAGCCAAAATAAAAAAAATGATAATTAAAAATAATCGTTTTTAGCATCGGAAAATAGGCACAATTTTTTTTCCGATTGTGATACATATTCCCCACCAATTCCCCCGAATCAAATCGTCCCAACACTAATATATATTTGAAACTTTTTACTTTTAATCTATTAACTTCCCCGAAACTGAAATTTTAAAAAGGAAGGAAATCAGGGGCAAAGTTCCGTAAATCTAAGAAATGAAAAAATAAATCTCTCACATAACCATTCTTATATCCGCAAAATTAGCGGTTGAAATCCAATATTAAAAATAAAACGTGACAGAGGTTGAAAAGCGTCCGACGTAGGCGACCAGATATTGGTTCCCTTTGTTTTCGGTTGAAACTGAGCGTAGCGATCTTCCGTAATACATATTTAAATAAGTAGTACGCTGTTATTTTTTTTTCACTTTTAATAATAATCGAGTACTCTGTTAGGGTTCTCTCCGACTAATATCACATGTGTGTGTGTATATATATATATATATATATATATATATATATATATATATATATATATATATATATATTAAAAAGATGCGGAATAAAAGTTACGAGGGCGCGTGCAATAAGTAATGCCCTTGACCCACTTCCAGTTGGCTGATCTAGCTGAAATTTAGCATGTGCAATGATTTATATCTCTACGGGTTATGTGGCAAATTACAGTTCTGAACTAATTGTGGTTTCTGTTTTACTGGCGTTGGAACTGGGTCAGGTGTGAAATGGAGCCTGTTGAATGTCGAGCAGTGATCCGGTTTTTGTATTTGAAAGGACGCACACCACAGGAGACTTTTGATGAAATGAAAGAAACTCTTGGTGATAATGCCCTATCATATGACCTTGTAAAACATTGGCATCGTGAATTCAAACATGGCCAAAAGTCTGTGGAAACAGCTCCCAGACCTGGTCGCCCCCCCTTCTGCCATTAATAAGGCTTCAATTTGAGGCTGCCATTTTGGAAGATCGGCGCATTACTATTCGCCAAATAGCCCAAGATGTCAAGATTAGTACAGGGTTAGTGGAAACTATCATTCATGACCATTTGCATATGAATAAGGCGTTTTCCAGATGGAGTCCCAGGTTGATCACACCATTCCAGAAGCGAGAACGCACCGAGTGCTCGAAGATGAATTTGGAGATGTGCCAAGAAGAGGAGTCAAAGTTTTTCAAAAGACTGATTACACAGCATGAAACCTGGGTCCATCACATTCAGAGACCAAAGCCCAGTCAATGTAGTGGAAGTACTTGGACTCACCACCTCCAAAGAAGGCAAGGGTGCAGCCCTCTGCTGGCAAGGTTATGCTCACAGTCTTCTAGGACCAGGACGGAGTAGTGATGACAGATTTCCTGGCAAAGTGTACCACAATTACAGGAGCCTATTATGCTTCACTTTTGAGGAAATTAAAGGAAGCTATCAAAATCAAGAGGCGGGGCAAGATCAGCAAAGGTAACTTCCTTCTGCAGGACAACGCGCCGGTCCACAACTCGCATGTCGCCAGATCAGAAGCACGGGCGTGTGGTTATGAAATCCTCCCCCATCCTCCCTACTTTCCTGACCTTGCCCCACTGACTTTCACCTCTTCCCAGCCATGAAGTTGCTTTTGAAACGAAAGCGTTTCTCAGATGATGCAGCCTTGATTTCTGAAGTCACGTCGTGGTTGGAGGACCAACCTGGGGTGTTCTACAAAAACGGTCTCCAGAGTTGCATCAAACGATGGGAGAAATGCATAACTCTGAGTGCTTCCTATGAAGGGAAATACTAATAACTGTGCCAATTTTCGTTGCTCTACTGCTATGGGAAGTGGGCCAGGGGCATTACTTATTGCACGCCCCTCGCACATAGAAGTATAGTTATCAGCAGATCAATAAGGGTGAAAATGAGAATAGAGTAAGAACGAACCTCTTTAGACCATGGCACTTTAAAACTAAATGCTTCTGATCAGGAGAAGAGAAAAAAAATTGGTACTCATGCAGAGAGTGATCCGTGCTGAAATAATAACGTTATTATTTAAAAAGCCATTCTTAACATGGGGAGGGGAGGTTGTTTTGTACCTATTCTGCACTTTAACCTTACAATTGAATAAAAAAAAATATCATAAAACTTTAATTAAACTTGGAAATACGATTTAAAAAATAGCGCGGATCACTCTCTGCATTAGCACCCCCCTCACCAAAAAAGGCAATGAAACCAGGAGTACTAATAAATAAGATAAAAAAATGCATCGAAAAATATATTCCTTAATTTTTAAGTTGAATTTATGAATTGCTCCTCTTAACCGGGTAGAGATTTTAATTTGATATATATTTATAAAAGGAACAGTATCTGTGTGACGTTCCTCATGAGGTCTAAAACAGCTGGGCCAATTTTTATGAAATTTCACATGAATGTATTTTATGTGTCTGGCAGTGTTCTTTGATAGGTTTTGTATCGGAATGTACTGGTTAAATATCGATAATCGAAAGCATCCAATGAAAGAAGGAACAAGCAAATTTGACCAGATTTTACACTTTACACAGCATAATATCACAGAACGACACACACAAAGACACACACACATATATGTATATATATATATATATATATATATATATATATATATATATATATATATACGTTTTATTTTTCATTACCGTATCTTTCTGTTAAGTTACATTATTGTTTCAGCTACCCGGCCGTTTTTTTTTTGGCCGTCTGTAGCTTCCCCAGTCTTTTACAGAAACCTGTAAAAGTCTGAGGAAGCTACAGACGGCAAAAAAAAAACAAAAAAACAAAACAGCCGGGTAGCTGAAACAATAATGTAACTTAACAGAAAGATACGGTAATAATAAATAAAACGCATATTTGCTCTACAACAGTATTGAGCACTTTCTTCAGATTTTTATTAATTACCATTACTACTATATATATATATATATATATATATATATATATATATATATATATATATATTCAAGCAAATATTATTAAATGCAACTGAGACACTCTGCTTAATGATATATTTTTTTTAATTTTTCGATTTTCCATATAATCTTTTTAATATAAAAATCAAAAATATTAATAAATGTTCCATATTTGTTGCTGTCACCAGCGCTTTCGATTCGTCCACGAATCATCTTCAGGTGTTGGAGTAAAAGTGCGAAGGAGCGAAAATGAGAATTAAAAGTGAAAACTAAAATATACCGTAAACAAAGTTAGGTGATGATATGGTAAAATATATAGAGTCGATGAAAAGTCGATTAAAAATGTAGGTCGATTAAAAATACGAGTATTAAAATCAGCAAGTTCGTGGACACTGTTAACGAAGTCCGTCCACTACGAGCTACAACAGAAATTTTAGTATGTTACTGCTTTTCACGAATGCGATATCATTTATAGTGGGCTGAAGAGTTCTAATATATGACGCTTCAAGAATGTTTAATTTTTTGATATTATTCTCATGTTTTATAATTTTATGTTGGCAATCAAAAATGCATCACTGATATATATATATATATATATATATATATATATATATATATATGTATATATATATATATGTATATATATTTATGAATGAACTCTTTTTCTGGGTCAACGGCCAACTAGCACCGTGTATATTTGTGTGTGTGTATATGTGTATTGGGGTGGAGAGGGCTCCCGTAAGCCGTGGTGAAGGCAACCTTTCTAGGAGAAGCAAATCTCTGATTAAAAAAAAAACATAAAGCGGAAGACCAGTACCCGCATTAAGCTGGTCTTCAGTTTAATTTGTTGCTGGCTATCTTGCTCTTGCTTGTTGCTGGATCTCAACATTTTGAACCGAGAGAGATACTTAGCTGTGGTACAAAGCTAAGACTCTGTAACATCATCTTTGTATAGACACTCCCTCAGGTATTTGGGCTCATGGATTTTAAATGTCTGAGGGAGTGGCACTCGTCTGACAAGACGTTGCAATCATCATCATATATATATTTATGTATGTATATGTATATATATTTATGTATGTATATATATTGATATATATATATATATGTCTATATTTATGTATATGTATATGCATATATATATGTATACCTATATGTGTGTGTGTATATATATATAGTGATGCAATTGTGATATTTCTTACGTGCATACGAACTCTCGCTTTTATTGCTGCAAAGAATGCAAAGATTTCACCCTTAATCTTTTTAAATGATTGACTTCAAATTAAAGTATCTTAATTGGGAAATCAAATAAAATCTCTACAGAATAAAACACTCAAACATAGGGAGAGAGAGAGAGAGAGAGAGAGAGAGAGAGAGAGAGAGAGAGAGAGAGAGAGAATTCACTCGTTTTCCACCGAGAGTTGAAAACCAAAACAGTTTTACGTATAAATATAAAACACACACACAAACAAACAAACAAACAAACAAACAAAAAACAACACAACCTACGGTAAAGTAAGTTTAGGAATAATTTAAAGAATCAACATGTTTATTTTAATTTTGAAATAGAAAGTCACCCCGGAAAATCATGCGAATACCCTTTGACCATAAACATTAAAACGAAACTAAAAATTACGATTAGATATATTGCAAACCTGGTGACGGTGTAAATTTCAAACATCGGGGAAAATCATGGAATTTTCCAGGTGAATGTCGCACGTATATGCATGCGTAACGTAATAGTTATTGGTTCATGATTTTAATTTTAGTTTTGCAGCAAACACGTCTTCATAGGTCAGGCGTTCACGTCAAAGAAAAAGCTAAATCGTAACCTAAACGTTTTGGTTTCGATTCTCGGTGGTGGCACACGGGTCATTTTTTTTTTTTTTTAAACTTTTAAATCATTACTGTATATTGGGTACAATATACTATAATGATGAATCTGAAATCAAAATATCATATTTAAGCGTATTTTACGACTGGACAATGCCGGACGGCTTGCTAGTGGAGAGTGCCTATTTCTCTTCCCTGCAACCTCTTTCCCACAAAAAGAGGGGACGTTGCGAGCCTGTCTTTGTTTTATTATTTCCATGGTAAGTGCTCGTCTAAGCTCCAATCTCTGGTCCCCCTCTCGCCAATCTTTTACGAAAAACACCCGTCTCCCTGAAACCACTGTCAATAATTCCCCCCACTCTTTGAGTGTGCCTAAGCAAAACGTAGATTCTATGAACAAAGTTTCTTTCATAGAACTGCACGCCCGTGGACCTCTCTTCCGTTTGCCAGTTTCTCAACTGACTACAACTTGGATGTCTTCAAGTCCAACATAAACAAATTCTTGATGAAGCGCCCTCTTAAGTAATCCAATCTACCAAATTTCCATTAGTAACGATTACTACGATATTACCCCATTGATTACTGTACACTTAATAAACCTCATCCTCGAGTGGCCTCCGGGTCTTGATAAGTGGTGAGACCTATATATATATATATATATATATATATATATATATATTTATTGACGAATATTGGCTGAAGGAGCTTGATAAGGATACCTTAAACGGGCCTTATTATCGGGCTTGAAACTGACGGTACCAATGATCTGTCTCAACTAACAACTTTCTGTACACAAAATACACACACACACACACATATATATATATATATATATATATATATATATATAAAATAAAACCTTAAGTTGCATTTACCTAAGAAATTTGTTTTATTTCAAGCTTGCCAAAAGAAAAAAAAAAAAACATAAAACTTTGCAGACAACATAATATTTAAATTAATCTTGAGTTTTGTAGATTAATAGGGGCGCCTGGGCCGATAATATTACTACGTAAATATTAACAATATACTTATATACTTTCTTCTTTGCCATTTGTTCAATTTTTCTTCCGTATATGGTCAAGGTCGAGTCCCCCAACGACGATAGGTTTTGGGTGCCTACCTGCATCGCATTAAAGGACCATGTACGTTGGTCGCTCACGTTTCCGTTTCAAAATCGCTTTTTCATAGACGAATCTGCAGATTAAATAGGGCTCATCTTATTTCATATATGTGTAAGCATTTTTATCTGAGTTCATAATTCTCGGTGCATTTGTTTAGGAGCTTATCCTATAGAACAACACACACAGCACACACAAATTTATACATGTGAAGCTGATAGATATTACATCGGAGAAAACATAATATACATATCTCACTCATTGTATTACCTAGAGTATATAATCCAAAATTTATAAGGATCCCATAATAGCTTATGAGATCATATTTGACGCACACACACACACACACACACACACACACACACACACACACACATACACATCTCACGTAGATGCCATTTATTTGTTCATTTTGTTTGGGATATTTTTAATCGAATTCGCTTATTTATACCAAATACCTTGTTGGGAATAATTTTCCCTATATCTCCTACACAGACGTGCAGCGACATTTATATTTTTTCAAATATAATTATCTACGGACACGTGGTTTTCCGTATAATATATATATATATATATATATATATATAT
>NC_136503.1:68845736-68968236 GCF_053919585.1 Euprymna scolopes | reverse complement strand
ATATATACATAAAAACAATATATATATATACATAAAAATAATATACATATATATACATAAAAACAATATATATATATACATAAAAACTATATATATATATATACATAAAAACTATATATATATATACATAAAAATCATATATATATACATAAAAATCATATATATATATACATAAAAACAATATATATATATATATATAAATAATATACATATATATACATAAAAACTATATATATATATACATAAAAACAATATATATATATACATAAAAACAATATATATATATACATAAAAACAATATATATATATACATAAAAACTATATATATATATATATACATAAAAACTATATATATACATAAAAACAATATATATATATATACATAAAAACAATATATATATATACATAAAAACAATATATATATATACATAAAAACAATATATATATACATAAAAACAATATATATATACATAAAAACAATATATATATACATAAAAACAATATATATATATAAACAATATATATAAAAACAATATATATACATAAAAACAATATATATATACATAAAAAACAATATATATATATGCATAAAAACAATATATATATATACATAAAAACAATATATATACATAAAAACAACATATATATACATAAAAACAATATATATATATATACATAAAAACAATATATATATATAAACAATATATATATATACATAAAAACAATATATATATACATAAAAACAATATATATATATACATAAAAACAATATATATATATACATAAAAACAATATATATATACATAAAAATAATATATATATATATATATACATAAAAACAATATATATATATACATAAAAATAATATATATATATACATAAAACAATATATATATATATACATAAAAACAATATATATATACATAAAAACAATATATATATACATAAAAACAATATATATATATATATATACATAAAAACAATATATATAGACATAAAAATAATATATATATATACACATAAAACAATATATATATATATAAATAATATATATATATATATACACATATATACATAAAAACAATATATATATATATATATATATATATACACGCATATGGGCGTGGTTAACATATTTAGGAATGAATGTGGAGATTTGTATACTTGGATTTCGATTCTAACTGATGGCACCCAAGTAATTTTTAATTTTTTTTATCTCATTACTATAATGATCGATAGAGAATTGTCTCTACAATAATAAATACGTTATCTGCATGAATTAAAATATCCTATTTAAGCGTATCTTACGATCAAGCAGCACCGGGCGACTTGAGAGCATAATTATAAACCCTTGTGGACCGTCCGATCGTCCTTGCTTGAAATTGTCTATCAAAAACATTGTTGTCATGGAAACAGCTTGTATTGAATAAAATGCACACTCATTTCCACAGCTCAACCATCTATTATATATATCTCACCTGTTTTTTTTAATGTATGTATGCATGCCTCAAACGTTAACAACTCAAACAGAGCAGATTAATTTTTACGAGATTGGTTATGTTTTAAAGCTCGACCTTTCGGACGACAAATATCGAAAAATTGGCTGAAAACATTTATTCCTTCACCCTCTACTGGGTACTTTTCTACAAAGAGGGGTCGCTTTTTTCGCGGATATTTTGAAAGTCATTTCCTCTTTTCGATTGACTAGCCTTAATTTAAACCTTCGCAACTCCCTGTTTGGCAATGGACGCAACGACAAAGACGTTTTCCTCCTTCGTGGTACGGGTTCGAGCCTGCTTGCCACCACGTTTTTTTTTTTGCCCAACATACATCTTCAAACACCCGGGCAATATCGGGCACCCAGGACAGTATTGAATACAATTAAACTTCAGTCTTGTAAACGTAGTTTCAATCACTAAATTATGTTTTGTAATGTTTTGGTTTCGATTCTCTCTGATGGCGCTTAAATAGTTTTTCTTTTTTTTTTTACTTTTAAGGTCAGAGAATCTGTCAGAGAAAATAGAAAGAATACAAAACTAGCAAGATATAAGGAAAACAAAGAAAGAGAGAGAGGGGAGCATGACAAAACTACATTTTCCGCACTTATTACAGAAGGACACAAAGAGAGCGAAATATGAGGAAAATAAGGAGACGAGGTGAAAGAAAGAAAGAGAGAGAGAAAGAGAGAGATATATAGAGTAAAAAAAAAAATAAAAAATATCTAATAATTTTTTATGTCCCCCCCCCAAATGGCGATTATCTAAGGATAAATATTTTCCATACTCATCATAGTTACACCATTAATTGTATTATCGTTTTAAAAATCAACAAAAAAATCGACATAAGTTTATAAGCGATAAAAATAATACGTAAAGTCATCTAGGACTTCGTAGCGTAACGGTTAACGCACTCGACCACATACACCTTTCAAGATACAAGGATAATTTCAGTTAATGTTTGTAGATGTGATATCTACCGCCTGCATACCAGCAGTAACTATCTTAGTTGTATATGACGCGTTGCTTGTCACATCGTAGAATGTAGAACTGGATGAAAATATAAGAATTTAAAAAATCGAGGCATAGTCAATAGATTGCGCCATGGCCCATATCGTTAGGTCGTCAGTATTGCACACTTCATGAGTGCAACGACCTGGGTTCGCGCCTATGTCGGAGCACGTCACTGATGAGATGCAGTACATTGAAACCCACTTTGGGTCTGGCGTTGTCCGTTGTCGATGCAATTGCTCGATTCTATCTAATTCTGGGTTCTAGCTTTATCGTGAAAGGTGTATGTGAACGGGAATTTATATAACTATATATATATATATATATATATATATATATATATATATATATATATATAAGTTATAAAATGTATATGGCGATTAAGCTACACTGAATATTCCGCGTTTCATCCACTATATGATTCTACAGGCTTATGCGCGAATTCTGTGGTTGTTTGTTGTTTTTGTATGCGCATATTCTGTTGAAATTTTTGTTAGCCAATCAGCTTTCTAGTATCCACCGCGCCCTTCCTATCAGCCAATGAGAATGCATTTATCGGACAAAGGCCTATTTGACCTCTGGTTGACCTGCTCCTTTGTGTGTGCTCTATTTAGCCTGGATATTTAGCTTCTTGATCTGTTTTAAATCTAGGTTAGTGTTTTTTTTATTAATGTTAGTTTATATACAAATATATATATGTGTACACACATATATGCACACATATATATATATATATATATATATATGTATATACATATATGTGTGATCGCTTATATATATTCATGTTAATTTAATTTATTTATTTGTTTATGTTTTATTGTTTTTGTTAGTTTAAAACTATTTTGTATCGCTATCCCAGAGTAAATTTTATCTTGTGAACACTGTTGATTGCTATTTCTCTTCTACAGTTTAATAGATGTTGGGGTTCTTTAAAGTACAAGATAGCAAATTTTTCATGAAGGCATAATCTACATGGGTCGTTTAGGTCCCTACACGTGGTAGCTTGTTTTATTATTTTCCATTCGACTACCGGCGAATGTCCGCTTTCCTTGAGTTCCCAGTATTTATTCGCTAGTGTTGTTTTCATACGGTATTTTTTATTGTTGAATGTACTTTTGTGGTCATAGTATCGGGTTTTGAAATCTAAGGAAGTCATACCTACGTAATATTTCTTGTTATTCGGGTTTTCTCTCGCAAATATTGTGGCCTGGTAAACTACGCTTTTTGTTAGACATTTATTTTGAAGTGGGCAAGGTGTGCGGTGTCTACAGTTGCATTTACCTTGTTCGTTATTAGTATTTGTATTTATAGTATGGTTGTTCTTGTCCGGGGTTGGTTTATTATTCTTCTTCTTATTATTATTATTATTTCTGCTAGTGTTAGTTTTATTTTTGTCATGGTGTTTACTTTTTATTGTTTATTTTGTTGTTGTTTACATTGTTTTGATTTAATATTTTATTATTATGTGCTTAAATTATCATCTCTAAATTTTCGCAACAACTGTAGGATAACTTTAAGGTACTTTTATTGAAAATTTTGTGTAAGGGGTTGGTTGCGGGAAAGTGTTTTTCAATAAGATCTAGAAATTTCTTGCCAAGTTTCTTTTTTAACATTTGATATTGATCTATACTTTCGTATATTAATTTTATGTGAGTAAATTAAGTAGTTATATATATATATAAATCGATATATATATATATATATATCGATTAATTTAATTGATTATATAATGTTATAAATTGAATTAAATTCCATGTTTAAGCTTAACCATATAACTTTTCATGCTCGTCCTTTTTTTATTGCAATCCATGATTTTTCCAGCCTCCTAATAAATTCACTTGTTCTTTGTTTAATTTCAGTCTTATTTTTTTACCCCATAAACACATATGTAAAAACAATATACGGCACTCGTCTGCTTTCAATAAGATCCCCCAATTATCTCCCTTTCAAGCTTTCATTCTCTCTGTTTCACTTGTTACTTCTCTTTCTGCGATAGCAGTGAATTAGTAGCAACAGTAGTTGCTGAAGCGACGTGGTTGCTATGGGAACCAGTCCTAAAAGGCGTCGTTCACCTCTTAACATATTTTTACGATTTTGAACACCAAAAACTTGAAAACTTTTGTTTTACTGAATGAAACTTTACATTTTTTTTCAGAATATAGCTGAAAAGGTGATCCATAAACTGTAATAATTGTTTGAAATTTGATCGACAAATGAGTGAGTGGTGAAGCTTTAAAAATGACTAAAACTGCCACTTAACCATATATTCAAACACGGTAGTGTTTGAATGATACACACAAACGCACACACACACACACACACACACACACACCTATATATATATAGAGAGAGAGAGAGAGAAAGAGAGAGATAAAGAGAAAATAGATAGATGGAGAGTGAGAGAGAGAGAGAGAGAGAGAGAGAGAGAGAGGGGGAGTGAGATAGAACAATATTTTCCCGCTCATTACTTATAAAGTAGGTTTAATGTTTTTTAAAGTATAGTAGGTAAAAACCATTAAAATGCGTTTTTTTTTTGCGCACTGAAGTATGATGTGATCGAATCCATTTCAAGTAGAAGGTAAGAGACGCCCGTCTTAGAATTCATCCTGTCCCGACCAATCGCGATAGTAACCGCTATTTATCGTAATTAGATTACATAAATATATAATGCCGCCCCTCCATTAGGTGAGATTCCCTGAGGACATTGTCTGACAACAAGATTGAAAACTTACAACTACTGAATGTTTTAGGAATCATCATTAATAATTAAAACTAACTAAATTTGAATTAAGAAGAAAAACAAACACCCATATATATGGTGAGTCATATATATATATATATATATATATATATATATATATATATATATATATATATATGTGTATATGTGTGTGTGTGTGTGTGTATTTATATGTGTGTATATACATGTATACATATGCGTGTATATATATGTGTATATATATATGTATATATGTGTATGTATGTATATATATATATATATAATCTTCTCTACTATTATATAAAAGCCACTTTTTACTTTCCTCATAGGTTTCGAAACGGCTGAGCCTATCTTTTTCAAATTTGAGAAGAAGGTAATTTATATATCTGGCAGAGTTCTTAGATGTTTTGTATATTAATTTGTCAAATATCGAACAAATCCGATCTGAGATGTTTTGTATATTAATTTGTCAAAAATCGAACAAATCCGATCTTAAGAATGGTCTTTCTCTTATAGACAAAAAAGAATTATAGGGGGGATATTTTACCTTACACCGGCTGGTGTTACGTAAAATATTCCCCTGTTAAAACTCTTCGTCTATAACAGAAGAAAGACTATGTTTAATATCGTCAAGCTCAAATATTAGCTGACGTGATATTGTAAACAATGAGACGGAATTTGATGAGCGACATTATCATGATTATTTTTTATGTTTTTTGCAAATTAATCCAACGGGCAAATTATTCCTCGCAATATATAAAAATCAATAGAGGATTATTTATATAATAATATATACCCAATCCGTATGAAATAAAATATCTGTAAGTATCAAACGTGCAACTTATTCCTCGTAATATATGATATCCAATAAAGGATTGATTCTGTAATAATACATACGCAATCTGTATAAATTATAATATCATATGTAAGCGTATTGCACGACCAGGCAACGCCGGGTGGCCATTATATATATATATATATATATATATATATATATATATATATATATATATAGTGATTGTTGGAGAGCTATTGGCTACACATTAACAAACGTGTTTCAATGACCCCCTAGCAGGGAAAATCACCTCATCAGGCCAAAAACCATCCACCTGATGGCCTGATGAGGTGATTTTCCCTGCTAGGGGGTCATTGAAACACGTTTGCTAATGTGTAGCCAATAGCTCTCCAACAATCAATATATTGCTCTGTTTCATGCATTGAGCACTCTTTGGAATGACATGTGTTGTTGTTATTAGTTACTGAAAAATTCTACCAACAGTATAATAATATATATATATATATATATATATATATATATATATTATATGCGCGATCGCGCACGTGTGTGTAGAAAATAATGGTTTTTATTTTATATTTAATCGGTTAAATATTCACACACAGACAGACACATGCATCTAATATCTTATTTATATAGAATAGTTTATTCATGATTATTTCAAAAACTTAATCTAATAAAAGTATTTTTCAGATTTTATTTTCTTTAAAATCGAACACCATGTTTTTCCATATATGAAAATTTCTCCAGGAATCAGAAAGAAAAAGGAAACACCTCCGAGCTAATCAAAGTATTGCTCTATCGAAGTAACAAACAAAACGACTTCAAACGATTTCAGATTAAAAAATATATCGCTAATATGATTATTATGAAATTGAAAAGAAAAATTATTTTCAATTCCGTAATCATAGGTCAAGTATTTATTTAAAAGAAAAAAAAAGTCATATCAACAGATAATTTTTTTTGTAAGTAATGTTTTGCAAGTTTAAGAGATATTTTAAACGTGAAACTTGCAGGGTAATAATGGTGTGATAGACGCACACCTGAGCGATACATATTACGTAATAAACCGGAAAAATGTTCGTCACGTGATTTAAGAAAGCGGCCGTTCCATGGTGTCAATATATGCATGAACTACTAAGTGATGTAATGAAAAATCTTTCTTTGAATTTGACGAATAAATAAATATTATAATTGACTCAGTTTTTATTCTTATTGGACTGTCTAGTATATAGAGCTTTATATTCTATCTTGATAAGTTTTAAGATAAATATATAATATTAGAGGGGCCGCCCGGTGTTGTCCGATCGCAAAATACGCTTAAATATATTTTAATGTATCCAGATTTCGTAAATATTATAATACATTCGGGGTTCTCCCCACACAAAAAAGTATGATTGGCTGGTTAAGTCATAAAGACTGACTGGAAGACCAGGTTAGGAAGACGTCGAATAAGGCCATTACCAGCTTCGATTATGAACATTCGTTCAGTAAAGCGACTTACTGAATTTTTACTCAAATATGGTTGCCAAAACAACTTAGTTACTTCAAACGAATATATCATTTTCGCGGAACATATCAACAAGTTATATTGAAATACTTGATAATGGCAACTTCAGATTATATATATATATATATATATATATATATATATATAGATAGATATAGGCATGGGGGAGGGGGGTAAAGATAACGAAGAGATTACCCAATGAAAGACGATGGTTTTAAAACGAAAACAACATGGAATAAGATTTTGAAATAGACGGTTAAAACAATGATTTTCAGAAACTCCTTCTAAGAAGACGAATAGGTGGTTATTAGAATGACACTGCAACGAAGATACAGATGAAAAAAAAATCTGAGATAAAGAAAGAGAAGATAAAGAAAGAGAAGATGGATGAAGGCGAAAAAGAAACATGCAAAATTGAAAGGGGGGGAACGAAAACGAATACAAAACGACAAAGAAAAAAATTAGAAGAAACCAAATATAAAACAAACAAACAACGATTTCTACAAAGGCTGGCAATCACTGACCTTTAAAAACGCAAGGTCTTTGGGATGATAACCTTTCTTTTGTAATTAACTATTGTTTGACCTACCTTGATTGAATCATATTCGGGTCTTTTTTTTATGGAAACTTAATGAGCAACAGGCCACGTCTTTTTGTGGAAAACATAGGCACATGCACGTCATGAAAATCAGAAAAAAATAATAAGCAGTAGGAGCCACAAGGGAGAGAGCTCTATTTCACTCCTTTGCAAGAGGATCGATTTTTACTATTTTTAGGGGTTAAACAACATCCATAATTAAAATATAAATCTTCCCAACGATATAAAAAGGCGTTTCGCGCACCTTTCATCGAATTAATCGCCGGGGTCCTTAAGATAAAGCTCTTCAAATTAAATATGAAGGAATTTGCTGTATGAATACAATAATTGAGCCAAGAAAAAGCTTATTAAAATTTAAAAAAAAAATAAAGCATTGATTAGTATCCGAGGAACTGGAGTTTGTTTTATTAAAAAAATCTTTTTTTTTATTAGCGAGTTCCCATTTATCAAGGCCAAAGGTTATTCAAGAATATGAGTTTAAGAGAGTCGGTTGCACGATTGTTATATAGAGAATGCCAAGTAATCTGAACGATTATTATTATAATTGTTTTTGATGTCTAGAAAATATGTATCCAGACGAAATGTATTTTTAGGATAACAATATTATGATAAAAAGTGTATCAGGAATCTTAAAACAAAAAAAATATGTTAGAACAGCAACAATGGAGATGATTTCAGTAATGGCATCAGGTGATCTAAATGTTACGTGAGTTAATGACGTTATAAGATAGGTTTTGAGACACGTTCAGTTTAGTTTTGGAGTTTGGAGTCAGCCGGAAAAGTCCGACAAATTAACACAAAAGATATCGTCTCCGCGTTTTGGAAGCTGGGACAAACGCGACTTTAGCATAATGTAGAAAATTAAAACGTCTTGCAGTTCTGATGGAAAATCAAGAATAAAGTTCTATCAATAAAAAAACCCTATTGTTTGGTTTCCTTTGGAGGAAGATGAACTTGAATAAAAAGAAGAGACGAAGACACAACGAAGAGAGGTATTGTTTTGCTGAATCTCACTTTCCAACCCTTGTGTCACAGTATCCAGCAGTGGAAAGGAGATACATATCGAGAAAGTCGGATAGTTTAAAGATAATTAAATGCCCCTCTCCATCAATGTGGGCGACCGGGTGTTATATCTTGCAGCTCTAAGAGGACGTCAAGAATAAAGTTATATCAAGTTATATATTTGGTATAACTTTATTCTTTATTAAAATGTTTTTGACTATTTATGAGGGTATAACTCCAATGATTGTTTTAATAACCATCGTTATGAGAATCAACCAATCAGAAGCTTCAAATGTTATTATAAAAAAACATCGAATTTTGGATTGAATTCAGTTCGCTGATAACCTCTGTCTCGAAACGACTGAATCGTGACAGCATTGATTCTTCGCCGCCACCTTTGTTAATAACAATTACTCAACACTCGAGATCGTAACTACATTAATTCTTCGCCGCCATCTTTGTTACTAAGAATTATCAACACCCGAGATCGTGACGACATTGATTCTTCGCCGCCACCTTTGTTACTAAGAATTACTCAACACTCGAGATCGTGACGACATTGATTCTTAGGTGGCGGCAGTAAATCAAATCGACTTTGTTCAACATTATGTCTCAACACTTACCAATCTTGACTTCCTATTGTTGTTTGGTTTCATTTGGTAGAAGATGAACTTTAATAATGAAAAAAGACCAAGACAACGGGGGAAAGTATGTCCTTTGCTTGTATGCTACATAGACTGAAAGTAAATGAACTGTTTTATTACATGCGAGACACACACATATACATACAATAACAGAAGAACATTTCAACCACTAGACATGACACACTATATATTACAACGGTAAAGAGACATTCGTTATGTAGACCCTGTTTATATATCGCCCAACCATACAAGACGATTAATAATACCACAAGATGATTGTACCTATTTGCAGTGCCTCCCCATGGGACAGAGTTAGACACCAGGGTCGTTTTTTTTTAACGTGGAGAAAAGGTACAAAAATAAAAAAAATGTCTCAGTCGTGAAGGACTGTTCCTCCACTCTAATAGAACAAGAAATGGAAATGCAGCATCTGAAGAACAGATGGTATTTATTTGCTCCCCCACTGAGCAAATTAGGCACAAGGCCGATTTTTAATGTGAAGAGTGAAGGGGAAATGAGGACCAACTCCCCGGGGACTAGGGGAGCTGGATAGTGACAATTGGTATGAAGGGTTTCCCCTACATTGACCAAGGTCTTATAATGGTCTTTGCTTGCAGTATCTGCCGGAACAGATGGTATTTATTTGCTCCCCCACCGAGCAAATTAGGCACAAGGCCGATTTTTAATGTGAGGAGTTAAGGGGAAATGGGGACCAACTCCCCGGGGAGTAAGGGAGCTGGATAGTGACAATTGGTATAAAGAGTTGCCCCTACATTGACCAATAACTTATATGTGGGGTTGCCCCCACATATGGTATTTGCTTGCAGTATCTGCCGAAACAGATGGTATTTATTTGCTCCCCCACCGAGCAAATTAGGCACAAGGCCGATTTTTAATGTGAGGAGTGAAGGGAGGGGGAAGGGAAAAAGGGGACCAGCTCCTGAGAGGTGGGAATGGGAGCTGGTTAAAGGTCAGGCATGTGGGGTTGCCCCCACTTCTGGTCTTTGCTAGTCATAGCTAGTCATAGCTTGCAGTATCTGCCGGAACAGATGGTATTTATTTGCTCCCCCACCGAGCAAATGAGGCACAAGGCCGATTTTTAATGTGAGGAGTGAAGGGAGGGGGAAGGGAAAAGGGGACCAGCTGCCGAGAGGTGGGAAATGGGAGCTGGTTAAAGGTCATGCATGTGGGGTTGCCCCCACATCTGGTCTTTGCTAGTCATAGCTAGTCATAGCTCGCAGTATCTGCCGGAACAGATAGTACACTTTGATCCCGGCCCGAAGGCCAAGTAACCGATATGTGAAAATAGAAGAACTTGAATATCAAACAGGACGGCTCAGCAATATCTGTCAACATTAGACGAAAATGTTCTAGTCAAGTTGGCCAGCAACCGCATGGTATTTCGCTCCACATATTAGAACATTTTTAGAAAGAAAAATACTTCATGAAATTTCCGTTTGGTTCTAAGTATATATAAAGAAAAAAATAGATTTAAGAAAAGTACAAATAAAACAATATTATAATGTCTCCACAGTACCAGATAATACTACTGTTGATGAATTTTTTTTTTTTTTACACAGTGATCACCACTTATCAAGGCCCGAAAGCCATTCAGGGATAAGGGTTATTGCAAGTACATTACGTTAGTGTGGAGATTTGATGAAGTGTTTAATTAAGGGGGCGGTTCATTAGGAATTTGTTAACATTGGACTTGAAGACATCCAATTTCTACCCAACTCTATTTGAACTTGACACACCAAGATTTACAGTCCGTGTCGTTAACCGCAGTAATTCTTTACATTATTTTGACTCTCGAATATATATCCGACACAGTTAGACACAGCTTATCAACCGAGAACCACATCACTCTATATAAAAGCATGTAAGATATCAACAGATACACACTGGAGAGTCAAAATAATGTAAAGAATATGCTGTTGTCCTAGCCCTAGTAATAAGTACTAATTGGCAGCGATACTTTATATTTAGACTTAGGATCGCCCGCATCCTGTGACACATGAGCTCGTCGAAAGGATCCATTGTTACCGAAGTGGCGTCTGAATCCAGATGTACTACCTTTATCAAGCTTCTTTCCACTGTAATAAAATCTCTCTTGATCAAGTTCTTCCAGTTTCATCTTTCTCTTCCTTTGCAATCAGAGGTCTTCTGAAAGAACTTTGTTAGAAATTCTCTGAGGCCAATCTTCGAGCAAGTCCGAGTCATCTTAGACGTTGTTTGCAGACTGTAGACATTACCAAGTCGTGGTTGCCTTCTATTACTTCTTGGTTGGTAGCACGATAGCCCCATTTTATTCAAAATATTTCTAAGGCATTTGGAATCAAATAGTCTAACAATGGATAGAATTTAAATAGCCAACAACTATCAATTAAGAAAATCACGCAACCCAGCTTGTCCATATTGTTATGACTAGTATAAAACCTCTAACAATTTCTTTTTGTCAAGCCACTGTAAAACGGATAGATTCTGCAAGTCACGCGATTTAACGTTTTTGTCTACGGATTTTTATCAAAAGAAATGGAAGAAAAGCATGAAGACGAGATTAAATACGATTCTTTTTCTGAAATAAGCATTCATTTTCGATTGTTTACATAAAAGCACATGATTACAATATAAAAGAAAAAATATAACAAAAGGTAACTGTTGGTTCCCAACCCACAGAACCATAACGAACTACTAATTAATCTAAAATCAGCTTAGACAACGTTGTTTGTACAGAGTTGTCTCCCTTTGTTCAAGAGTAATGACAAAAGGAATAAAATTATAACGTTTTATTTCCCCCATTTATTTCGTGCGCCTTTCTAGCTTTTAATACAACCAATCACACCCGAGAAAATCTGATGTTATTATTTCATACTAAATTGTGTGGAAACTAATAAAATAACCAAATATATCAAATAGGTTGAGAAGAAAGTTCTTGCAGAACTTTTAATGTTGATTTCAAACGATCTCATAATACCTTTACTTCATATATCATTTATGTAAATTTCAATCATTCAAAAATAACTGTCTTCTTTTTCAGGACGTTGAATACAAAATGGAAAAAAAAAACCCAACAAATTAAGACAATTTTCTTATTTCAATTCAAGCTAAGCCAAAAAGCTGCTGAACAGCTCGCTATATTAACGAAGCGTTTGTCCCAGGAACCATTACTGGACGTACAGAGCAATGGTGATTTCAGAAATTTCATGGCAGCGACGAGGGTCTTGAAATTTGTGAGTGTATGTTGACAACGATTAATTAAGAGCCTTAGTCAAAACCAATCCACGCACAATTGTTGGAGAACTTGCTCCTCAATTAGACGTAACATATACGACGATTTCCAACCAGTTAAGATAGATTGGAAAGACAAAAAACTTGATAAATGGGTGCTTCATGAATTGAACGACAACTAAAAGAAGCGCCCTGATGAAGTGACATCTTCCTTTCTTTTACGCAACAAGAATGACTCGTTTCTTTACAAAAACCAGCGATGCTCGGCTCAGTGGTTAGACGCCGCCAAAACTCCAGTACACTACCCGAAGTCAGAGTTGCACCAAAAGAAGGGCATGCTGACTGTTTGGTGGTCTCCTACCGGTCTCATCCATTAGTTTTTTGCATGCAAGCGAAATAATCATGGCGAAGTACTGCTAACAAATAGATGAAACGTACCAGAATATTCGACAACAAAGGCCCAATTCTCCTCCACGAAAATGCCCGAAGTGTTTAAACCGACCCTGAAGGTTAAACGAATGTAACTACGGAACTGCCTCATCCGCCATACTCTCCAGATCTCACTTACCGACTACCACTTTTCAAGCATTTCGACAACTTGCGTGAGAAATTCTTCAAAAACCTGAGTGATATAAAAAAAAAGCCTTTAGATACTTCATCGTCATCATAATGCAAGATTTTTACGTTATTGGAATTTTTTTTCACTTATTAAATTTGATATCTTACTTTACACTTAGAAGCAATGGCGCATGCAAAGTACACGGAAATAAAATTCCGAAACTGAATCAACCCGTACTCCAACCCGACAGAAGCAAGGTCACAAACTAAAAAAGAAAAAAGAAATGGCTAAGACTTTTTTTTTTAATGATTTTTGATGAATCTCCCGAACTGCTATGAACAACAACTAAGGTTGCTCACCTGCTTGCATAGGTCATTGTTATGCAGACATATAAAATTCCCAACAATGAGGAAATCCAGAAAGTAGCCTCCCTTGTCTGTTGGTACCGATGTTAGTTTGCACATTTCTGACAAGAAATGCGATCGTATCGAGAAAATTTAAGTGCTGCCGAATCGACAGTAACGTGTTTCAATGTTTTTTGAGGTAGAATAATATTGCACAATCTGTAACGTAGTCGTTACATGTCAAAACTCGGGACCCACACGTTGTCTGCAGACAGTCGCAAGAAAACAAAGACAAGGAAAATATTCGACTCACTATTTTTTCACTTGAAACAGCATACATTTATTTACAGGTTTTCCCAGAGTAACGCCTGGTCTCTTGCTCAAAGGTCTTCTCATATTCCAATATGGTTACAAGACTCTGCGTGTGTAATACTAGGTACTCTCTCTTTTTCCGACCATGTTTACGCAAAAAGCATATTTGATGAAGGAGGGTCATCGTTTGTGTGGGGATGGTTATTCCAACAGAATAATGCTGCAATCAATACTGAAAGACGGACCTTGAGCTTTCTACAAGAAAATTGAGTCCACCTCTTGGGACATCCTGCATGCTCACCGGACTTGAACCCAAGTGAAAATGTTTGGGGATCGATAACAAGCGGTTTATCGAAATGGCAAACAATATTCAACCAAAAATGAACTTCGTGAAGCCATCTTCAGAAACTGGAGCAGGATCCCTCGCACCCTAATGAAAACCCTTATTTCTAGCATGCTCCAAAGAATTTTTGAAGTCATCAAAAGCAGTGGAGGTAGAACTCATTATTAAATTTTATTGTTGAATGTTTTCATACATTTTTTGTACAATTTAATAGAATTTTTGTCTCTGGTCTTATAATTTTGATCATGTGTAAAAAACTCTGATTTAATAAAAATATAAATTTGAAAAATAAATCTTTGGAATGTAGTTTTTTGTTTCCATAACCTTTTAGATTGTAGTATTAGTAACCTTAAGCCAGAAGAGTTTAAAATCTATCCTTGAAAAAAAATTATTTAAAAAAAAATTTAAGTGGTCTTAAATTTTTGATCAGCAGTGTACATACATACCTACATACAAACCAGCGATTGAGATTTATATTATAGACTAGCCTGTGTGTCCGGCGTTGCCCGGGTGTTTGGAGGTGTGTGCTAAGCGAAAAAGAAAGGGGTGGTTGCAGGCAGGCAGACTCGAATCCGTACCGCGAAGGAGGAAAAAAAAACGTGAAAAAAAGGACGTCTTTGCCAGAAGTTGCAAATGTTTAAATTAAAGCTAGTCAATCGAAAAGAGGGGATGACTTTCGAAAATATTGGCGAAAAAGCGACACCCCTGTAGAAAAGTGCCCAGTCGAGGGTGAGGGAATTAATGTTTTTAGCCAATTTTCGATATTTGTCGCCCGAAGGGTCGATCTTCCAAACTATACCGATCTCGTGAAAATCGATCCCCTCTGTCGAAAGTTTTAGGCATACATACATACATACATACATACATGTATTTAAGCACAGGTGAGATTTATATTATAGACTAGCGTGGGTGCCTGGCGTTGCCCGGGTGTTTGTAGGTGTGTGAAAAAGAAAGTGCTCGATGCCGTGACGCAAAGGCGGAGGTTTTAAGAAAAGTGGTATTAGTAAGGGGAAGGGGCGGAGAAAGAATGGTAGTAGCAGGGGGAAAGGGCTAAGATGGAGAGAGGTGTTAAAAATAAAAAGTAATAGGCAGGCTTGAACCCGTGACGGGAAAGCGGATAGTGAAAAAAAATCTGACGCGCTACCGATGCTCCATCGTCCGACCGGAAGTTTGCAACATTGGATTTAAGTAAAGTCAATCAAACCGATACGATGATAAAATGACATGCAAAAAAAAAAAAAAAAAAATGGCGACGCCCCCCCCCCCCAAACGACCCCTCCCTGTAGAAAACCGCCCATTGAGAGTGACAGAATTAGTGTTTTGGCCAATTTTTCGATATTTGTTGTCTGAAGTGTCGAAGTTTAAAACGATACCGGTTTAATCAGGTACCGTCGTCTCTGTCGAATGTTTTTGTGAGACATACAAACACACACAAACGCATTTTGCCTTTTATATATATATACTATAAGGGGGGGCTACCCGGCGATGCCCGGGTGTCTTGAGGTAAATCAAGATTCCGGGGGGGGGGTTAAATAATAAAAAAAAATGTTTTGGTAGGTGAGTGTATGAGGATCGAACCCGTACCCTTGAGTTGGAAATTAATGTGTGAAAAATTAACCGTGCTACGTTAGCCATTAAGCCACGGCGACAGACAACGTTAAGTAGGTTATTTAACTATAAAAATAGGCGTGCGCAATAAAAGTTAACTCTGCTGCTTCCATTTGACCTAATTAAGAAGGTCAAATAGAAGTCACGCAGCGTTTGAGTTTGTTTACCCAAATCTAACTGTTTCTTCCCCCAACAGATGTGGGGGAGGGGGAAAGCCGCTCCCAATTGTCCAGATTGAATAGCAACTGATCAAAGCCGATTGCTTCTGGACGTTTTTTCCCGGCGCAATGCCGAAGACGTCGTTTGAGTTTAGTTTCAGTTTATTTATATTAAAAAGCCCAATCAACACGCGAGAAGCCAAAATAGCAATAATTTTGTAAAATAAATCTATACGCTACGCGGTTTCCTAATTCCTAGATATTATTATATAGGACCTATATACACAGTTGTAAGCGATGGTAACGAACCCGGGAGCGCGTGCGAAAGAAGCCTTTTGAAGACATACACGAAATGATCACACACATTTTGCCTTATATATATATATATATATATATATATATATATATATATATATATATATATATAACTTGAGTTTCTTCAGCTATAATCGAAACCAAAACCTTAACTAATGAAGAATTCTTGGTAAACTTATGAAAAATTCTTGATAACTGTCGTTTAATTGCTATGGATTCCATTTCTTGTAACAATTAAATGACAGTCACCCGGATGTAAACGCGACACACAAAATAAATAACACACACGCGCTATCCTATTAATATATAGATACACACTTTATAAACACTTTTATCCGAAGACCACACTTTCCTGCCTTGACATTGAAATTTGGTGAGCGATGATGTTTTGAACTCTCAAATTCCTCTTTTGTTACAGAAGAGACGTTGCGAGTCTATCTCAGCCCCATCATTACTGTCATGGTAGGTGCTCGACTGAGCTCCAATCTATGGTCCATCCCCGTAAAAGATTCGCAACAAATACTCGCTTAACTGCAACACGCCCCCAAAATTTTCCTCACTGTCTATATATGCCTAAATCTTAACCGAAATTCCATGAGCAGAGTTTCTTTCCCAGAAGTGTCCGTCCGTAGAACACAATACCGCGGTTCTGCTTGCCGGTTGAATATAACATAGCGTAAGAAATCTAAAGTGAATGGATTCCAATTGAGTTGTCCTGTTAGATAATTTAGCCATATCCCAGTTCCACCGTAACTGGTCTTGTTATCCCGTCATCTACCTAACACTTATCAACTTTTATCCGGGAGTGGCCTTCTGGCTTTAATAAATGGTGACCTCCCAAATAATAAAAAATATTACTGCATTGATAACAAACATTGAACATGGGCCGTGGTATTAATTGTACGTGTTTAAATATACTCAAGTGTTATTTTTATTGGCTGGATGTAATTACGCCTTGCCAACAACTAAGCATAACACGTTTGGTAAAATTGGAGTCAGTGGCAGTAGAGAAACAGAAAGCTTGCCTCAGCTCTCGCACCCCACAGTATGTAATGTAATATTGATCATAAAAACTTTGTGTGTCTTACCAATATTTGCAAGTTCATCAATTCACACCAGTCTATAATTAATTTCGGCACGGATTTAGTTACCTAAAAAAACATGTAGCTTTTGTTTTTTTTTGTTTTATTTTTTTTTTCTTGCGACGGAGAAAAGCAATTTCAACAAACTATGAAAGGAACAGACATATGACGACGACGACGAGGACGACGACGACAAAACAAGACGAAACAGAAAAAGATAAAAGTGATAATAATAAAAAGAATTAGAGTAATATGTATAAAAATTAAGGACCCGTGACTCAGTAGTTAGTATACTTAAAAAAAAAAAAAATCAATTGTAAAAAGTGATATTCTCCTGAGGGTTGAAGGTTCAATCCTCAGTGTGGGCGACCGAAAAATACAATTGAGAATTACTTAGGATCTCCATCCAGTTATGACTGACGGAACAAGACCACGCTTCCTCCGGGAAATAAATAAATGGTTCCGCTCGAAATTCCGTCCAAATTTCCAAGTTCGACAGAAACATTCCCGAGCTCGACAAGATACACTTGAAGAAGGTCGGAGGTTTCATCGACTGAAACGTTGTGAAAATCACACTCAAGATGAGAACAATAGTCCGATGAATGAAAATAAACAAAAAATTAGTTGAAAAAAAAACAATAAAAATAGAAAAAGAAAATAAAAAATAGAAACAAGATTAATAATATAAGTGTAGTTCCAAAAGAAATTCTTCATATTTATATTCCGCCCGAATGGATCAAGTAAAGATTGCAAATTGCATTGTTATCATGATTGAACTTATGCATTTATAACCTGCAAGTTTCATCTCTCTGTTACAGATATTGGCGGTGTAAGACTAATAAAGCAAGTCATGTTACGGGCGTGCACGAGACGCAGAGTGACGTCATTGAATTTCTTCATACAGAAAAAAATTGAACCAATCACCATCCATCGGCGAATGTTGAACGTTTACTGAGTCGATGCCAACAGAGTTAGGAGAGGAGTTCGTCGATTTCAGAGTGAATGCAGAGATGCATGTAATAACGCGCGCTTCGAACACCCATCGTTCATCGCTGGAAAAAGTGCACTGAAAATGGTGGTGTCTACGTAGAAAAATAAATTATAGAGCACAAAAGGTCGCGCGTTTTAATAGTACTATACCCGTCTTCGTATTTCTAGAGTGTTTTAGATTTTTAGTTAAAAATTGGAGGCCTTACTTTTGAAACGACCCTAATAAATTAAATATGAGTAATATTTATAAGGAGAAAGACGAAAATACGAATAATAATAATAATAATAATAATAATAATAATAATAATAATAATAGTAGTAGGAGCACTAGGAACCACTCCGAAAATCTTTTAAAAAAGAATGGGAGAAATCGGAATCAAAGGAAGGACTGGAAAACTATAACAAGCAACAGCAATGAAAACAGCTGAATATTAAAAAAAAAAAAAACCCTGAATGTGAAAATTAATACACCGGAGCAACTTGAGTGGGCCAGACAAAATGCTGAAAAGCCAAAACATAAAACACTACATGGAACCAAGAACACTGAAGCCGCATATCTTTAAGTTCTCTAACTCCACCCTCAACCTCCCATTGCCACATCACTGCCCCCCCCCGAAAAAAAGAGTGAGACCAAATAACCAAGTAGAGTCAAAGAGAAAGGAAAGACCGAGGAATGACCAGACCTCCGCCAGATAAGTGTGAAGAGAACTAGAACCTTGGGGAGGCTTATTGCCACTCTAATTCCAGCGAAGATTAATACCCGCTGTCAACGAGAAACCAATGGCAAACAGCTGTTGCGATAATGCAATTTTATTTGCAAATGTTATCGAAAGAAGTGTAGGGTACTGGAAACCTGGGGAGACTTGTTGTCACTCAGCTTTCAGGGAACACCACAAGCTGTTTTTAAGGAGGGATCTTAGTGGACCTCTGTGAAAGCGCCTTGTAATAATAATGCACAGCAAATTATTGGTGCGGCTTGCCCAAACGACATCAACTTAACAGGCAAGAAGAATGAGAAATTACCGAACTGCCAGAAACTGAAGGTGGAGATTACTAGGTTGCGGATTAAAAAGTTCCTTCGTCGCAATAATCAATTCTAGATGATCGTGAAAAACAGTTGAACTCTTTGGGAATCAAGCACAACGTCACCGTACTCCAGAAGTCAGTTCTGCTTGGCACACCAAACATCTTACGCCAGTTGCTCTCCATCTAATTGACTCTTTGACTGCTTTGGTGTAGAAGCCCACTTTTGAGTAAAAAGAAACGGTGTAAAACATCACAGCATTGTGAATTTAACGATCATCAGTATCATCGTCATGGCGGCGATGATGGCAATGAGAATAATATGAAAAAGAATAAGACGAAAAAGTGAATTAGAAACCCGTTTCTATTTCTATTTATTTAAAAAATAAACGCGCATTATTTTAAAACTAATCTCAAGGAAATATTTCTTTTATTCTTGTCTTTATGAGGATAGAATATTTATCTATTTAAATTTTATTATATATATATATATATATATATATATATTACCAACAGTCAAGCTACGCTGAAGAGGAGTAGGGCTTCGAAACACGCGTGTCCGTATATTACTGTCTTTAAAAATAATATATATATATATATATATTACATTTCATATACATTTTTAAACGACGAAAAAAATAATACATTTGCTCGTCATAATTTTAGGAATTTACTATCGAAATTGGTTTTAAGTTTAAAAAGGACAATTCTACTTTAAATATAAAAAAAGAACAAACAAACAAAAAACAATTGTAATTCCGGAATTTAAAAATGAAATTTCTTCCAGTATTTAAATGTATTTTATTCAATGGCGATATGTTCAGATGAATGCGGATAGTGGAACGTTTTAAATCTCACAAATGTACATATGAATTTATTAAGACATGCATAATATTGGACGGTTATATGCATATGCATGCGAAATGCGGTTACTAGTAAAGAAATAAAGACTACAGAAAAGAGAAAGAGGGCGATCATGGGATAAACGTGGTGCACAAAAAGAGATAACATCCGAGATCACGTAGGTGACATCAGAGCCATATCAATGAGGAAGTACATGTCGTTGTTACAAAGAAAATGTGAGTTGAAGTTCTTGTCTATGCGTTGTCTATTTTGCGACTGAGGCTACAACGTGTTGATTCCCAGACAATGTTACAATATCAATTTGTTTAGTTTAGTTGTTTTATGGCATATCAACCCTTTTCGGGTTATTTAATGCCAAATCCAGTTATTTTGGAAATAGTATTCCTGTTGCGTCCAGTTATTTTGTAGAAGGTATTTTATTCTTGAAGCTTGTTGTATCTTTAATAGCTTGTTTGTAAGATTTGGTTTGGTTGTTTTTTAGTGGATTGTATCGTTTTTGTTCCCTGCCTTGCAGAACTTGAATGAATTTTGCAATGGGAGAGGGAAAGGGTTACAGTAGTAATGTTTGGTACATTTCAAGTTAGGAAAACATGGCAGGAAGTGGGGGAGATAGAAAGAGAAAGGGGAAATGGAAAGAAAGAAGGGGGAAATGTGGGTTGTTTTTGTTTTTGTTTTTGCAGAACATAATTAAGTTTTGCAAAAGGAAGTCGAAAAACAGAAAAAAGCATCATTGTTTGGTGCATTTCGTCTCAGGAAGCCAATATCTTCAGACAGCCTGATCTGGTAGTACTAGAGTTACAATATTAGAAGGTATTACTATACCGATGACTTGAGTAAATATCACCCTTTAAAAATTCAAAATCAACTTTGCACTACAAAATATTTTCGTTTTAAAACTAATTCTTAATTTAATGGTATTTTTTTTCTGTGGGTTTGGCTTTAATGCTTCTGAATTTTTGAGATGCGGATTAATAATTCGGATTAGTTGTATTATTCAAATTACTGTACTCATCTTGAATGTTATTCATACAACGTTTCGGCCGATGTAACCTCAGACACTCAAGTATCTTTTGTTAAACTCGGGATTTTTTTTTTTTTTATCGAACTCGGCAATCCGTACCAAACTTCGAACGGAAATCTTTATTTAACACACGAGGATAGCATATTCTCGTTCTCTCAGCCATAACCTGGTAGAAGATGTAAGTAATTCGCAATTGTTTTCTTAGTATCGTCTCCATTGAGAATTAAGCCTTGGCGTAAGGGAAAAAGTGCGAAGTAAAATTTCAGGTCTAATTGACAATCATCTAAAGGTCGAAGGATCAATCTTCGGATTGGGCACCACCAATTGCGTGTTATTTAGGACTTCCATTCGTTTATGGCCGAGGGAACGAGAACATACTACCTCCGGGGATTAAGTAAAGAGTTCCGTTCGAATGCCCGTGCAGATTCCCGAGTGCGACAGTTTTGATCTCATTTATGGATGATATATGTAAAAAAATGTTACTGAATTTCCTCACAAATTTACTATTACTACTACTACTACTACTACTACTACTACAATAATAATAATAATAATAATAATAATAATAATAATAATAAGAAGAAGAATAAGAAGAAGAAGAAGAAGAAGACTTGTTGTCACTCAGACTTCGGGGAACACCACAATATTTTCTCAAAGAACAATCTTTGATGATGGCTTATGTGAGTGATAATACTAATAATAATCACAACGTAAACCAAGGGAACTGAAACTGCATTTAAAATGTCATAAATTATCTCGACTTTTAAATAAGGCCTGGCACAAGCCTTGGATGATACCATGAGAAATAATCATGAAGTGTTAAGGAGGATGGAACGACCGGGGAGAAAGAGAGAGAGAGAGAGAGAGAGAGAGAGAGATAGAGAGAGAATAGTCATTAGACATCCACTAATGCGCGGAGAGTACTGTGACACTGGGGAAAGTTTATTACCACCCAAATCCTAGAGGAAACAAATGGTCGTTGCTAGCGAATAATCGATGGTCAGGGGCTGTTGCCATAACGTTAAATCATAAGCAATTGTTATCAAAAGAAATGGACAGGTGATTTCTTGTATAACTAATCAAGGCTTTTTATTATTTGACTAATTATTTAGTTACTAAATTGAAAAAAAAAAAAAATGACCCACATCCGTCAGATTTCTCAGAACAACGGAGCTACTAACAAGATATAGTCGAAAAGTATTTCTGAAACATTAGTAACATTTAACTTCTATCCAACATATTACAGATAGTATTTTGGCATTAAATGACGTATAAAGCGTTTATATGCGGAAAAAAACACCAAACGAATACAAAGTTTAATTATGGGAGTCATGTGACATTCTAGCAAATCATCACTGAGGCGGTTATAAGGAGATAAAGTGTGTCCTTTCGTCCTCTGCTTTCTATTGTTGTTGCAGTACAAGTTTACTCGAGTAGCGTACTAGATAATTTGTGAAATATCTATTTTTTAATACAACCTTACGTTGAATGTTTTACATGGCTTTTTGGATGAACACGTGCGACACATGAGTGACCGCATGCGACACATGAAAAAAATAAATAAAATAAAAAGAAATTATAAAGATAATATTTCCGATAGTGAACGATTCGTTAAGTTCAATTACTAGGCTAGACGTATTATTTGGATTTATCGGACTACTGTTCTCATCTTGGGTGTCATTTTCACAACGTTTCGGTCGATGTAACACCCGGCCTTCTTCAGGTGTATCTTGTCGAACTCAGGAATCTTTCTGCCGAAATCTGGAATTTCGACGGAATTTCGATCGGAAACTTTTATTTACTTCACGTGGGTAGCATGCTCTTGTTCCGTCAGCCATGACTGGATTGTAGTCCTAAGTAAATCGCAATTGCATTTTCGGTCACCCACACTAAAAGTTGAACTTTCAAGAATTTTTTTTTTACAATTGATTTGTCTAAGTACTCTAACCACTGCGCCACGGGTCATTGCGGGCAGTTCTAGTACCAATGATGGTACCCTTAAACCTTGAGGCTTCCAAAATCCGTACTAGAATTGTCTGAGGGGGATTAAGCGTGCCTTTCTGCCCTCTTTCTTGCTTTCTTTGTCCTACAAGTACAGTGAACAAGGTTAGATGTGTAGCTCAATGAATTGATTTTATTATTAGTCGGATTATTTGTTTAGCTAAGTAACTCGATCATCGATCAGCCTACTTTTAAGTAAACATATTTTTTCAATTTTCTTACCAGTTTGTCCAAGCTGGGGATGGGAATCTTACCATTTGCCAGACATTAACCCACAATCTCATATATTCCAACAGCGATGTATTTTAAAGATTATAACCGTCCGTTAAAGTGCAATTATTTGAATCTGTCTTGCACTTGGTTCACTGGGCACATTTACGAGGTGGCTTTTGAAATTCTTTTTCGTAAACCCAGTTTCTCCTGTAATTACTGAAATAATAGAGAGCTTCCTAGATTCCAGGATTTTATGTCGTACATAAAGCCTTCGTATTGCGTAATCTTTTCACTCTGTTAAACCCAAGAATCAACAACTCATTCAACTCCGTGGTTATAACTGCGGGTCGCGGGCCTGGCGAAAGTCATTAACAAAAAGAAAGAGAAAATTACATATGCAGATATCAGTCAAGATAAATATTGAAAATAAACAATGAGAAACATGAAAAACAAAACCAATAGAAAATTTAAGAAAAAAAAAAAGAACAAAGCAAAAAAAAAAAAACCCCAAGAAAACAAAACACCTTACTCAAATGAGTTTTCCTCAAGGAACGTTAAAATACTTCAAAGTAAAAAACGTCAACTGACGTAAAATGGATGAAATTATGACGTGTATGTCTGAAAGCGTTATTGAAAATTGTACCACAAACGAACCACACGCACACATACACTAAAACGAATACCATATATACACACACATAAGAGTACAAATAGTTGCAAGCGTATATATTCACATACATATACATGCGCTAACATCCACACATTAATGAGACATGAAATAGAAAGCTGACCGAGACAGCATTGTTCCTTTGAAGCTGCCCCAGTTTGTTGTCTGTCGCTGGCAGGTTTCACTTTGTGTTTTATTATACTTTCTTTTTATATATTTTACGCAGAAATAGATGTAATTGGGCTTTGGTCGTGTTTTTGTGGTCATAGTATCAAAATTAAGCTCGGTGGAATAGAGGAAGACAATAACAGTCCTTTTGTTGAATTTAGAAGCCTTTTCCTATGTTATAAACAGAGTTCGTGGGAATCAGGCTCGAGAATAGGTCGAAAAGCCGGTTGAAACGCGGGCTGTAGGTTGCTGAAGCTTGGTATAAACCATCATTGCATACACACTCGACACCTGGTTTTATTGATATACTTTAGCTAAAAAATTGTATTCCTTTATATTATACAAGAATAAACGCGTTATCGTTCAAATCAATTTTGTATTACGTATGAAAAAAACAAAAAAACAAAACAAAAACATTTAAGCAAAGTAGCTGATATTTTGACACTAATACATGACCGACAGTTGATAAAAATAGGAGCGGCGAAGGGGGCAAAACAAAAATAAGCAAAGTTGTTAGAGAGAAAAAGAGTAATGTAAAAATAATTTATTTAAAACAGTCCCTCCTTGCCAAACATTCATAAAAACAGTCGACTGGCTACAACCACTATATATGATCTTCCCCACTGTCACTCTGGTTTAAATTTAAGTGCAGATTACACGAATACAGCTTCTTTCTCAAGACTGTCGCCTGTGGAACACCGTTTTGCTGGCCTGCTTCCTGGTTAAATGCAACATGATAGCATTAAAGTCCAAAGTAAACAAGTTCCTGTTGAACCGTCTCCATAAATAATCAAATGCTACCCCATTTACACCATCAACGATTACTACATTAACACCCTTCATTCAAAAAGCATAATCCTCGAGTGGCCTTCGGGCCTTGATAAGTGGTGAATCCCAAGTAAAACCGAAATATTATAACATTTGTTTTACATCCTGCTTTACTTTTTTTTGTGGGATGGGGATTTACTACCAATGTAATTGAAATCGCGAATATCTCCTCGTGTTGGAAATATTTAAAAATAAAACTTGTTACTTTGCCAACGTTTCAAATTAACTGATTTAGTTCAATTAAAAAAAAAAAGGTACGTAGTTTGTAGTTTTTACACCTGCATGTTAACAGTTCGGCCATGTTCAGCAATAAGTAAAAACACGAGATCGCACTTTCGGAAACAAAATTAAACAACAAAAGTGAATCCCGTGCAAGTAGCAGCTATGGCTACGAGCTTGGATACTTCACGAATCGCATTCGCTGCGGGTCGTTGGCTGAAATCATACAGGCGGTTCTGAAAGCGACTACCGCAGTATATATTAAAAAAAAAAAAAACTGCTGCGGTGTGTACCCATTCCGCAAAAGGCTTTTATCTCGATTTCCCCATTGTATGATTTAGTCGAACTATTGCAGCAAACGTTTGGATATTTCGCCAAGATCAGCATTAATTTACATCTTGCCTTCATTGAACACTCGAACATTTGATCGATTACCAAGAAAGTCACCGTATCTACACACATATTACAATTACATGATATATACACACATATACTCACACACTATAGATATATATCTATATCTACATGTGTGTATATATCCATGTATAACCATACATATATATGTATACATATATATATATATATATATATATGTATATACATGTATATGTATACATATATATATGATTATACATGTATATACATATATATATGTATATACATGTATATACATACATATATGTATATACATGTATATACATACATATATATACATGTATATACATACATATATATACATGTATATACATACATATATATGCATATATATATATGTATATGCATGTATATACATACATATATATGCATACATATATATATGTATATATATGTGTACATATATATACATACATAAATATACATGCATATACATGTGTACATATATATACATACATATATATATACATGTATATACATACATATATATGTTTACATATATATATATATGTATATGCATGTATATACATACATATATATGCATACATATATATATGTATATATATGTGTACATATATATACATAAATATATATGTATACGTACTATACGTACATATATATATATACGTACTATACGTACATATATATGTATATAAATGTGTACATATATATACATGTATATATATGTGTACGAATATACATGGCTATACATACATATATATGCATACATATATATGTATGTATATGTGTACATATATATATACATGTATATATGTGTACATATATAAATGTCTATACATGTTTATGCATACATATATATGTATACATATATATATACGTATGCATACATACGTATATATACATACATACGTATATATACATACATACGTATATATACATACATACGTATACATATACATACATATATATATATACGTATATATACATACATATACATACATATATATATACGTATACATACATATATACATACATATATATATACGTATACATACATATATACATACGTAGGTATACATATACATACGTATATATATACGTATATATACATACGTATAAATATATACATACGTATATATATATATACAAACGTATATATATACTACGTATATATATATATACATACGTATATATATATACATACGTATATATATATACATACGTATATATATATACATACGTATATATATATATACATACGTATATATATATACATACGTATATATATATACATACGTATATATATATATATACTATGTATATATATATATATACATACGTATATATATATACATACGTATATATATATACATACCTATATATATACATACCTATATATATATACATACCTATATATATATACATACCTATATATATACATACCTATATATATATACATACGTATATATATACATACGTATATATATACATACGTATATATATGCATACGTATATATATGCATACGTATATATATGCATACGTATATATATACATACGTATATATATACATACGTATATATATACATACGTATATATATACATACGTATATATATACATACGTATATATATATATGCATACTTATATATATATATACATACGTATATATATATACACATACGTATATATATATATACATACGTATATATATATATACATACGTATATATATATATACATACGTATATATATATACATACGTATATATATATATACATACGTATATATATATACATACGTATATATATATATATACGTATATATATATATATACATACGTATATATATATACATACGTATATATATACATACGTATATATATATATACATACGTATATATATGCATACGTATATATATACATACATACGTATATATATGCATACGTATATATATACATATGTACATATATACATATGTACATATATACATACATATATACATACATATATACATACGTATATATATACATATGTATATATATACATATGTATATATATACATATGTATATATATACATATGTATATATATACATATGTATATATATACATATGTATATATATACATATGTATATATATACATATGTATATATATACATACATATATATATACATACATATATATATACATACATATATATATACATATGTATATATATACATACATATATATATACATACATATATATACATACATATATATACATACATATATATATATACATATATATATATACATATATATATACATACATATATATATATACATATATATATATATATACATATATATATACATACATATATATACATACATATATATATACATACATATATATATACACATACGTGTTTATATACATATATAGATACCTATATATATATATACATACGTATATATATACACATACGTATTCATATACATACGTATATATATACATACGTATGTATATATATATACTTATGCATATATATACATATGTATATATACGTATGCATATATATACGTATGTATGTATATATACTTATTCATATATATATATACGTATATATATATATGAATACGTATATATATATATGCATACGTATATATATACATACATACCTATGTATATATATACGCATGTGTATATATATATATACGTATGTGTATGTATATACGTATGTGTATATATATACGTATGTAAGTATGTATATATACGTATGTATGTATATATATATGCGTATGTGTATATATATGTATATATATACGGATGTACATACATATATACGTATGTGTGTATATATATATATATATATATAGGGTTACTGGTTTGTAGTACTGTACACATAGATTCGAAAAAGTTGTCAAAAAACAAATATATAACAAATAAATGTTATATAAAGCAAGATAAGTTTCTTTTCTACCAAACTGGATATATTTTTCGTGTTTTTATTCAATGTAACATGTTTATTCAGATCGAAAACCATACAGTGTTTACTGATGTATTGGAACATTCAAGATGGAGTCTGATTCTCTCTTTAACACGGTAAATTTGGGAAAAGATGTTTTAAATAAAAAACCGGATAAAATACTGTTAAAAACTCGCTCAATACATGTTACTGTGACATAGGTTGACATATATTCGGCGGGTTTTTAATAGTATGTTGTATAGTTTTTTATTTATAACACCTTTTTTTCAAACTTACGGTATTAAAGAGTGTGTGAGACGCCATCTTGAATTTTCGAATACATCGGTAAACACTGTATGTTTTTCGAGCTGAATAAATCTGTTACATTGAATAAAAACACGAAAAATATATCCAGTTTGGCAGAAAAGTAACTTATCTTGCCTTTGATAACATTTATTTGCTATATATTTGTTTTGTTGACAACTTTTTTGAATCTATGTGTACAGTAATACAAACCCGGGTCACTTACTTTATATTATAATATACGCAATACTTAGTCATTATCTTTAAAGTAAAAAAGATAGTATGGTTAGAGTACTACAGCTAGAATCGAAACCGAATCAAAAACATAGCAAAACATAAATCTATGTCTACAAGTTAAGTAAAGATTAAAGCTTGTGTGTACTGAATATTGTGGAATTGTGGCAAGGAGTGTGTAGCAGGGCCCGCTAACCGGCGTTGCCTGGTGGAAGTATGCCCCTGTCGTTTTTTCGAAAAAATTTCGGTACGGGTGTTGTTGTTGCAGGACAACCAACCTCCTCATATTAAGAAAGGCTTTTGGAATAGACACCCCTAACCCCCTCATGTTTAAATGGCTTTCAGAATGGTTACCGGCAACATTTCCATGTTAAGAACGGTTTTCGGAATAGACACCCCTATTTTGGTATTGCGGCTTACTGTTAAAATATTTGCCACAAATTTAACTTTGATAGTCGGTGTCAAGATCCCCTATGCGCAAATATTTTGAACCAAGAAGTTAGTTAGGTAGTGGCAGTGTCGGTCGGATATAATTAGATTTGATTCTCGCCCGTGCATACTAATACAGGGATTATAAGGCGAAAACTACTTGCATCCGTCAAATATAACTCAGATTTTCTTAATCAGCATAGCGGAAAACCTATGGTGTGTAGGTGGATCGAACGTAAAAATGTATCCCCCATCTACCCCAAAATCAGTAGCCACCCCACCACCCTCGTGAAACTGAAGTACTGTTGTTGTTGTTGCTGCTGCCCATCCCCCAAGATCCTCATGGTAAGAACAGCTTTCAGAACGGACACCTCCAACTTCCTCTGGTTACCAGCAACATCCCCATATTAAGAACGGCTCTCGGTATAGTCACCCCATCCTTTGACGATGAAAAGTATCGTTAATGTATCATGTCATAATGTATGACGCCCAGACAAAACATTCCAAAAAGAAACTTCGTCTTGTTTACTAAGATGCGTTCAGTTTGTCATCATAATTTAGGACGCTGAAACCAGACATAAGAAAAAGAGAGTTCTTATTTACTAATTTCGTTCAGTTTGTCATCATAATTTAGGACGCTGAAACCAGACATAAGAAAAAGAAAGTTCTTGTTTACTAATTTCGTTCAGTTTGACATCATAATTTAGGACGCTGAAACCGGACATAAAGAAATGAACGTTCGTCTAGTTTACTAAAACGCGTTCATTCAGTCATATAATAATATTGGACCCCGAAACCAAACAATAAAAAAAGATGTAAAAAGTTAAGAAAGAAGAACGGGCAACTTATTTCCGAAGTTTCATCACGAATACTTTTTTGGGAAGAAGTAAATGTTACGTCTTAAACCACGCGAAAATGCGACGGTAGGAAAGTTGTTTTTATTTTTATTTTATTTTTTGTATTTTTTGTTTTTTTACAAACAATGTGCGGGGATAATGTGTGTATAGTTAAATGTGAGGGTGTAACTTCGTATAACTATGATTATGAGAGTTCTAGATTATTTTTTTTATTTTCATTCAAAATGATATTGGTTGATGTAGAGGCCATATTGGTGGAGATTTGAAGTGTTCGTTTTTATTATCAGTATGTGCAATCTGAAATGACAAATTTGGGGAGAAATCATTATTTTTGAATAAGGACTACCGTACTAGAAAACTACTAACACCCGAAAGTATCTTGTACCTCTATAAGGCCACCATTCGCCCATGTATAAAGTATTGCTGCCACACCTGGGCTGGTGCATCTGCTACTAGTCTCTCGCTCCTTGACAAGGTTCAAAAGAGAGTCGCAAACCTGACAGGCCCTGAACTGGCATCTAAGCTTCAGCCTCTGTCCCATCGACGAAATGTTGCATCCCTCTGCCTTTTCTACAAGTATTTTAGTGGTGAATGCTCTGACGAACTGCAATCACTTGTGCCCCCACTACGTGAGCACCCTCGACAAACCCGACAGGCTGCTAAATCCCACCCCCACACTGTAGAGATCCCTAGATGTAAAAGATCTTTTTACTCCAATAGTTTCTTCCCCAGAACCGCTAGACTCTGGAATTCCATTCCAGGTCCCTGCTTCCCCAACAGTACTGACGTGCAGAAGTTCAAGTGTAACGTGAACCGACATCTTGCTGCCCAAATCCCCACATAGTACCCCAGTAGTTGTTGCCCCGGATAGTAGCCCCCTACACCAAAGTGGCAATTTGCCTTGCTTGGGGTGAAAAATGTAATAAAAAAAAGAAAGAAAGAAAGTCTATCAGCGTATTATGCAGTTAATAAGGGTGGCTAGACAATATTGATGTACTGCCCGGTATCACTGGAAGCGGGAGTAGTACCTTTTTCAGAGGGAAAAATAACATAATTCCATTGTAGATTTTGGCGATGGTGATGATATCACTCCTAGGATAAAATCTAGAGTTTAATGTGTCTAAAATATCGACCCATAGTTATAGGTAGATATTGGTTAATATTGTAGATATAATAAATGTGTATGTGCCACCTGTTGTTGTAAAACTACGGTATTTTGGTCCAGAGGGGAATTTCTGCAATCAAATTATTATATATAGGGACAATGTGGTTTTTATGACAGCAATATTTTTATTAGTCAAGATGCAAGCAAAGTCCGTCGGGCGGTCCACAAAGTTTTATAATCGTACGCACAAACACACGCACATATATGTGTTTGTAAAATCCATTTTTAATTCAAATAATCCACTGCAAAGAAGATAATACAACATCAACAACAACAACAACAACAAAAAAGCAAAAATGTCAGAAGCCAAGTTTGATATACCAGCTTAAATGCTATTTAGGTCGAACTAATTTGGCTAGCATTAATGTATATGTTAGATTTTTCTTAACAATACAAACCAATATACAATGATATCTCTCTTAAAAGTCACGATTGTTTTTTCCGAAATAACTGGTGGTAAGATTTCTGAGCGAATATCCAACAAAATTAATGTTTTTACAAAAATAAATAAATAAATATAAATAAATAAAAATAAATAAATAAATAAAGAGAAAATGAGTTGGTGCCAGATTCTAATTTCAACCTCAGCTTGAGACCAAACATTCTTGATTTGCTTAATGTGCGAGGTGAAAGTCAAAAGAAAAGATAGAAATCCAATTTTACACAAAAAAGAATAAAGAGATAGATAAAGAGAAAAAGGAAAATAATATATATGTACTAGCAAGGAGACCCGGCGTTGTCCAAAAAATGAACGAGGATCAATAAATGTCCATCTCCTCCCCAATACTTTCATAGAAATCAGTGAAATCGCCCATTTTTAATCAAATCGATTAATTACCTGTTCTAGGTAGAAACCACACCACTGCAGTATACCTTGAGGAAGCTTCACATGCCTCTGCGCAGTGACTTAGTCCACAATGCATTTGATATACTGTTTATTTCATACAATTATCTGTAAATTATGGCTTTATTTAAAGTTTACAAAGGAAAAGTCAAGGAATCATGGTCCAATTTTTCTCTAAACATTCATTTCGAACGCGTTTCTGTGTTATCAAATGAGCATTTGTTGATTTTTATGGAATTATTTCACATATTCAACTGAATTATAGTTAAAGGTACAAAAGTCAAGCATCATGGGTCAATTGTGCCCTAAAATGAAAATTAGTGCCCAGTTGAGGGTGAAGAAATTAATGTTTTTAGCCAATTTTTCGGTATTTGTCGTCTGAAGGGTCGAGCTTCAAAACGATACTGATCTTGTGAAAATCCGTCGTCTCTGTCGAAAGTTTTATGCAGACATGCAAACATACATACGTTTAAATATTGGTAGCTCAAATTTTCGATCCAAACAAATTAAAAAGCTTGCCCTATCTCTGAATACCCTTTATGTAAAATTTCAAATGTTTAGACCAGAAAGTGTCTGAGTAATTTGGTAGAGACTGCAGAGGTCAACTTCTTTTAACTTAGTCCCCTATTATGACCCCTTAACCTTTTATTGTTTTGGGCTCAAGTCAAGTTATTAAGTTAGATCCATGTCCAAGGAACCTATATCTAAAATTTCAAGTGTTTAGACCCAAAATTGGCGGAGGAGTTTGGTAGAGTTCTCAAATGTCAAATCGTTGAACTTTGACCCCTTAACAGCCAAATTTCTTGCCGAAAACGGATTACAAAGATTTTCCCAAATCTCAGTACCCTGTATATCAAATTTCGAGCATGTAGACTGAAAATTGTCAGAGTTATTACGTAGAGAAATGTACACAGACACACACAGAGACATGCTCACTTCTATAGATCTGTAGATAGATTATATTGGACCCAATACATAGTACTGATTAAAAATGTAAAAAAAATACTCGTTGGGCATTACTTAGAATCGATACCAAAACGTTTAACTTACGATTAACTTTTTCCTTTGACGTTAATGCCTGAATGATGAAGAAATGTTTGCTGAAAAGCTACAAATTAAAACATAAACCAATAGCTATTACGTTACGCATGCATATTCGTAATACCGTTGTTCGACCTCCACCTGGCAAATTCCATTTTTTTAAAACACTTTTGCACTGATTTTCCCTGGCTAGAATCCAAATATAAGGTTCTGGCTGGGTTCGAATAACCTATATATCAAATTTCATGTCTGTAAACAAAAAAACTGACAGAGGAGTTTGGTAGGCAGTTTTTTTAAAACAAATATAAATACGCATACATAAATATATATAAAAAGAGGTTTGTGTTTACTAGAGACTTTTTACGCAAATATTACGCAAGTATAAATCATATGGAATATCCGTATGGATATAATTACACGTAATAGTTAACTAAAGATGATCATCCCATGAAACCGAAAAAAATTAATAGGGAATGAATTAAAATGAATGTGTAAAAGAATATGCAAGTAGTTTAATTTTTTGCAGAGGAATGCAATTTTAAGACCCATATATAACAAAGATGTTTTTTTTTATTTTCAAATAAATAACAAAAAGGGTTTTTAATATGATTATCAATACACAAACAAAAAAATAGAAGTATATATAAATACACCGCTAAAAGAAACGTACAATGCAATTTCAATTGCGAAGCTATATTGTCATCAAAATTTCCACTGAAGTAGAACCCCTGGATACGGCATTAAAAATGACTAACAAATCCAGTATATAATACACATGTATATAATCAAATAACATTATAAATAACACTGTAAGCCGGGGAAAACACCGTAACTAAGACCCGGAAAAACATCGTATTCCAAATTGTAACCTGAAAAAAAAAAAAAAGAAAAAAAAACGTATCCTAAGGATCCACTGTACAGATTCAGTATAGAAAGGGAGAGAAAAAGAGGGGGAGTTGAAGTTTTAGCTTTTTTTTTCGGTTCTATTAGGTTTAATACTGAAATTGGAACACGCACGAAAGTCTTCGATATAATTGCAGATTCCGATTGCTGTAATTATCAGAATCAGTTGGTGTTTCTCATCCTTAATTAGTTTGTCTAATAAATGAATGATGCTGTTAATTCCAATTCATCATATCCTTTCGGGGGAGAAGAGAAGAGAACATTATATTCATACTCTTCAATCTTTCATCTAAACTTAAAAATGACGCCCACACACTAAGGATATTAATTGAAAGAATCCCGTGACCTTCTACAAGATCTAGTCACCCCTTTTCTTTGATATATTCACAGATAATTCCCTTGCAAATGTGTGTTCGGCAAAGCCCCGTACTTTCGAACGAACGAATTGTATAAATTGACTTGATGCCATCTAAGTACTTTTAATTACTTATGGAATCACGACTGTATGATAATGTATACGAAATCTAGACAAATTAAAATATCATATTTAAGCGTATTTTACGACCGGACAAAGCATCTACCCCGCTTAGTTACATATGAAAGAGTCATCTGTTAAATTTCAACAGCTCCTGCTAGTTTTAATTATTCAGCGTACTTTTCTTAACTTGTATATTTTTTCTCACGTTTCAACCGATGTAACCACCGACATTTCTGGACATATTTATCTGCTTTCAAAGCCGGGAATATTAGACACAATTTTTTTAAAAACAGAGATTTGGAAAGCCAGCGGTTAAGTGGAAAAGCACACTGATGGAACAGAAATTGCGTGGGCAGCCCTGTCAGACTATTAGCAATAAACTTACCCCCTTCTCATACGGTGAGTAGGTAAATCCTGGCAAAGCTGACGTTATAGAACTGCATAAGAGCATGCCAGGTACCGACATAGAACGAGATCAAATGGTTTAAATGAGTTGGTAATAAAGGGAAATAATTACTTTTTAGACATTATTTGTTATTGTTTTATTTATTAATATTCTATCAAGCATCCCGGTGAGATTTCAGATGCAGACCAATCTTTAAACCTTATCTCACTTTTGAATAGTTATATAATTTCAAGAAAAGTCATTGTAAAATATTCTAACACACGGCTGGAAGTCAAAGCTGTAAAAATATCTGCTGGAGATATGATTGCAACCTTGTATCTAATAAGACAATGGCATCCTGCATCTAGTCTAGTGCACAGCTGGAATTTGTTCTCCGTATGGAGCCCTGCGCGAGTGATAAAGAGACCTAAGTTTGATCAGTTACCAGGGTGTCTTTCTCGGCGTTGCAGACAGTCCGATGGAAAGGCAAACCAAGGCGATCGAAGCGAGTGCAGCTGCAGGAGTTGCCGGAAAGGTGTTGTAGGACTTACACATCTGCTTATCGGGACTCCAAACCAGATGGAGATATACTATGATGATAACGATACATGTAATTATTAATGCATTCAAATAAAATATTAATAGCAAATACAAACAGCCTATATTGTGAACGAATAGTCATTAGAAGCAGTTATGTCACCTATGCTAACCAATGATTTTTCTACTTTTAACAGGAGAGAGTATGTTCGAGTTAGCGGTTGGATGGATAGTCTTTTCCAAAACAGAATGCATCACGAATAGTATAGAAAGCTCACTATAAGCATTAAACAAAGTTTTCCGTGAATACTTCATGCCTATTATGTAATATAGTAACGAAACACAGGCAACTGATAATGCAGCAATAGAAAACTTTAAGAGCAGCACAATGCAGAATTGAACACATTGTGTCTGGCATCAGTCTATGTTAAAGAAAAAGAAACACATGGACCAGACAGCAAATTGGATTGAACAACAGCATCACTACCATACGGACGGGTAAACATAGATGGCTAATTCATCTTTCCTGATCGAGAGAGTAAACGTAGACATCTGAAGCGAAAAAAATGGACCTCAAGGCAATGGGGGGGGAACTATGAGGATGGCCGAAACTCTATAGAGAAATGACTGACAGCTAACTGATTCTTACGTAACTACTTATCCAGGCACAAAACAGAGTAAAAGGAAAACAAAAATCATCTTTCTAGAGTGAGTAAAACCCGTAATAATGATTCTGATGAAAACGATTTCAATTTTTTTCTTCCCCTTGTCTAATCCTGCTTTTCGTATTGAAAGTAGATGTTAAATATGAGTTCTATGAAGCAGAGCAGAAACACTCTAGAAAGGCCAAACTTTATCCCGTTTAGAGTGGTAATAAAGTGGTCCTGTTCGAGCTATGCTATCGAGGATCGTGTGGGGCAGGCCAAAAACCCAGTGCTATTATGGCCGCAACTCTGCTCAGAGGTCTTTGGCGCAAGTCCAATAGAAGTAAACATCAAGATCCGTAATGCTTATGTCGTTTCTATACACACGTCTGTCGCAATCAAGAAGATGTCAAGCTTAGAACGGAATATAACAACGCTCCTTCCGCTCAATTGCAATCGCTATTCCGGTTGTTGTTCTGGGTCGAACTTTTCTAACTTCGCAAGCAACCACCGAGCTTTGATCGTTTCGATGTCTGTGGGTTAATTTGCTATCTTGAAGATATAAGTTACGACCAACGAAGGAGGGCTTCTTGCAAATCAGACAATCTTTAGACACGATCTTTGTGAGATCTCGCAGTTCAAATTTTTGAAAAACTAAAAATAGATTGCTTATATATAACTAAAAATGGATTGCATATATATATATATATATATATATATATATATATATATATATATAAACTAAAAATAGATTGCTTATATATTACTAAAAATGGATTGATTATATATATAAAAACTAAAAATGAATTGCTTATCTATATATCTATAAAAGTGAAAGTTCTGTCTGTCTATGTACATTTTCCTACACAATATCTCTGTCAATTTTAAGTCTACAGACTCAAAATTTGATATACAGAGTACTGAGCTTGGAGAAAATATTTGTAATCAGTTCTTGGCCAGAAATTTAGCTGTTAAGGGGTAAACATTGAACGATTTGACATTTGAGCACTCTACCAAACACCTCCGACAATTTTGGGTATAAACAATTGAAATTTTAGATATAGGTTCCTTGGACATGGATCTAACTTAACTTGATTTAAGCCCAAAATAATAAATGTTAAGGAGTCATAATAGGGGTGAAAGTTAAAGAAATTTGACCTCTGCGGTCTCTACCAAATTACTCAGACACTTTCTGGTGTAAACATTTGAAATTTTACATAAAGGGTATCCAGAGATAGGGCAAGCTTTTTAATCGGTTTGGGTCGAACATTTGAGCTGCCAATATATGATTTATGTATGTATGTATGTATGTATGTATGTATGTATGTATGTTTGCATGTCTGCCTAAAACTTTCGACAGAGGCGACAGATTTTCACAAGATCAGTATCGTTTTGAAACTCGACCCTTCAGACGACAAATACCGAAAAATTGGCTAAAAACATTAATTTCTTCACCTTCAACTGGACACTTTTCTACAGGGATGGGTTGTATTTTTCGCCGATAGTGTCGAAAATCATCCCCTCTTTTCGATTGTCTAGCCTTAATTTAAACCCACGTCACTTCCTGTTTGGCGGTGGTCGTAACAGAAAAGATGCCACGTTTTTCACATTCTCTTCGCGGTACGGGTTCGAATCTGCCTTCCTACTCTCATTTTTTTTTCTTTTGCTCAACATACACATTCAAACACTCGGGCAACGCCGGGCTGAAATGCTAGTGTATATATAAAAACTAAAAATGGATTGCTTATACACACATATATATATGATGATGATGATGATGATTGCAACGTCTTGTCAGACGAGTGCCACTCCCCCAGACATTCAAAATTCATGAGCCCAAATGTCTGAGGGAGTATCTATACAAATATGATGTTAAAGTGTCTTAGCTTTGTACGACAACTAAGTCTCTCTCTCGGTTCAAAATGTTGAGATCCAGCAACAAGCAAGAGCAAGATAGCCAGCAACAAATTAAACTACAGACCAGCTTAATGCGGGTACTGATCTTCCGCTTTATGGTTTTTTAAATCAGAGATTTGCTTCTCCTAGAAAGGTTGCCTTCACCACGGCTTACGGGAGCCCTCTCTACCCCAATATATATATATATATATATATATATATATATATATATATATATATATACACACACACACAAAACAATTGCACAACCTCTGTGACTTTTTATCAAATATAAATCTCATCTTTCTAATCTTTTTTATAAAATGATGCTTTGTTCTAGAACACATGCCCATTCCAGCAACTCCGTCGGTCAAAACGTATTTACCAAGCTTCAATCTAACCCTAACCCCTGAAAAAATATTCGCAGCAAGCACTCGTCTACCTACAGCCACTGTGGGGAATTTTCATTACCCCTATCTGTGCCTAAAACTAAGCGAAAATTCCATGAGCAAAAGTTATTTCCTTAGAACTACCCATCTGTGGAACACAATACCGTGGAGTTGTTTCTCAGTTGATAATAACATTTTCGTTTCAAGTCTAGTGTAAACAAGTTCTTGTTGAGCCGTCGGCTTGAAATAATAAAATTTTAGCCAATTTTCACCTGTCGATACTCACATTGTTGTTTCAGCAACCACCTGACACTCATTAACCCTTATCCTTGATTGGCCTTTTAGCCTTGATAAGCAGTAAAACCTTTAGTGAAACCAAGCTTTTGCTAAGAAACTGTATTAGACAGTAATTCAAGACAGTCCGCTATTAAATTTTGTGAAACTATCAATCAATCAATATATATATATATATATATATAAAAATAAATCCTGTCATCAACATATCAAAGAAAACTGAATCAGTTTACTAAAATTAAGTTAACTAAATCTTAAACATTATTGTATCTTACCGAATCTAAGTCAGTTTATATTCTGTTCAAATCATTATAGAACTTTTCCTAATTTAATTTCAAAGATTTTAATCAATACGTTTACTCGGTTCGTTCTTCATTATTTTTTCCCCCTGCAATTTAATTAAATTTGCCGAGTTTTTCTGTTTGAAATTTTAAATGTAATTAGTAGTCGCTTCAAATAACTATTTGGTAATAACACGGAGTAAAACGTTGAAAGAGGCTCGTTACCCTCTTGTACACTGGTTTGTTTGTAAAGTTAACCTTCGGCTCTCCTGCCTACTCCAAATGCGCGAGTCTAATGAAAAGCTAGTTTGCATCGGCCCTTGTTCGACTAACAGGCCCGCCATTTTGCTTTTCAATAACTTGATTAAATCTGAAAACTAAAAGAAGCACTTAATCGGATCATAAACCTGCGCTTTGAAATAAAAATACCACAGACTAAAGCAAGAAGTTCGTATTTAAGACTTCCAAATTTAGTCTTTCGGCGGATATTTCAAGATTAAGATAAGGAAATGAAAATATAATTAATAAAAATATTATTGATTATACAATGTTTTCTATAAATAGTTCAAGCCATGATAATATTAACCATTTAACGTCCAGTTAAACAGGTATTGTATCCGTATTCAGTACGCTAAAAAGGGTAGATATGTCGTACCCCCCCCTCAATTTAATGAATTGTTTTTTTTATGCGTCAGCTTTTTGCGACGAGCATCAATAATAAGTATTATTCGTATTATCTAGACTACTATGGCTGTCCTGAATGTTTTTTTTATAACGTTTCAGCCGATGTTATATTCGATCATCTCCACATGTATTAATCGAACTCGGGAATCTTTCTATCGAACTCGGGAATCTTCACAGGATTGCAAATAGAACCCTTTGTTTAAACCCCAAGGGTGGCATGCTCTTGTTCCGCCAGCCAGTAAGCCTTAGGTAATTGTAAATGTTTTTTTTTCTCAGTGTCGTTCGCACTTAGGATTGAAATTTCAATTCGCAATTGTATTCCAGGTATCGCCCGCACTGTGGATTGAACCTTCAACCTACAGAAGACTGCCCAAATGATCCATATAATATGATTTATTTATTTATTTTGTTTTCTGAATGGAAATCGCCTAAGATAAGGCATGAAGCCACTTGATGTAATTCGCTAAAGTTAAAAACAAAAACTACTTCAGTGAAAAACTAACTACTGTATAGATTCCGAACCAGACATTAAATTTTCGTCTTGGTCAGAAACATCGCTCATGGAATGTGTGGATTAAAAGACCAAATAAAGGAAGCGAATTATGAGGTTCACAAAAGTAAATATACCGTTCGATGTCTACTCTTGTTCATGCCAGGTGGTGCATTTCGGGATTAAATACACCCACCCCCACTTTCTAAAAGAAAAGACTGGATATACCGTAAGATTGACAAAACAGACCATTTATCTTAATCACTATGATAATGGCCCCTTTTTTGTTTTTCCCGACAGAGACTAAAAAGCGACATTCCAAGAATAGCGTTCCATTCTTGTAGACAATCAATTCGTTAACAAATGAAGAAGCAAAGAAACAAAACGAATATAGATTTAACTCTGGCTGCAAACTTACCAACCAACCCCACTTAATCATTGTGCAAAGCTAAATAAAAACAACAAAAAAAAGACTAATATTTTCATGTGATGTCAATTGCTTCAGGTGAACAAGAGTTATTGTTATCGTTAGTGCCATCAACTTATAATTACGCAAGATGAAGTTGTTTTCATCGCATAATTCATACACGCATTGTTACTCAGTAAGCTTCAGATATCCTCCAGAATGTTACATCAATCTATATAAGGTTTTTGCAGTTCTTTGCAAAGAGTTGCCGACGTCCTCATCCATACAGCACCTGGTATTCATAAACAGTCACCCATCTACTCCTGGCCAGGCGCAACGTTGCTTGACTTCGGTGATCTAAGAACTGGTGTGTCAACCGGGATATATATGCAATTGAGGGCCATTTGTGAATTTTATATTCCCTAGAAACTTTCATTTGGAGGAACCTGGTACAACTCGCCCAGACTGCACGCCTGTGGAATTGTCTTCCGTTTTCCTGCTTTCCGGCTGACTACAATATGGTTGTCTTCAAGTCTAACGTAAATAAGTTCTTGATGAGCCGTTCCATATAAGTCATCAAATTTAACAAATTTTCATTACTAATGATTATTATATTGTCCAATTTCTACTGTACACTCTTTAACCCTTATCCTTGAATGGCCTCTTGGCCTTGATAATGAGTTGATACCTATGAAAAAAAAAAGAAAAAGAAAAAGTCCAATGTGAACAAGTTCTAATTGAATCGTCCCCCTAAGTAATCCAAGTTTCAAAATTCCCACTGTTTACTATGCTAAAATCACAATGACTAATGTATACCTATTAACCCTTATCCTCGAGTGGCCTCTGGGCCTTGATAAGTGGTGACACCCTTGTAAAAAAAAAAAACTTAATATGCTGAATGTTTACTTCAGCTATTTACATTACTTTACATTAGGTTACATTATTTTTTATAGATAGATGTTTTTTTTTTTTTAGCAGTAGAAACATATGAGCGAATTCAAATGCCTATGATGAAGCATTTTCCTAAATGCAAGACGGAGTTATTTCCCCATTATACCCGTGGGCCGCCCCGTATATGGAGAGCGTGTATGTTTTATTTATTATAAAATATAATTATCCACAGATACGTGTTAGGCTGTCATACAACGCGTCATCGTGAATATTGAATAATAAATAAAAACACCAACTACGAACTTCGCCTTTCTTGGACAGGATGCAAATAAGATTTTTATACCTAACAGGTGCTGCACTGTCTGCGAAGTTTCCGCAGATGTCGAATCGCTGCAATGCTGCATTTCTCTTTGCTTGCTTTACAATTATTTCCATCGTGTATGCTTTGATGTATTTTCTGTACGTATGATCATGCCCTTAACATAAATACCCCCGAGTCATTCGAATAAGTGTTAAATCAGATCCGTTCACTGCAGAGGTTACTAAATGAAGGGAGATGTTCGACACTTAATGGCGCTTTTTTCTCGGATCGTTTATATTTGAAATTCCCATCTTTGTCCTTGTTTCTCTGGCCGGACCAACATGACGAAATTTAAATGAAATGTAAACAAACATTAATGCATATCTGTCGTATCATGTTGATTTCTATAAATCTGGCCCCTATCACAGTTGTTACTTATTCTGCTTCAGTGGCAGTTTACCTTGTTTGGGTCAGCGGAGACGAACAAAAAACAAAACAAAAACAAAACAAAAAAAAAAACGGACTGGCAGACAACATCCACAACAACAAAATAAAAAAAATACAGAAACTAATTTGAATAAAAATCGACAATGAAATGAAGGAATTATAACCGACAAAGCTAAATAAAACAGATCATTCTGTTTAATTGTGACGTGTTTCTCCGTCATCAGTCAAGCTGTCAACATTATATACGCAGATTGTCACATGAGAAACTGGAGTTGCATTGCGTGTTGAGTCGCGTGTGGACTAGATCAATTAGAAAGCCGAAGGGAGAAGTCACACGAACAATATTGAGGAAAATGGACCCATCTGTCACCAGAATACTGTCCGAGACCAGGTGCTATCTGAAGCTGTTTTAGACATGGTATGTTTATTTTATCAACATATGCGACCAAGCATCTTTATAATCGGCTTTGTCGATTGGTTCATCTGTCATTTTATTTATTTTTTTTATAAGTTAAATCATATATTCGTTATTCCTATTGGCGTTTCAATATTATTAGACTGGAGTAATATCCAGGTGATATGGATAAAATATTAGATTTAAGAAACAGATAATACGCCCGTATAATTTGGATTATTCGGACATCAATCTTCACCTTGAGTGTTATTTTTTATAACATTTCGGCCGATGTAACCTCCGACCTTCTTCAGGTGTATCTTCTTGAACTCCGCAATCTACACACAATTTCTAGCAGGACCTGTTTATTTAATCCCAAGGGGAGTACCATAGTCAGGTTTCGACAGGACAGTCATGAACGAGTAGAAATCCTAAGTACATCGCCATTGTATTTTTGAGTGCCAACAGCACTCGAAATCGAACTCGCAACATCCTCACGATGTCACTTACAAGTAAACAAGTACTTTATCCGTTACGCCACAGTTTCCGTTAGAAATTCCGTACAGATTTCTTGAGTTCGACAAGATTCACATTAACAAGGTCGGTGATTACGTCGGTCGAAACGTTGTGAAAAAAACCACAAAACAATCAAGATGAGAACAGTAGTCCAGATAATACGATAACACAAATTATTTATGTTCATCTAAAAATTTCACAAACATAAGATAGTACGTCGTAATATGAGGAAAATATTAGATTGAGATAACAGTCAGTACGATGCATTAAAATACTGATTTATAAGGCAATGATATATTTTTAAAAGGCTAGCAGGTCTACTTGACGTTTCCCGGGGAAGTAGTATTGTTATCAGTCACAGTTGGTTTCATATTGTTGGCACAACCAAGGACACTCTTATTTAGATACTGATCCTTCTTTTTCTCCTCCTAGTAGCTGGAATAACAGAATCGATATAAAACATCACCACTATTATTTACTCAGCGATGCATCTTTATTTCTGCAGACTTCTTTTGGATTCATTTGCATAGCAAGTGCTTCTAGGTGGACGCATCTTCATCAAGCTCTGTATAGGGACGGCAGAAAAATAATTCGAAATAGATGTTCGTTCATGTTAACATCGAACGCCCACGTGGCAGGATCTATCTCGCCTCTTTGCCTCGCCACTTCCTGCTATGATGTGACTTCATGTTATGATATGACTTCCTGCTATGATGTGACTTCATATTCAAGCAATATCAATGTCTGACTTCACAGTTGATAAAAATTTCCTCTTTTCTCGCTAAATCTCGTTTACGTGGAAACATTTCAGTTTCATTCTTTTCACATTTCAATGGTGATTTATGCCTCGAATAAGGTCGCAAAGTACGTAGAAGCAACCAGAAATATGTTTCTATGGAAAAACTGTGGAAAGCTTCTACATTCACATTCATAAGCATAGAAAGGTGTTATATAGCGTTAAAATCTCATTCGAGAGTCAGAAAGCGATAAAAATATTCTCCACGCTTAATATATATATATATATATATATATATGTGTGTGTGTGTGTGTGTGTGTGTGTGTGTGTGTGTGTGTGTGGTTTCAGGTCATATCATATGCTACTGGTACCATGTAACCCAGTACTACCTGCCTCATGGTCGGGTTATCGACGACGAAACTGGTTCCCCCACCAGACTTGTTTAGTGAGGAGGGTGACTAGTCTCCCTGAAGAATTAAAAACAAGACCTTCCAAAGGGCGAATAAACCCTTTTTCGGGGTCAACGGCCAACTAGCACCGTGTGTGTTTGTGTGTATGTATGTGTATGTTGGGGTGGAGAGGGCTCCCGTAAGCTATGGTGAAGGCAACCTTTCTAGAAGAAGCAAACCTCTGATTAAAAAAAAACAATAAAGCGGGAGACCAGTACCTGCATTAAGCTGGTCTGCAGTTTAACTTGTTGCTGGCTATCTTGCTCTTGCTTGTTTCTGGATCTCAACAGTTTGAACCGTGAGAGAGAGAAACTAAGCTGTCGTACAAAGCTAAGACTCTGTAACATCTGTGTATAGATACCCTCTCTAGCATTTGTCTATAAAAATGGTCCTGTGGCGATGGAAAAGTTGTGACCCGTGGAAGCTTGAAATGTTGGAAGCATGTAATAATTGATCTCAACGATCGTCTTCAGTGTCATGCCTGCTTGAGCGTGTGAATTCACCGGTGGGACTAAAAAAAAAAAAAAGAAAAAAAAAGTCATTTTCGGGCTCATGGACTTTAAGTGTCTGAGGGAGTGGCATTCGTCTGACAAGACGTTGCAATCATTATATATATATATATATATATATATATATATATATATAATTTTGCATTCAGAGATTTCGTCGTCTTTCTTAGAATCTCATTTACCGTTTTATTCCACATATCAATGACTGCAATATAATAAAACGTCCTATGTTACTAACAATGGTTGGGCTTTTAGTTTCTCATATTTATGTCTTATGAAGGCCTGGTATCTGCCCCTGATTGGCATCTGTCATCGCTAGAGTGCCACGTTCATAGGCAAGAAAATTTACATCATTGTTTACGTCATTCTATCTGGTATCTAAACGGGTTGATGGGTTATTTTTATCCTTTGGGCCGCTTTGTCAATATTGAGTCATGCATTTTATCTTTTTTTTTTTCATAATTTCCTCATTGTAACAGAGTCGGTGACGCGTATGCCCCTACAGCGGCATGACGGTTATGCAAATGGCCAAGCCGGTGCGCGAGCTGATGTCACAGCAGAGGAACAGAAGTAAGAAAATAACGGAAAAAAGGAACCACGGAAGCGGCATCAGCGAGGCGAAAAACGTGCCGACGAGAGAGATTTGAAAAAAAAGCGCGTGGCGGACACTGGATTTGAGAGATTTGCCTCTTTCCCACCTGACTACAACTTGGATGTCTTCAAGTCCAACATAAAGAAATTCCTGATAAACCGCTCCCCTTAAGTAAGACACTTTATCAAATCTCCATTACAAACGATTACTACGATATTATCTCATTGATTACACGCAATAACCCTTATCCCCGAGTTGCTTCCGGGCCTTTATAAGTGGCGACTACCATATAAAAAAAGAAAGAAAAACACGTGATCGAGATGGCAGAATTTTGTTAACTACATAGCTAATGAAGAAAATTAAAGAATCAAGATGCGTGCGTAGTTTGTAAAGTATCTATATATTAATAAATGCTCGTCTGAACTCCAATCTATTCTCCGCTCGCCAAACTTTCATGAGAAACACTTGTCTAGATAAAAACATTATCAATAATTTCCCCCACTCTGTATCTGTGCCTTAACCTAAACGTAGATTCCATGAACAAAGTTTCTTTCTTAGAACTGCGTGCCTGTGGAACGCTCTTCCATTTACCTGCTTTGCAGCTGATTAAAATATGGTTGTCTTCAAGTCCAACGTAAACAAGTTCTTGATGAACCGTACCCCCTAAGTAATCCATTTTACCAAATTTTCACTACTAACGATTGCTACGATATTGTCCCATTGACGACTGTACACTTGTTAACCCGTATTCCCGAGTGGCCTCTGGGCCTTGATAATTGCTGACTCCTACGTAAAAAAATATCGTAGTACTTTTAATGTACGTATGTGTGTCACGGTTTCCAGGTTATAAATTATGCAATCGGGAGATCCTATTTATTAAAAAGGAGGATAGGAGGTAATAACATACTACGAACATTCAATTAGAATATAGATACCTTAATTTAATATTCGCAATATGTCATCGCTTTTAAGCATCCTTTTTAATAAATAGGATCTCCCAATTACCGAAGACGTAATGTATAAAAATTAAACAAAATATATATATGATGTCGTTTTTGAGTCGTACGGGAAACTAAAGTATACCTTCTTGATCTTCTAGCTAGGATCCAAAGGTAGTATCTGTTTTCGTTCGCGCTGGGCGTCTATACAATGAAAACATAACTATAAAAAGGATATAGGAGAGAAGGCGTAATAACCAGATATATTCTGACACTACATTAACTTAAATAAATTCTTTTACAATTTTAACAAAAGGGCTACAATAATATCGCGGGGGCCTCCATTCACGCCGAACGTCCACAGAATGGCCCGGCAGCAATATATTACTTATGAAAGATGCCGCTGTGGAATAAAGGCATTTTCATAAAGATGCAAAAAAAAAAAAAAAAAAAAGCCGAATAAAATTTCTTTCCTTTGTGAAATTTTCAGGCACAACACCAGATATGTGTTAAAATGTAACGAAATGTTGCATCATTATTAATGACGCCTTATTGGTTACTAGCAAGCCACTCGGCATTGCCCGGTCGTAAAATACGCCTAAATATATTTTCATTAATGTAGATTTCGTATTTATTATTATATTATGTAAGGCATAATCACGTTGGCACACCGGTTCCCGCTGGATCATCGAAGTTAAGCAACGTTGAACCTGGTCAGTACTAAATGGGTGACCATTTGGGACTTCCAGGTGCTGTATGTGCTCTCCGCTTATCTCGGCATTGTTTCCAGTCGTCCTGGACTTCTCCTTGCCACTGGACTCAAACAGTGCCAATTCAGTAGAGGTGTGGTTGGAGATTGCTCAACCCTTCCTCACAATTTCACGCGCAGCTGCCCCTACAGGGGGTATCGTTTGTCTTTCGAGACTGAACGGAAGCATCCATCGATTATATCATATTGGATCAAAAAAAAATAAAAATGACTCGTGCGCTACCACTGAGAATCGAACCCAAAACGTTTAGCTTACGATTTACTTTTCCCTTTGGTGTTAATGCCTGAGCTATGAAGACTTATTTTCTGCAAGGCTAAAAATTAAAGCATGAACTAATAGCTATTACGTTACGCATGCATATTTGTAATGCCGTCGTTCGACCTTTACTTGGCAAATTCTTTTTTTTTTTTAATTTTCACACTTTTGTACAGATTTTTCCCCGGCTAAAACCCAAGTATAATACCCTATATATTAAGTTTTATGTCTGTAGAAAAAAAAAAAAAAAAAAACTGACAGAGGAGTTTGATTGATAAAGTTTTCTAAACATATATATATATATACACATACATAAATATATATGAAAATGGGTTTGTGCTTTTTACGAAAATATTACACAAGTAGAAATCATGTAGAATATTTGCATGAATATAATTACACGTAATAGTTAACTAATCGTTATTTCCATGGCAAGTGCTCGTGTGAGCTCCATTCTGTACCCCCCCGCCAATCTTTCACGAAAAACACCCGACTAGCTGAAACCATTGTCAATAATTTTCCCCACTCTTTATCCGTGCCTAAATCAAAACGTAGATTCCATGAACAAAGCTTCTTTCTCAGAACTGCACGGCTGTGGAACTCTCTGCCGCTTGCTTGTTTCCCCCCTGAATTCAACTTGGATGTCTTCAAGTCCAACACAAACAAATTCCTGATGAACCGACCCCTTAAGTAATGACACCTATGAAATCCCCAATACTAACTATTATTACGATGCTATCCCACTGATTAGTGTACACACAATAACTCTTATCCCCGAGTGGCTCCTGGGTCTTGATAAGTGGTGATCCCCATGTCAAAAAAAAAACAAACAAAAAAACAACAACTAATATTTAAAAAATATGCAAATTAGTTTAATGTTTTGCAGATTAATATAATTCCACGACCCATATATAACAAAATAGTATTTTCTTTTTAAATAAATAGAAAAAAAAGCTTGCATTCGGGCTAAGATCAAAGTTTAGTATGTGTTTCGATGCTACTCTTCAGGGAATTTGTCTCGGTCAATGCAGGAGAAGCCCTCTATCATGAGACAATTATTATTTTTGGACCCGACCAGATTGCCCCTTTTGCCTTTTTTTTCGGGGAGCTGGTTTAACCCCACATTAAAAACGACCTTGTGTCACATTTTGCTCTGGTGGGGAAGCAAATAAACACTAATAGAAAAAAAGGGGTTTTTATATATGAATATCAGTACAAAAAAAAAAAATTATAGGAGTTCAGATTTGAAGAGTTTTTCGATTATTAGAGAGATTGCCTCGTGCAAAAGCCGGGCGAGTTTTTTTTTTTTTTTTTTTTTTTTTTTACAAAGGCATCACCACATTATCAAGGCCCAGAGGCCACTCAAGGATAAGGGTTAAAGAGTGTACAGTAGAAGTTGGTCAATATAGTAATCATTAGTAATGAAAATTTGGTAAATTTAATAACTTATATGGAACGGCTCATCAAGAACTTATTTACTTTAGACTTGAACAAAACCATATTGTAGTCAGCCGGAAAGCAGGAAAACGGAAGACAATTCCACAGGCGTGCAGTTCTAAGAAAGAAGCTTTGTTCATGGAATCTACGTTTAGGTTTAGGCACAGATAAAGAGTGGGGGAAATTATTGATAGTGTTTACAGCTAGACGAGTGTTTCTTGTGAAAGTTTGGCGAGGGGGGACCATAGATTGAAGCTCAGTTGAACACTTTCCATGAAAATAACGATACATCAGAGACAAACTCGCAACATCTCTTCTGTGAGATAGAGGTTGCAAGGAGGAGAAAAGGACATCTCCTACGAGGCTACGAAGTCTATTTTGAACTCTATCAAGGCAGGACAAGTTCTTTCTAGCAGCTCCTGCCCAGATGTGGCAACAGTATTCCATCCTTGGACGTACCTGGCTCTTATATAGATAGAGAATAGCATCAGCAGTGAGATATCTACTGGATCGATAGAAAGATCCCACCATTTTTCCAGCGGCCTTGGCAACAGATTTGATATACGTGTTCCATTTAAGATCAGGAGTAATGGTCAAGCCCAGAAGCTTGTCAAAACTTGAGGCCTCCTGAAGACGAGAGCCATTCATTTCAATTGATGACAAATGTGGATTAGAATGTTGATGATGTAAAGAGAGAAGCTTGGTTTTAGATGCATTAAAAGTAACCAGCCACTCCTTTCCCCATTGTACTACGTGCTCAAGATCAGAGGAGAGAGAATTGGAGAGAACTTGCTCGTTTACTGTCTTAGATGTGGTACCATAAATGGTAGTGTCGTCAGCATAAATGTCTACAAATGATGTAAGGATATGATTTGGAAGATCATTAATGTAGATCAGGAAAAGAGTTGGGCCCAGGATGGATCCCTGAGGGACACCGGCATTAATATTGTGAGCTTCTGATTTTTGCCCCTCAACTACTACTCTTATGAATCTATCAGAAAGAAATGATTTAATAATTGAGAAGACTTTTCCAGCTATACCATAGCTAGCGATCTTATGAAGTAAACCTTTATGCCATACCCTATGAGTTGTGGATAGCTTGAGGAGACGTTGCTACATATTAAAAAATAATTGGTGGAGTTTACTTCACATAGGATGCAGCGACACTGAACACACCCGAGGACAGTGTCTAGCAGGCATTTAATTTCACTTCGTGCAATGTAAGCATGGGTAAATTATTAGTAAGCCCACGCAAACGTTCTTTACTACGTAATGATAATATCCGTCAAGAAAGAGATAAATATAAGCCCCTAAGAAAATTCGTTTATACTTCTAATAAGCTAAACGTAATTATTGTACGTACAGACAACACTTACCTAATTGATAGTAGAAGAGTCTGTGCATGACAGGGCAAACCGAAACAGAAAATTAAGATAATCTTCGTACTTTTAAGACGTTTTATTTCCTTACGTTTCAAAGATGTTTCATATTTCACACCCCGAAGAAATGTATTTCATTAGTTACATACCTAGCGGACATACATGGGGAAAATGAATAACTTACAATGTTCATATTCTTATGCGATTGCGAGTGGTGATGAGGGGGTGGGAGAAGATCGAAGGGGTTGGAGACAAAATGGAGGGCAAGAAAGGAGGGGGCATGGACAGAGATGTAAAAGGGAAAACAGAGAGCAAGAAAACAGAGAAAGGAATATGAAAGATAGAAAAATGGAAAGAAAAAATGGAGGGGGGAATGTAGACAAAAAAGACTAGGGAGGAACGGGAAGAAAAGAAGGGGGGAAGCGATAAAAGGTGAGTAGAGACGAAGAGAAAAGGTTTGGGGGAACAATGAAAAATATTGAGGAGGTACAGTAAAAAATGATGGGGAGATACAGCGAAAAATGATGGGGAGAAAAATATGGAGAGGCGCAGAGAATAAAGGTGAGGAGGTGTAGAGAATAAAGGTGGGGAGGTGCAGAGAATACAGGTGGGGGAGGTGTAGAGAATAAAGGTGGGGAGGTGTAGAGAATAAAGGTGGGGAGGTGCAGAGAATAAAGGTGGGGAGGTGAAGAGAATAAAGGTGGGGAGGTGCAGAGAATAAAGGTGGGGAGGAACAGAGAATAAAGGTGGGGAGGAACAGAGTAAAGAGATGAAGAGGAACGAAAGGAAGGGAGATGGCATGAAAAGAATAGAGGGAAAGAGAAAAGAGATGGGGAGCAGCGGAGAGAAAAAGATGGGGAGCAGCGGAGAGAAAAGAGATGGGGAGCAGCGGAGAGAAAAGAGATGGGGAGCAGCGGAGAGAAAAGAGATGGGGAGCAGCGGAGAGAAAAGAGATGGGGAGCAGCGGAGAGAAAAAGATGGGGAGCAGCGGAGAGAAAAAGATGAGGAGCAGCGGAGAGAAAAGATGGGGAGCAGTGGAGAGAAGAGATGATGAGCAGCGGATACAACGTAGGAGGGGAAAATCGAAAAGAGCATAAAGAAGTAAAAATGGACGGTGAGGATGGGGAAAACAGAGAGGAAGGATGCCGATAAAACAAGAGGGAGGGAAATCAAGATGAGCAACACAGGAGAGCAAAAATGGATATGTAACTGAGAGAAAGTTAGAGGAGCCTCGACGATCAAAGAAAAATAAAAGACCACGAGTGGAAGGGACACGGATTAAAGATGGGGAAGAAACAGGAAACAAAAAGAAAAAGCCTAGAGGGGGGGGGGGAGAAGGAAAAGAATGTTTCGTAGAGAAGCGGCTTCGGCATTGAAAGCAACGACCAAATAGATAGTTGTCTGTTCTTTTTGTTACATAATGCGTATGTTCTGAATTTTACTGTTTTTTTTTAATGCTTTCATTTAACTGAAAACATCTTCACTATTTGGCAAATGAATGCGTTGCTGCGATAACTAGGCCAACATTAAGACACATGAAATGCCACTTAGGCAGATATTGATGACATGGAATCAGACCGAGACTTGAAAGAGAACAAAGAGTCGCTAACACTTTTACAGAGAAACACAGAGAATACTTGGCATGCATCTTTTTGCAGAAAGGTTGAGAATCTGTAGGAGAACTTATCTAAAAGTGTTATGGTATACTGTAGTTCTTTAGTTTTTAACCATGTCGTCTATTTAATCTGTTAAATAGAGTTTCAAGTTCTTGACGAATGTATATAAGACAATTAGTTGTTTCACACACACAAGAAAAAAACATTTGACGTAAGTTTAAAAAAAGGAATGATAATTTATTTTCTGTTCAATTCTTTCTCGATGTACTATGGAAAGAGAGATCGTCTGGATTCCCTTCTCTCTAACTGACTTTTTCTCTGGTTGGCATTTGTTTTTATTTGCAAAAACTTTAGATAGGAATTTCATTTTTCCATGCCGCATCCCACTGACCCTTATTAAATTCGTCCAAGGCCAAATTTCAATATGAGTTCTTTCAAAACTTGTCAATTGAAGAATGTTGATTTCGAAACTTATGCACACTTCTTGCGATTGTTATGACTTTTGATGATATTTCTTGGTTTGAAGATTTCCACAATATTTGCGCGTGTGCATCCAGCTCCATATGCGTGTGTGCATCCAGCTCCATATGCGTGTGTGCATCCAGCTCCATATGCGTGTGTGCATCCAGCTCCATATGCGTGTGTGCACAGCCAGCAATAATTCCGGCGTTGCCTAGAATACTATTTAACAAAAGGAGTCGACATAAAAAATTTTTTTTTTTGGAAAAGTAAATACAAATATACTGTCTGATTTAATGTCATAGTATTTATTTCTATTCTAATAACGTGGTTCTTCAAGATAAGTTTTTCGCTCCTTTTTCAATTTAATTTTGTCTTTTAGATGTAATGCGTTTTGTTGATAATAAAATAATATCTAAGATAAGAATGTTTTTTTTACAACCATCCAATTTATAATCGTCCTTTGCAGAACAGTCACTACATATTTCCATATAGTGTACACACACACACACACACACACACACACACACACACACACAATTATTTACTATAATGATTAAATACCAACAGACACTAGTGTTTCATCCTTTCGGGAATCTTCAATGCAGGGTGTCACGATTAACACCAGTCGATAGATTCGAACACGACGACGGAGAGTACATAAGCACCTGGAATTCCGAAACGATCATCCATTTTTGTACTGACCAGACTCAATGTTGTTTAACTTCGGTGATCTGACGGGAACCGGTGTGTTCACATGATTTTGCCGCGTGTGTGTATATATCTAGCGGCACTGATGAGTTGTGATACAACGAAACAGTACTCTATGTCATACACACACATGTATATCTATACAGTAGAAAGAGAGCACGTTTGTTGGATTTGGGGAGCCGTTTCCAATCTGTTTCTTAGGCTGCGGATCTTGAAAGCACTGTCTTCCTTGTTAGAAGTAACTCTAGTACAACCAGATTTGCATCCATATATATATATATATATATATATATATATATTTACATCACTATATATATATACATCGTACATATATATATATATATATATATATATATATATACACATCACACATACATACATCATACATATACATATATACAGCATACATATACATATATACAGTGAGCGGTGAAGCTTTAAAGCAGTTCTAAATGGCTAAAGATGCCACTTAACCATATATTCAAACGCTATCGTCTTTGGATGATATAAGGAAGAAACAAAAAGTGAATGCAGAGTTTTTTGTATTTAAAATTCTTTTTTCGTAGATTAATTTTGTTTCAATAATTTCAAGTTACAAATACGAATAAATACCGAAGCGATAGCAAGCAGGGAAAGTCTAATAAACAACGCAGATGACTAATATATTATATTACGATTAGTTGAGTTGAAAGAAGAAAAACGTGTTGTTCGCAAAATTCTTAAAATGAAAAAAAAAAAACAAGCGCCAATAACACAGCAAATTATATTGATATGGAATTAACCCTCTAACTACACGACATTACAACAGAGTATTGTTCCCCGCCCCCTTCCTTGTCCCAATAACCTATTCATGTATAAGCCCGTGTCTTAATCAATCACGTTGCTTTTGGCGGATTATATTCCACTAAAGTAATCTGCGTAATTTTAGATAATATATCGCCAGTAGCGGCTTTAAAAATTATTAATATTTGTTTTCTTTTTATTTTTACTTTATAAAGGGGAATCGAATTTAGTCATGCTTTTTTACGGAATTAAAATAACGCATGCGCAGTTATCACAGACGATTATGCATATACTATATATACCCACGACCCTTATTTATTCTACTTTGATTTTCTTTCGAAAATTCATAGATTGAAAAGCATTTTACTTGCATTACTGAAAATAATAAGTCCCTTCACTTCTGGGTTCCCGGCGTTGCCAGGGTGTTTGGAGGTTTGTATTGAGAAAAAGGTAGTAGGCAGGCAGGCTCGAACTCGTATCACGAAGGAGGAAAAGAAGGCGAAATAAAAAAGGGAAGTTTTGCCGTTGCGCCCATCGTCAAACCGGAAGTGACGAAGGTTTACATTAAGGCTAAACAATCGAAAAGAGTGCATGACTTTCGAAAATATCGGCGAAAACAGCGACCTCTCCCTGTAGAAAAGTACCTAGTTGAGGGTGAAGGGATTAATGTTTTTGGCCAATTTCTTGATATTTGTCGTCTGAAGGGTCGAGTTTCAGAATGATACTGATCCTGTTAAAATCCGTCCTCTCTGTCGAATGTGTTAGACATACATACATGCATACATTCATACATACATTTAAACAGACATGTGAGATGTATACATGTTGGTCGCTAAAAAAGCGGGAAATTTGTCAAACAACGATTTATTTTTACAAAGAATAATTTTTACAAAGTTTTTCAAAGACAAATTTTATATTATACTCGTAGATACTCGAAATGTCGTCCGTGCACTTCACTATAACGTCTTAATCTAGAAATCTAAGCTCGTGTGGCGTTTTGAAAGGTAACTTGTGGTATATCATTCCAAGCTCATGATCTAAGATGACCTTCGAATTTCCCGCTTTTCTAGGGGCTACCCTGTATTATTGATGATACTACTACTACTCAGGTTAAGATCAAAGTGTAGTATCTGTGTTTCAGATGCTACACTTCAATTTCTTGTCCACTCTCAGTGGAGGAGCAATCTTTCACGACTGCGACAATTTTTATTTTTGTACCTTTTCTCCACATTAAAAAAAAACACCCTGGTGTCCAACTCTGTCGAGTGGGGAGGCATTGTAAATAGGAACTCGATTCTATTCTACTATTATATGGAATGAACTTTGTGTTTGCTTGTGTGCGTGAGAGTTATTTCCCTATGTGCTCGAAAACGGCTGCATCGATTTTTATGAAATTTTACACGAAGGTACTATATGTGCAGGGCAGTGTTCTTTGATAAGTTTGATATCGGAATGTATTCGATAAGTATCGAAAATTAATAATCGAAATAATCCGAGGAAAGTAAGAACAAGTGATTTTGACCAAAGTCAACACCTTACACACAAGTGCATTTAAGAAGTTTTATTACCACACAAACCGAAAGGCTCGACATATTAAATCAACAGTAGGTTCTTTGATATAACAAGGGTGCGTTCGGAATGAATGTTTCTGTTTAGAGCACAATTGAAGCATGGTACTTGACTTTTGCATTTTAAACTTAAATTTAAGTCGTTATACAGGAGAGAATAATTTTATAAAATCAACAGTAGATTCTATACAGTGCAATGTAAACTAAATCACGGCAGTGAGGTATGTGAACCTTCCATCTGGTGCACCATGATGGGTCCCAAATTAGGCAGGTAATCAATCAATTTGAGTTTAAAAATATTCATCGATTTCGATGACAATAAAAATATGGGATTGTAAAACAGACAGTGATCATTATTAAATTAAAGCATTATATACATATATATATATATATATGTATATATATATCACTCTTTATAAATTTTGGTTTCGGTTTCGATTCAAGCTGATTCATTCAAGTCAGATGAATATATTTTATATTTTTGAAATCACAACTTTATAAAAATCGATAGAAAATTGACTCTTTAATAATATATACAAATTCTGCTTGAATTAAAATATTTTTAAGCGTATTTTACGACCAGGTTACGCCGGGCGCCCCTTATAGCTTAGATAAATACTTTTGCAGTTTTAACAAAACAGCTACAATAATATTAGGTTGTCTCCAATTACGTCAACTGTACACAGAAAATCGAACATCGATATGCTAGACATGAAACTGGCCACTATGGAATTTCAACAGATCCCGCTAGTATTGCATTAATAGTAAATAAATTTTCAAAGAAATAAAGCTGCTATCAGTGGAAATCGAAACGGTTTGAGTTTCTACCAATTTACTTATATGCTTACAATTATGATTGTTTTCACGTGACGTCATAGATTTAGGAATTACGCCATGTTTCAAAAGATGAATTCGAACATAAACGATAATAAAAAGAAATGCATACGGAAAACATTATAGTTTTTTAACAATTTATTTTGCTATAACTACGTAGCATGTGTAATTCACTCACAGACATGTAGTCATCCCAGTCTAGCAATAAGTGTGAGACCAGACCGGAAGCATAGTTATTGCTAGCAATAACGAATTTCAAGTGTTTAAAATGACGAAATCAAGAGAAGAACAAGGCGATAAAAATACTAATATCTAAAGCAAGGAAAATACTATTAAAGTACAATTAAAATACTATTAAAATAATTAGAAAAGAAAAATAACTAAGACAAATTAAACCACGAAGCATACAAAAATTCACACACACGCAATAAAAAAAAACATAAAATTATAAAACAAGTTAAACAAAACAAATAATTACTAAAAATAAATTAAAAAATATGAATAGAATTTTGATTTCAAGATATATAATACAAACCGGAAGTGTCTCAATCCTCTAAATTTAAATACAAGCCATAAAGAAGCTATTTTCCCCGGTATATATATATATATATATATATATATATATATGTAATTTTATACAGACATATATATATATATATATGTATATATATAAATATATATATGTATATATATATTTATATATATGTATATATATGTGTATATATATGTGTGTGTATATATATATAGGTGTATATATATGTGTGTATGTACAAGATTTACCCCTAAATTACTTTCCTGATCATTATAGCTGCGAGGTTTAAGTGTTTAATTCCTTTTGATGCAAAAAGGGGGTATAAAAATTATAAATGTTGTGGTTGCAAGGTTGAACAATAATTAGTAAGGAAATACAATGAAGACGCAAACAACAAGATAACGCAATAATAAGTGTATTAAAGAAAAAGGTATATTTACAATATGTACAAATGACGGTGTCGAGTCAGAGAGTCTTGGTGGGAGGACATGTACGCTCTTCGGCGTCACTTCTGGTGGCATTTGAGTAAGACACACCAAGGCCAACCTAGGCTTGCCATTTATAGTGTTATGTTATTCGCATATGCAAATAAGTGGTTGCCACCACAACACCCCCCTCCCAAAATTTGAAGTCACACAGATTTCAATATCTTTTTCTTTTTGGGTTTACCATTCTCTTTTCTTTTCCTACCTGATCTTCGGGGTTCAGGTGCATTTTGAGGCGGTTCCAAATTAAAAGATTCATATATGATATCTATGGTGTCCTCCTCTTCGACTGTTGTCGTATCATCATCATCTTGGATATGACGTTTTTTTTATCTGATTTAGGTGCCTTTTATGTATATTCTGTGGACCTTTAATCATGTATGTACAATCACCAATGCGTTTATCCACTACTCCACATTCCCAGTAAGATTTGTTATTTCTGTAGCACTTAAAATATACTCGATCTCCCGAGTTATATTTCTTTCTTCTCGTGTGTGTAGTGTTTCGGATAATTGCCTGCCTTGGCAATAGTTTGTCAAACGCTGATTTTACCTTTCTGGCAAACATTAGATCAGCTGGTGATATGTTTGATGGTGTACTAGGATGTGGTGTAATCCTATATACTTGTAAGAATTGTTGCAAAGCTTTTTCTGTTGGTGTTCCAATGGATTTCTTTAACGTTCGTTTTAGCGTGTCCACGAACCTTTCCGCGAGGCCGTTCGACCTTGGATGATACGGCGGAGTCGTGATGTGCTTCACTCGGAACGTGTCGCAAAATTCCCTAAACTCTGCGGATGTGAACTGCGTTCCGTTGTCAGTGACCAGTGTGTCTGGTACACCGAATCTTGCAAGCAACTCGTGTAGGAACCCTATTGAGTTGTTCGTTGTTGGATTCCTGCAACGCATTACCTCCGGCCATTTTGTGAAACTATCCACTACAATTAAATAATAGTTTTCACCTACTGGACCAGCGAAGTCCATGTGGATTCTCGACCATGGTTGGTCGGTTTTCGGCCAAGGTTTGTGTACTATAGGTGGAGATTTTGCCGCTAACTGGCATCCTTTACATTTATCAATTGTTGTCGCTATGTCAGTGTCCATGTTACGCCAGTACACGTAGCTTCTCATTAACGACTTCATTCGATTTATCCCCGGATGTCCTGTGTGGAAATCTCTTAACATCCTATTCTGCAATGTTTTGGGTATTACCACTCTCTCGCTGTACAGTAACACATCGTTACATATGGAGAAACCTTCCTGCACCTTTGTGTCCGTTATAATTTTCTCTTTTATGTCCTTTATATATTCGTCTTTCTCGGCTTCCCTTTTAATGTCCGACAAAGTTACGGGTAGTTCCTTACTGATGTTTGCTACCATATTTTTTACTTCAACATTTGTCCGAATTGCTGCAACGACTGATTCTTCCAGATTGTGTTTCTGTGGTATCAGTCTTGACAGTCCATCCGCATGGCAAATCTTTTTTGATGCTAGATGTTGTAGCTGGAAATCGTAATTAAGTAGTATTGTACCCCAGCGCAGCAATCTATTTGCGGTGTATACCGGCAATTCTTTTTTTGATCCATAGATCGTGACTAACGGTTTATGGTCGGTTTCAAGTATAAATTGTCTACCATATAAATATCGGTGAAATTTAGTCACGGCAAAGATTATGCTCAACGCTTCTTTTTCGATTTGTGAATATGCCCTTTCGGCTGGTATCAGCGTTCTCGAAGCGTGCGCTATTGGTTTTCTAGACCCATCCGGCATAATATGTTGAATGCATGCTCCTAAGCCGTAGGAGCTAGCGTCACTAGCGACGACTATTTTTAAGTTTGTGTCAAAGTGCGTTAAGAATAATTCGGATGTTAGTGCGCTCTTTATTTTGTCAAAAGCGGTTTGACATTCTTGCGTCCAGTTCCACGGTGTATCCTTTTTAAGCAGATTATTTAAGGGGGCTCGCAAGTTATGCATTCCTTCAATAAAAGATTGGTAATAATTTGCGAGTCCTAAGAAACTCTGCAAGGTTGTTACATTATCGGGTGCTGGCATATTTTTTATTGCCGCAGACCTGTCCGGGTCTGGACGTCGTCCATGTTTGTTTATTATGTGTCCAAGATACTTAATCTCGCTCATACAAAAGTCACATTTACTTTCTTTTACTTTAAAGCTGAATTCTTGTATTCGAGTAAATACTTGTTTCAAATGTTCCTTATGTTCTTCTAGGGATTTGCTCCTGACAACAATGTCGTCCAGGTATGCACATGCGCACTCAATACCACTTTGCATGGTGTCCATCGCTTGCTGAAAGATGGCAGGCGCTACTTTGATGCCAAAAGGCAATCGGTTGTATTTGTATAATCCCTTATGCGTATTGATGCATAGTATTTTTGAGCAATTATCCTCGACCGGTATTTGCAAATACGCGTCGCTCAAGTCTATCTTGGAGAAGATATTACCCCCATTCAACTTCGTGAATATTTCCTCTGGGCTTGGTAGGGGGTAATCGTGATCTTTTAATAGGGAGTTGACCCCGGTCGAAAAGTCTGCGCACACTCTAACTTCGTCATTCTTTTTCTTTACGTATACGGTGGGGGATGCCCACTCGCTGTGTTCTATTTTTGATAGAATTCCCGTCTGTTCCAATCTATTTAATTCTTTATCAATCTTTTCCAACCCAGCGAACGGAACATTTCGCTTTTTTCTAAAAATTGGGCTGGCGTTTTCTTTAAGTTCAAACGAGGCCTTGAATTTATTGCAGCGACCTAAGTTAGTCGTGAATGCCTCATGAAATAATTCTTTTAAATCGTCTTTTATATTTACTGTTGTTGGAGAAGAACATTCTAATTTTTTACAGAATGTATTGATTGGCTTATCCCATAGTCCGAATTTCTCAATTAAATCTATTCCAAACAGATTTTCACTATTTTTTAGTACGAATATTTTTAATTTCTTCGAAATCCCTTTCAATTTTATGGGGAGGACAACTTCTCCTTCAAATTTTATACCACCACCAGTTACCGTCCGGGCTGCTTTACTAGTTTTCATCATGACCGGTTTTCCCCAACTTTTTCCACGTATTCAGGTTTATTATAGAAACATCGGAGCCGGAGTAGAGTTGTAACTTTATTGATGTTTTAAATATTTCCACTTTTACGTATTTTCGCCGATCTTTGTCTAATTTTGTATTTGATTTTGTTTGCTGTACTCTCTTTCTGGTGTAATCTTTATATCTGCAGCAATCGCTTTTGTGTCCCACCTTCTTACAAATGTAGCATTTTTTCTTCTTATAAGGACAATCTGATTCCCAATGCTTTTCTGCACATCTCTTACAGTTATATCTAGGAAGAGGCTTGTTATATTCTGTACTATATTTATGGTTATTATCTTTGGAATATCCCGTTCCATTGCTTTTCTTTGTAAAGTTCTTGGTTGGTGCGTATGGTTTTCTAACTTTTCTTACATATGCCACTCCGGATTCTTCTATATTTTTTGACTCCTTTTTTAGTGTAATGGCTCTTTCACAGTCCTCTGCTAGTTTCTGGAGGGTTAAATCTTGCTCAGATTCCAGCTTAGACAACACTCGTCTGCGTATTACTACATTTTTCGTGGAAACTAACCCTTGAGCGAAGATTAGACATTTAAAATCTTCTACCGTTAGTTCTGCAAGCTTAAAATTATCGCAGTTTTTATTGACAACTGATGCGTATGTCAAATAATCTTGGTTGTCCATCTTTCTTAGATTCATGCACAGCCATCTTTTATGAAAAAGAGATATATATGGATTAAATAATTCTTTTAGTAATTTTACAGCTTCCATGAACTCTAATTCCGCAGTTTTTTTTAGGTAATATGTAATCTACGAATTTGCTGTGTTCTGATCTACCCAATTTTCTGAGTAAGAGGCTCACTTTCTGACTATTTGGACATTTTTTACAGTCCAGTTGAAAAACATCCTCGTATCTTGTGTAGTATGCTTCAAAATTCTTCTCTTCCTCAGGCACATAATGAAATGTGTCCATGCTATTAAAAATAGTTGTATGGGAGAAATTAACACTATCGACATTTTCTCGATTACTCTTTAGTAGTTCCAGTGTTTTAGCAAAACGTTCCTCTTTTCTTTCTTCATATTCCAATTGTAGTTTCTTATGCCTTTCTTCCTGTTCCAATTGCAGTTTTTTCTGCTTTAATTGCGCGATTTTCTGCTTTTCTTCTTGTTCCTGCTGCCATTTCAATAATCTGTCCTCTCTCTTTTCCTCGCGGTCCGCCTGTGCCTGTATTTGTGTTTGCAAAAGCTCGTTTTGTGTAGCTTGTCTGCGTTCATCCCGCTCAGCCTGTGCTTGTAAAAATTGCATGAACATTTTTGATAAGTCTTCCATGTTTTTTTTTTTTTTTTTTTTTTTAGTGTGTAGTTAAAAAAACTATTGTACCATATACAATATACACCGGTTTGGGTTACAACAAAAAAGCAAATTGCTGTAAGCTCCTGTTTTCAATAATAATATCGCTGCTTGCAATAATATATTCTTTTTGCGAGTCACGCTGCAAAAAAAAAAATAAATAAAACAGGTTTATCTGGAATCACGAAATGGAATTGACTTTCCGTTTTTAGGCACTTACTAATAAGTAACGCTTTCCACAAAATAAAAGTTTTTTTTTGTTTTTTTTTTAATCGAGTCACAATTGAATAAATGTATGCAGTACATTTAGTTCTTTGAGTTTTTTTTTCTCTAGTATTTTAGTAATTAAAATACCTCTTAAATTGAGATTACCTTTTTTTCCCGTGACGTTTTACTGTTTTATCCGTTATTCAGTGACAACTTCAAGAAAAAAAAATCCTTTCCTTGAATTTTAGTTTTAGCTGTGGTATTTCCTTTTAGTACCGACGTCAACCAAAACATTAATTAAAAAGTCCTTTAGTTGTTGTTTTGTTTACGGAGAACAGTAATTAGAATCCACTGGTGAACTTTTTTCGTAGGTTACTTCCTTGCTTTTCGTAATACGGGTCTGACCTGTCGTTTTTGCGACAGAACAAAGTTCGCTTTTCGTTTGCAAGTTGGTCCTTTAGTAAGATTTGTCGTGTAGCGACAAAACAAAAATTCACTTTTACATTCGTTTGCAAGTCGGATTCCCAGAAAACGGCGTAAATTGTCGCTTTTGCCACGTTAGAGTTTTTTTTTTCACTTGAGTTTCAACTTCTCTTTAGCGTAAAATCCGTTTGCTCGTCAACACTTTGCATTCCTTAAAAAAATGGTCAACCTTTGCGTTGTACTTTTTTTTTTAAATAGTTCTTCGTGAAACTGTTATATTTGACGCTTCATATCTCGTCGCCAACTGTTGTGGTTGCAAGGTTGAACAATAATTAGTAAGGAAATACAATGAAGACGCAAACAACAAGATAACGCAATAATAAGTGTATTAAAGAAAAAGGTATATTTACAATATGTACAAATGACGGTGTCGAGTCAGAGAGTCTTGGTGGGAGGACATGTACGCTCTTCGGCGTTACTTCTGGTGGCATTTGAGTAAGACACACCAAGGCCAACCTAGGCTTGCCATTTATAGTGTTATGTTATTCGCATATGCAAATAAGTGGTTGCCACCACAACAATAAACAATCCAGAAACCTCAGTTATATTTTATTTTTGCGAAATTTTGACAGTAGATATTAGGCATCCATTGATAAATATTAACCAATTTTTTGTGCTTTAAAATGTTTGCAATGACAAGAAAGCAAGGCAAGAAGACGGGGATAGAAATAAAAAAAAAATAAATAAATGAAATAAAACAAAGATAATACAAGACAGTAAGACAACATCGACATAGAATCCAAAAAAAAAGATCAAGACAAATTGATCCTTGAAATGAACAAGAACTCTGCACACACACACACACACACACACACACACACACACACACACACACACACACACACACACACACACACAGAGACTTATTTAATGCGTAAAACATAAAATTATAAAAACAAGTAAAAGAAAGCAGACGATTACTAAAAATAAAACAATACAGAAAAAAAGCTTGTATAGAATTTCGATCTCAAGAAATGGAAGACAAACCGGAAGTATCTGAACATTGATTCTAGTCGTCTACTTCTCTAGATTTGAATGCAAACTACGAAGAATCCATTTTCCCCCTCGAAACATCCGACGTCTTGAATAGTAAACGCCTAAGCTAAGCTAATATTTGACTGTTGGCGGGAAGTAGATTACCTGATAACGATTGCGTGTCGAATTTCATTTTTATTAAGCACACGAAGCACAAATATATATTATTCAGCGACAACATATTCTCGAGGGCTAAAAATGATGTTTGCGTGCGATGCGTAAACACAATGAAAATGGCAAAAAAAAAAAAAATGATATTATGATCACATCAGCTTTATAGAAATATGACGAATTCGTAAAAATTTAGTCAATGTCTTTTGGCGACTTACTACAACATTTTAACGGAGAGGTATCAAAATTGTAGTCTGCAGGATAAAAACAAGCTCGCTGACTGATTAGAAAACGTCCCGCAAGCCACACTATCTCGCTGTCAGATAGTGTGTATCGAAGAAATTAGAAACACATGACTATCTAGAAATGAGTCAGAGGCATAATTGATAGCAATGTGTATTATAGTATGAATGAACTAAACGTGGTTTATATATATATATATATATATATATATATATATATATATATATACACATATATATATATGTGTGTGTGTGTCTGTGGGTTTTAATTTTGGTAGTAAGTTTATATACTCTCCTCTGCTAGTCATATATATCTCCACAGAGAAACTGTTTCGCTGTATCACAGCCTTTCAGCGCCTCTAGACTGGCAACTACCTCAAGCCAGGATAGAAACTCGGCCCCCTATATATATGATGTCATTCCAACGAAGTCGATGAATACCACGAAGTATCACATATGATGCTGTGGCTTGCGCGTGGAATTTTGTGGTAAAAGTTGCATAATAACCAACCACACCGCTTGCAAGTCGGCACTGTTAAATACCAGTAGAAAGTACAAATTTCCGGACGACTGCAAACAGTGCCAAGATAAGCAGAGAGCGCATACAGCGTCTGTTAACCCATAGCAACCCGTCTAGCACACACTTTGTTGTATCCTAGAGATAACGACATGGTTTTCAGTGCACTGACACCCACATTCATGTCTAAATGCATTTCATTTACCGTCATTCGCCGATCAAGACAGATGAATTAGTTGAGACAACTTTTTCTATGATGGTGGGTGTGCATGGGCGTCTTGAGCGCGCCTTGTCACTTGCATCTGTGTCGCTATTCTGAAATCGACGAACCCATCTCTAAACTGTGCTTGCATCTATGTAAATCGGCTTAAACGTTCAAGTATTCTGCATGGAGGAATTCGGGGACGCATCCCTGCTTCTCCTGAACTCCTCCACGAGAGAAGTTGCTTTCCTAGCATCTCATGCCGTCAATATCTGCGACAAGGAGATGAAATTTCCAGGTAATGAGTGCATAAGTTTAGTCGTCATAACAATGCAATTTGCAATCCCTATCTGATCCGTTCGGGTGGAATAAAAAAAATAGGAGGCATTACTTTTGGAACGACTCTCGTAAGTTTGTTCTGCTACATACTATCTGATTGTACTATGCACGGGATGCATTCAATAAATTTCGAAACTTTTCCTATGGACATTTTTATTGATAGTACACACATGAAACTGTAGTTCCCTTTAAAGTAATCTTCTCTTGCTGCAATGTACTTGTTGTACCGTTTTAACAACTTCTGGAAGGCCTCTATGAAGTCCTTTTGTGTGAGAATGTTAATGATCTTCCTCACAGTGGTCCTGGATATGACCTTAAACTATATCCGATGGTGAGGGCCCCAACTTGCGGGCTTTGGGGATTGTGGAGCCACCCTTTAATTGCCATTGCTCCCAGGTACACTCTGACCCGGAGTGGTAGTACCTGTTAGGGTCCCAACCATGGGTTAAGTAGAAACCGACTTGCAAAAAAACAAATGTATTCTATTAAAAAAAATTGTCTTCAAAATCTTTGGATTCTGCATTAAATAACCTGAAAAGGGTTGATATGCTGTGAAACAAAAACAACCAACCAACTTCGTCACAGCCTGTTTTATCTCCTCGTTTGTCTGATAGCGAAAGCTTCTGTTTTCCTTGAGATTAGGGAATAACCAAAAGTCATAGAAAGATCTGGACTAAAGTGACGGAGAAGAACTGCCATGATACCCATCTTGATCAAATAGTCTGTGACAAGGAGTGAGTTGTGGACTGGAGCATTGTCCTGGTGGAAATGTCACTGACCAGATTTGAAGAGTGCTGGCCTCTTTCGATGGAATCTCTTCATGAACTCCCTTAAAACCTCAACATAGTATTCCTTGCTGACTGTCTGTCCAGTGAAAACCTAGTGCATGTAGATCATGCCCGTGCTGTCAAAAAAAGGGTCATCATAAGTTTCTGAATGGATTTGCTCTGTCTTGCCCTCTTGGGTCTGGGAGAGCCTGCATGCTTCAACTGGGAACGCTGTCTCTCGGTCTCTGGGTCATGGCATTAGATCTGGTTTTCACTGCAGGTCACCAGAGCATAAAAAAACTGCGGGATCTGACTTGATCAGCTCGACTCTCTTTCTGATGTCATGACAACGTATTTCTTTCTGACCTTATTTAAGCATCCTTGGGACAGGCTGCACTCAAATCTTGGACATCTTAAGTTCTCGCGAATATTTTTTGTACAGTTCCCACACTGACATCAAACTGTACTTATTCTCTCTATAGACACACGACAGTTCTTCTCCATGAAATTCTTTATTTAGCCAATCAACTCTGGTGTTCTGACTTCCTTACTTCTCCCAAACCTCTCATCATCCCTCACAGACTCCTTGCCTTCTTTGAATCTTTTATGCAACTCAAAAATTGATGCTCGATTCATTCAAGACTGTCCAAAATGTCTGAAGCATTCCATACGTTTCTGTGGCATTTTTCCAAGTTTAAAACAGAATTTTATTGCATATAGTTCTTCTAAAATGCTCTCACATCCAGACTACCTTTTAACAATTCATTAACTGTTACAATTAGGCTTTAGTAGGATGTATTCAAATTCCTGCTTTAGCTGTTATTTTGAACTTGAAATCATAAAAAATGGCCAGTCATCTAAAAAGATGTCGAGCAATAACATATTGAATTCTGAAGAGTCCACGATAATTTTAAATGCCTGTAAAAAAAAGTCTGGAAACTTATTGAAGACATCTCGCATCTTAAAAAGATATAAGCGTTTATTTCATTCATTTCTGTTAGTTCGAATACGTTTTGAACAGAGGTTTTATTGTCATTCAATTAATGTTAGTTTCAGTGTTTTTCTAATAAATACCAAACGCATCTTGTGTCAAAAAGTGTATTTATTTAAAAAAAAAAAATCACATTACATTAAAAATAAGATCGGAAATACATTTGCATAACCTTGACAATGAGAAATCTTGATTTGAACAAAAGACACGTGATAGGGAAATATAGATAAATGAACATGCAGAATCCCCAGAGAATCTTCGAACAAAGCGTTGCATATCTTCTGTATTGTTCATCTGAAGAATCGATACTCATCTTAATGGACAACAAAATGGATGAAATTAACCTCAACATAAAAGAAAAAGCGATCTGATATTCGAAAGATTAAAATATATAAATAACAACCTCTACATATCCGGCGTTGCTCGGACTAAACTGAAGGCATTTAGCTTTAAATTTGCAGTCATTCAAACTCAAAAAATCATTGTAAAGAAGACAACTCCATCTTTTGAGATGAAGATCAATGATTTGGATTAGTTGGATTAGTTGGACTATTGCTACCATTTTGAGTGGAATTCGAACAACGTTTCGATCGACGTAAACTCCGACATTCTTCAGGTGTATCTTGACAAACCAGGAAATCTTAAACCCTGAAATCTTCTTATCGAACCCAGGAACCTCCGTATCGAACCTAGGAACCTCCTTATCGAACCCAGGGAACTTTGTTATCGAACCTGGAAAGTCTTCTTATCGAACCAGGAAAAGTCTTCTTATCGAACCAGGAAAGTCTTCTTATCGAACCAGGAAAGTCTTCTTATCGAACCAGGAAAGTCTTCTTATCGAACCAGGAAAGTCTTCTTATCGAACCAGGAAAGTCTTCTTATCGAACCAGGAAAGTCTTCTTATCGAACCAGGAAAGGCTTCTTATCGAACCAAGAAAGGCTTCTTATCGAACCTGGAAAGGCTTCTTATCGAACCTGGAAAGGCTTCTTATCGAACCTGGAAAGTCTTCTTATTGAACCAGGAAAGTCTTCTTATCGAACCAGGAAAGTCTTCTTATCGAACAGAATCGCTGGATTGTCGATAACAAGATTCCAGCAAGCAAGCAAGCACGCCCGAACGGTCCAGAGAGTTATATATATATATATATATATATATATATATATATATATATATATATATATAACCTGAAACAATTTACTGCACGAGCGTCACCCTTTTAAAATTCATCATTCAATAAAATAAAAAGCTATAGCAAACATCTAAATGACTACTTTTAACACAGTTCCTGATTTCCAAAAAAAGAAAAACTAAAAGGTAACTATCTCTATATATTTTTAAATCAAATTTATTATGTAAATTCAAAAAATATTTTTTTTTTCTACTCATTTCTATCTATAACCTATATTAATTTTCTTATAAATTTTAAATCCAAACCTTTTATTTAAATTTTTTCAGATTCATCTGCCTTACTTTTAATGCTAGGTTTATTTATGGTGTCTTTTAAATTCAATAAAAATCCTCCTAAATTTGCTGATGAGGAGACCGTGCTTACCAAAAAAAACTATATATAATTGTTCTACATAACTTCATGTATACCACAAATAAAAAGCACGGATTTCCGAAACGATCGTACAGATAATTGACTTTGTTGTTGTTCCTTCTTATGAAACTGATTTTTAATTTGATTAAAATTTGATTTTTAAATTAAAAATTTTTTTTTAAATTTTTAAATTGAAAATCACTTTACTTAATATATATATATATATATATATATCCACACACATGTTCCTATCTTAGCAATTTTTCACCTTAATTGCTATGCAATTATGCTCCATGAGAAAAAAAAAGATAAATGAAACAAATTATTCAATAAAAATTCATAAGAATAAATTATTAATCAATGAAAGTTCGTTTTTCAAAGAATATGCAAACTAGTTAAATTTTATTTAGTCGCTCGCGTATCTATAACTGAGTATATTAAGTTGCTTGAAAAATTTTCCAATAGGAAATGCATTTGCGACCGATCTTGAGTTGAGCATATTGGGAAGTGTCAAGCTGCATTGAAGAGCTGTGATACAGCGAAACAGTACTGTATGTGGATGAAATATATATATATATATTTATGATTGCCTCTCTTTTCTTGTTTGACGCATGAGAGCCATCAATTCGCCCTATTGTAATCTGCATTCAATCTTTGTGCCACATGTGTGACACAAGGTCAGCCTGCTCCCAGAGACCAAGCTGCATGACTCACAAGTTACGGGTTGAGCAGACGCAGTTGCTATTCGCGTTCTGTATAGATTGACTTGATAATTTGTTTGGTTGAAACGTTGGCTTGCCTTCATTTTTTTTCTCACCTTTCCTTTTTTTCTGGAAGCAAAGTGAGCAAATTCCCGCACTACTCACACAATGAGTTGTTTAAAGTGGTAATGACTTGTGTGGAACCATTCACACTTACTGGTACAGCTGATCACATTAATTGGTGCAAAATATGCCACAGAATCAACGAACAACTGAACGCAGGCTTGTATTGTCAGAGTTTTGCATCTCTTAGGTAGAATGTCGACCTTGAACGACCTCTACCTTGAACCCTGGTTCACTATATCGCATTCTAGCACTTCGTTACTTTCTCGCTCAGCCGCTCATGTGTATATAAATGCAAACACACACATATATATATATACATATATATATATATGTATACACACAGCACACACATACATATATGTATGTACACACACATACAAACATATACACACATAAACACATATGTACACAGGTCCTGGATATGAGCCACCCTTTAATTGCCATTGCTCCCAGGTCCACTCTGACCCGGAGTGGTAGCACCTGTTAGGGTCCCAACTATGGGTTAAATAGAATACGATTTAAAAAAACAAATATACTATATTAAAAAATCGTTCTTCAAAATCACCAGATTCGACATTAAATAACCTGAAAAGGGTTGATATGCCGTAAGACAAAACAACCAACCAACATATGTACACCCACACATACACATTCATATATACACACATTCATATATATATATACACACATATATATACACCAGCAGATATACACACAAATACATACACACAAACATATACATAGACACACACATATACACACAAACCTATACAAACACACACACAAACATATACTACACACATATACACACACATATATACGCACACACACATATATATACACATACACACCTTTCAATTCCTTTATTCATCACCAAAAATTTTCTATATTTTTAATCACATTTTTTTCATCTACCCGCTTTCTGGAATCCCCATAGCAACAAGTCGTTAAAGTGTCACCTTGCGTTAAAAATGCTTCAACATTTCTAACAGTTACAGAAACCTAAACGTTTTTATTTTGCTTCGCAAAGGAAGTTTATTTTAAATGGAAATTTTTATTTTCTAAATTCTGTTATTTTTATTTTCTTAATTTTATTTTTTTAAACTTTCAGCTTTGAATTTTTTTTTATCGATTCTTTTTGCGGTTCCTGCGAATCTTTTCATTTCAGTACAATTTTATCTGATTAGCGTATTTTTTTTAATATTCGATTTAAATTTAAATGTATTTTTACAGCTTTTTTTTAAAACTCTTTATTTTTAGTTAATTTAATATTCCAAGCATCCTTACCTCTAACCTTAAAGAGAAATACAATATAGGAAATTCATTTTAGTAATGGCGCCATATATGTCTAATACTTTACCATGTGGTTCACATTATCACGCACACTCACTCTCTCAGTAACCATATTATACCTCCTCATCTCATACATCTCCCCCTCACATTTCCACACACTCCACCACTAATTCGCTGAAACTTCCTCAGCTTCTCACACTTTCTTATTCCCATCGCTATATCACATTCCCTATAACGGCGCTCACCCTCTCAAACTTCATCAATCTCTAATGATTCCTCATCTTCTCGTTAATCGGATCACGATTCCTCACGTAATTTCTCGCACTGCCTCACTGATACTATTTCATTCTCCCTCACCCTCTCAAATTGCTTCAACTCCCTCACCCTCTCAAATTGTTTCTCTCCTTCACCCTCTCAAATTGTTTCACTCTCCCTCACCTCTCAAATTGTTTCACTCTCCTTCACCCTCTCAAATTGTTTCACTCTCCCTCACCTCTAAAATTATTTCACTCTCCCTCACCCTCTCAAATTGTTTCACTCTCCTTCACCTCTCAAATTGTTTCACTCTCCTTCACCTCTCAAATTGTTTCACTCTCCTTCACCCTCTCAAATTGTTTCACTCTCCCTCACCTCTCAAATTGTTTCACTCTCCTTCACCCTCTCAAATTGTTTCACTCTCCTTCACCCTCTCAAATTGTTTCACTCTCCTTCACCTCTCAAATTGTTTCACTCTCCTTCACCCCTCAAATTGTTTCACTCTCCTTCACCCCTCAAATTGTTTCACTCTCCTTCACCCCTCAAATTGTTTCACTCTCCTTCACCCCTCAAATTGTTTCACTCTCCTTCACCTCTCAAATTGTTTCACTCTCCTTCACCCTCTACAATTGTTTCACTCTCCTTCACCCTCTACAATTGTTTCACTCTCCCTCACCTCTAAAATTGTTTCACTCTCCTTCACCTCTCAAATTGTTTCACTCTCCTTCACCCCTCAAATTGTTTCACTCTCCTTCACCCTCTCAAATTGTTTCACTCTCCTTCACCCTCTCAAATTGTTTCTCTCTCCTTCACCTCTCAAATTGTTTCACTCTCCTTCACCTCTCAAATTGTTTCACTCTCCTTCACCTCTAAAATTGTTTCACTCTCCTTCACCTCTCAAATTGTTTCACTCTCCTTCACCTCTCAAATTGTTTCACTCTCCTTCACCCCTCAAATTGTTTCACTCTCCTTCACCCTCTCAAATTGTTTCACTCTCCTTCACCTCTCAAATTGTTTCACTCTCCTTCACCCCTCAAATTGTTTCACTCTCCTTCACCCTCTCAAATTGTTTCACTCTCCTTCACCCTCTCAAATTGTTTCACTCTCCTTCACCCTCTCAAATTGTTTCACTCTCCTTCACCTCTCAAATTGTTTCACTCTCTTTCACCCTCTCAAATTGTTTCACTCTCCTTCACCTCTCAAATTGTTTCACTCTCCTTCACCTCTCAAATTGTTTCACTCTCCTTCACCCCTCAAATTGTTTCACTCTCCTTCACCTCTCAAATTGTTTCACTCTCCTTCACCTCTCAAATTGTTTCACTCTCCTTCACCCCTCAAATTGTTTCACTCTCCTTCACCCTCTCAAATTGTTTCACTCTCCTTCACCTCTCAAATTGTTTCACTCTCCTTCACCCCTCAAATTGTTTCACTCTCCTTCACCTCTCAAATTGTTTCACTCTCCTTCACCCTCTCAAATTGTTTCACTCTCCTTCACCTCTCAAATTGTTTCACTCTCCTTCACCTCTCAAATTGTTTCACTCTCCTTCACCCCTCAAATTGTTTCACTCTCCTTCACCCTCTCAAATTGTTTCACTCTCCTTCACCTCTCAAATTGTTTCACTCTCCTTCACCCCTCAAATTGTTTCACTCTCCTCCACCCTCTCAAATTGTTTCACTCTCCTTCACCTCTCAAATTGTTTCACTCTCCTTCACCTCTCAAATTGTTTCACTCTCCTTCACCCTCTCAAATTGTTTCACTCTCCTTCAACCTCTCAAATTGTTTCACTCTCCTTCACCTCTCAAATTGTTTCACTCTCCTTCACCTCTCAAATTGTTTCACTCTCCTTCACCCCTCAAATTGTTTCACTCTCCTTCACCTCTCAAATTGTTTCACTCTCCTTCACCCCTCAAATTGTTTCACTCTCCTTCACCTCTCAAATTGTTTCACTCTCCTTCACCCTCTACAATTGTTTCACTCTCCTTCACCCTCTACAATTGTTTCACTCTCCTTCACCCTCTAAAATTGTTTCACTCTCCTTCACCTCTCAAATTGTTTCTCTCTCCTTCACCTCTCAAATTGTTTCACTCTCCTTCACCCTCTCAAATTGTTTCACTCTCCTTCACCCTCTCAAATTGTTTCACTCTCCTTCACCCTCTCAAATTGTTTCACTCTCCTTCACCTCTCAAATTGTTTCACTCTCCTTCACCCCTCAAATTGTTTCACTCTCCTTCACCCCTCAAATTGTTTCACTCTCCTTCACCTCTCAAATTGTTTCACTCTCCTTCACCCTCTCAAATTGTTTCACTCTCCTTCACCCTCTAAAATTTTTTCACTCTCCTTCACCCTCTCAAATTGTTTCACTCTCCTTCACCTCTAAAATTGTTTCACTCTCCTTCACCCTCTCAAATTGTTTCACTCTCCTTCACCCTCTCAAATTGTTTCACTCTCCTTCACCCTCTCAAATTGTTTCACTCTCCTTCACCCTCTCAAATTGTTTCACTCTCCTTCACCTCTCAAATTGTTTCACTCTCCTTCACCTCTCAAATTGTTTCACTCTCCTTCACCCCTCAAATTGTTTCACTCTCCTTCACCTCTCAAATTGTTTCACTCTCCTTCACCCTCTCAAATTGTTTCACTCTCCTTCACCCTCTCAAATTGTTTCACTCTCCTTCACCTCTAAAATTGTTTCACTCTCCCTCACCTCTAAAATTGTTTCACTCTCCTTCACCCTCTCAAATTGTTTCACTCTCCTTCACCTCTAAAATTGTTTCACTCTCCTTCACCCTCTCAAATTGTTTCACTCTCCTTCACCCTCTCAAATTGTTTCACTCTCCCTCACCTCTAAAATTGTTTCACTCTCCTTCAACCTCTCAAATTGTTTCACTCTCCTTCACCCTCTCAAATTGTTTCTCTCTCCTTCACCTCTAAAATTGTTTCACTCTCCTTCACCCTCTCAAATTGTTTCACTCTCCTTCACCTCTCAAATTGTTTCACTCTCCCTCACCTCTCAAATTGTTTCACTCTCCTTCACCTCTCAAATTGTTTCACTCTCCTTCAACCTCTCAAATTGTTTCACTCTCCTTTAACCTCTCAAATTGTTTCACTCTCCTTCACCTCTAAAATTGTTTCACTCTCCTTCAACCTCTCAAATTGTTTCACTCTCCTTCACCTCTCAAATTGTTTCACTCTCCTTCACCCTCTCAAATTGTTTCACTCTCCTTCAACCTCTCAAATTGTTTCACTCTCCTTCACCCTCTCAAATTGTTTCACTCTCCTTCACCCTCTCAAATTGTTTCACTCTCCTTCACCTCTAAAATTGTTTCACTCTCCTTCACCTCTAAAATTGTTTCACTCTCCTTCACCCTCTCAAATTGTTTCACTCTCCTTCACCTCTCAAATTGTTTCACTCTCCTTCACCCTCTCAAATTGTTTCACTCTCCCTCACCTCTAAAATTGTTTCACTCTCCCTCACCTCTAAAATTGTTTCACTCTCCCTCACCTCTAAAATTGTTTCACTCTCCTTCACCCTCTCAAATTGTTTCACTCTCCTTCACCTCTCAAATTGTTTCACTCTCCTTCACCCTCTCAAATTGTTTCACTCTCCTTCACCCTCTCAAATTGTTTCACTCTCCTTCACCTCTAAAATTGTTTCACTCTCCCTCACCTCTAAAATTGTTTCACTCTCCTTCACCCTCTCAAATTGTTTCACTCTCCTTCACCTCTAAAATTGTTTCACTCTCCTTCACCCTCTCAAATTGTTTCACTCTCCTTCACCCTCTCAAATTGTTTCACTCTCCCTCACCTCTAAAATTGTTTCACTCTCCTTCACCCTCTCAAATTGTTTCACTCTCCTTCACCTCTCAAATTGTTTCACTCTCCTTCACCCCTCAAATTGTTTCACTCTCCTTCACCTCTCAAATTGTTTCACTCTCCTTCACCCTCTCAAATTGTTTCACTCTCCTTCACCTCTCAAATTGTTTCACTCTCCTTCACCCCTCAAATTGTTTCACTCTCCTTCACCCTCTCAAATTGTTTCACTCTCCTTCACCTCTCAAATTGTTTCACTCTCCTTCACCCCTCAAATTGTTTCACTCTCCTCCACCCTCTCAAATTGTTTCACTCTCCTTCACCTCTCAAATTGTTTCACTCTCCTTCACCTCTCAAATTGTTTCACTCTCCTTCACCCTCTCAAATTGTTTCACTCTCCTTCAACCTCTCAAATTGTTTCACTCTCCTTCACCTCTCAAATTGTTTCACTCTCCTTCACCTCTCAAATTGTTTCACTCTCCTTCACCCCTCAAATTGTTTCACTCTCCTTCACCCCTCAAATTGTTTCACTCTCCTTCACCTCTCAAATTGTTTCACTCTCCTTCACCCCTCAAATTGTTTCACTCTCCTTCACCTCTCAAATTGTTTCACTCTGCTTCACCCTCTACAATTGTTTCACTCTCCTTCACCCTCTAAAATTGTTTCACTCTCCTTCACCTCTCAAATTGTTTCTCTCTCCTTCACCTCTCAAATTGTTTCACTCTCCTTCACCCTCTCAAATTGTTTCACTCTCCTTCACCCTCTCAAATTGTTTCACTCTCCTTCACCCTCTCAAATTGTTTCACTCTCCTTCACCTCTCAAATTGTTTCACTCTCCTTCACCCTCTCAAATTGTTTCACTCTCCCTCACCTCTCAAATTGTTTCACTCTCCTTCACCCTCTCAAATTGTTTCACTCTCCTTCACCCTCTCAAATTGTTTCACTCTCCTTCACCTCTCAAATTGTTTCACTCTCCTTCACCCCTCAAATTGTTTCACTCTCCTTCACCCCTCAAATTGTTTCACTCTCCTTCACCCCTCAAATTGTTTCACTCTCCTTCACCCCTCAAATTGTTTCACTCTCCTTCACCTCTCAAATTGTTTCACTCTCCTTCACCCTCTACAATTGTTTCACTCTCCTTCACCCTCTACAATTGTTTCACTCTCCCTCACCTCTAAAATTGTTTCACTCTCCTTCACCTCTCAAATTGTTTCACTCTCCTTCACCCCTCAAATTGTTTCACTCTCCTTCACCCTCTCAAATTGTTTCACTCTCCTTCACCCTCTCAAATTGTTTCTCTCTCCTTCACCTCTCAAATTGTTTCACTCTCCTTCACCTCTCAAATTGTTTCACTCTCCTTCACCTCTAAAATTGTTTCACTCTCCTTCACCTCTCAAATTGTTTCACTCTCCTTCACCTCTCAAATTGTTTCACTCTCCTTCACCCCTCAAATTGTTTCACTCTCCTTCACCTCTCAAATTGTTTCACTCTCCTTCACCCTCTCAAATTGTTTCACTCTCCTTCACCTCTCAAATTGTTTCACTCTCCTTCACCCCTCAAATTGTTTCACTCTCCTTCACCCTCTCAAATTGTTTCACTCTCCTTCACCCTCTCAAATTGTTTCACTCTCCTTCACCCTCTCAAATTGTTTCACTCTCCTTCACCTCTCAAATTGTTTCACTCTCTTTCACCCTCTCAAATTGTTTCACTCTCCTTCACCTCTCAAATTGTTTCACTCTCCTTCACCTCTCAAATTGTTTCACTCTCCTTCACCCCTCAAATTGTTTCACTCTCCTTCACCTCTCAAATTGTTTCACTCTCCTTCACCTCTCAAATTGTTTCACTCTCCTTCACCCCTCAAATTGTTTCACTCTCCTTCACCCTCTCAAATTGTTTCACTCTCCTTCACCTCTCAAATTGTTTCACTCTCCTTCACCCCTCAAATTGTTTCACTCTCCTTCACCTCTCAAATTGTTTCACTCTCCTTCACCCTCTCAAATTGTTTCACTCTCCTTCACCTCTCAAATTGTTTCACTCTCCTTCACCTCTCAAATTGTTTCACTCTCCTTCACCCCTCAAATTGTTTCACTCTCCTTCACCCTCTCAAATTGTTTCACTCTCCTTCACCTCTCAAATTGTTTCACTCTCCTTCACCCCTCAAATTGTTTCACTCTCCTCCACCCTCTCAAATTGTTTCACTCTCCTTCACCTCTCAAATTGTTTCACTCTCCTTCACCTCTCAAATTGTTTCACTCTCCTTCACCCTCTCAAATTGTTTCACTCTCCTTCAACCTCTCAAATTGTTTCACTCTCCTTCACCTCTCAAATTGTTTCACTCTCCTTCACCTCTCAAATTGTTTCACTCTCCTTCACCCCTCAAATTGTTTCACTCTCCTTCACCTCTCAAATTGTTTCACTCTCCTTCACCCCTCAAATTGTTTCACTCTCCTTCACCTCTCAAATTGTTTCACTCTCCTTCACCCTCTACAATTGTTTCACTCTCCTTCACCCTCTACAATTGTTTCACTCTCCTTCACCCTCTAAAATTGTTTCACTCTCCTTCACCTCTCAAATTGTTTCTCTCTCCTTCACCTCTCAAATTGTTTCACTCTCCTTCACCCTCTCAAATTGTTTCACTCTCCTTCACCCTCTCAAATTGTTTCACTCTCCTTCACCCTCTCAAATTGTTTCACTCTCCTTCACCTCTCAAATTGTTTCACTCTCCTTCACCCCTCAAATTGTTTCACTCTCCTTCACCCCTCAAATTGTTTCACTCTCCTTCACCTCTCAAATTGTTTCACTCTCCTTCACCCTCTCAAATTGTTTCACTCTCCTTCACCCTCTAAAATTTTTTCACTCTCCTTCACCCTCTCAAATTGTTTCACTCTCCTTCACCTCTAAAATTGTTTCACTCTCCTTCACCCTCTCAAATTGTTTCACTCTCCTTCACCCTCTCAAATTGTTTCACTCTCCTTCACCCTCTCAAATTGTTTCACTCTCCTTCACCCTCTCAAATTGTTTCACTCTCCTTCACCTCTCAAATTGTTTCACTCTCCTTCACCTCTCAAATTGTTTCACTCTCCTTCACCCCTCAAATTGTTTCACTCTCCTTCACCTCTCAAATTGTTTCACTCTCCTTCACCCTCTCAAATTGTTTCACTCTCCTTCACCCTCTCAAATTGTTTCACTCTCCTTCACCTCTAAAATTGTTTCACTCTCCCTCACCTCTAAAATTGTTTCACTCTCCTTCACCCTCTCAAATTGTTTCACTCTCCTTCACCTCTAAAATTGTTTCACTCTCCTTCACCCTCTCAAATTGTTTCACTCTCCTTCACCCTCTCAAATTGTTTCACTCTCCCTCACCTCTAAAATTGTTTCACTCTCCTTCAACCTCTCAAATTGTTTCACTCTCCTTCACCCTCTCAAATTGTTTCTCTCTCCTTCACCTCTAAAATTGTTTCACTCTCCTTCACCCTCTCAAATTGTTTCACTCTCCTTCACCTCTCAAATTGTTTCACTCTCCCTCACCTCTCAAATTGTTTCACTCTCCTTCACCTCTCAAATTGTTTCACTCTCCTTCAACCTCTCAAATTGTTTCACTCTCCTTTAACCTCTCAAATTGTTTCACTCTCCTTCACCCTCTCAAATTGTTTCACTCTCCTTCACCTCTCAAATTGTTTCACTCTCCTTCACCCCTCAAATTGTTTCACTCTCCTTCACCCTCTCAAATTGTTTCACTCTCCTTCACCTCTCAAATTGTTTCACTCTCCTTCACCCCTCAAATTGTTTCACTCTCCTCCACCCTCTCAAATTGTTTCACTCTCCTTCACCTCTCAAATTGTTTCACTCTCCTTCACCCTCTCAAATTGTTTCACTCTCCTTCAACCTCTCAAATTGTTTCACTCTCCTTCACCTCTCAAATTGTTTCACTCTCCTTCACCTCTCAAATTGTTTCACTCTCCTTCACCCCTCAAATTGTTTCACTCTCCTTCACCCCTCAAATTGTTTCACTCTCCTTCACCTCTCAAATTGTTTCACTCTCCTTCACCCCTCAAATTGTTTCACTCTCCTTCACCTCTCAAATTGTTTCACTCTCCTTCACCCTCTACAATTGTTTCACTCTCCTTCACCCTCTAAAATTGTTTCACTCTCCTTCACCTCTCAAATTGTTTCTCTCTCCTTCACCTCTCAAATTGTTTCACTCTCCTTCACCCTCTCAAATTGTTTCACTCTCCTTCACCCTCTCAAATTGTTTCACTCTCCTTCACCCTCTCAAATTGTTTCACTCTCCTTCACCTCTCAAATTGTTTCACTCTCCTTCACCCCTCAAATTGTTTCACTCTCCTTCACCCCTCAAATTGTTTCACTCTCCTTCACCTCTCAAATTGTTTCACTCTCCTTCACCCTCTCAAATTGTTTCACTCTCCTTCACCCTCTAAAATTTTTTCACTCTCCTTCACCCTCTCAAATTGTTTCACTCTCCTTCACCTCTAAAATTGTTTCACTCTCCTTCACCCTCTCAAATTGTTTCACTCTCCTTCACCCTCTCAAATTGTTTCACTCTCCTTCACCTCTCAAATTGTTTCACTCTCCTTCACCTCTCAAATTGTTTCACTCTCCTTCACCCCTCAAATTGTTTCACTCTCCTTCACCTCTCAAATTGTTTCACTCTCCTTCACCCTCTCAAATTGTTTCACTCTCCTTCACCCTCTCAAATTGTTTCACTCTCCTTCACCTCTAAAATTGTTTCACTCTCCCTCACCTCTAAAATTGTTTCACTCTCCTTCACCCTCTCAAATTGTTTCACTCTCCTTCACCTCTAAAATTGTTTCACTCTCCTTCACCCTCTCAAATTGTTTCACTCTCCTTCACCCTCTCAAATTGTTTCACTCTCCCTCACCTCTAAAATTGTTTCACTCTCCTTCAACCTCTCAAATTGTTTCACTCTCCTTCACCCTCTCAAATTGTTTCTCTCTCCTTCACCTCTAAAATTGTTTCACTCTCCTTCACCCTCTCAAATTGTTTCACTCTCCTTCACCTCTCAAATTGTTTCACTCTCCCTCACCTCTCAAATTGTTTCACTCTCCTTCACCTCTCAAATTGTTTCACTCTCCTTCAACCTCTCAAATTGTTTCACTCTCCTTTAACCTCTCAAATTGTTTCACTCTCCTTCACCTCTAAAATTGTTTCACTCTCCTTCAACCTCTCAAATTGTTTCACTCTCCTTCACCTCTCAAATTGTTTCACTCTCCTTCACCCTCTCAAATTGTTTCACTCTCCTTCAACCTCTCAAATTGTTTCACTCTCCTTCACCCTCTCAAATTGTTTCACTCTCCTTCACCTCTAAAATTGTTTCACTCTCCTTCACCTCTAAAATTGTTTCACTCTCCTTCACCCTCTCAAATTGTTTCACTCTCCTTCACCTCTCAAATTGTTTCACTCTCCTTCACCCTCTCAAATTGTTTCACTCTCCCTCACCTCTAAAATTGTTTCACTCTCCCTCACCTCTAAAATTGTTTCACTCTCCCTCACCTCTAAAATTGTTTCACTCTCCTTCACCCTCTCAAATTGTTTCACTCTCCTTCACCTCTAAAATTGTTTCACTCTCCTTCACCTCTAAAATTGTTTCACTCTCCTTCACCCTCTCAAATTGTTTCACTCTCCTTCACCTCTCAAATTATTTCACTCTCCTTCACCCTCTCAAATTGTTTCACTCTCCCTCACCTCTAAAATTGTTTCACTCTCCCTCACCTCTAAAATTGTTTCACTCTCCTTCAACCTCTCAAATTGTTTCACTCTCCTTTAACCTCTCAAATTGTTTCACTCTCCTTCACCTCTAAAATTGTTTCACTCTCCTTCACCCTCTCAAATTGTTTCACTCTCCTTCACCCTCTCAAATTGTTTCACTCTCCTTCACCTCTCAAATTGTTTCACTCTCCTTCACCCTCTCAAATTGTTTCACTCTCCTTCAACCTCTCAAATTGTTTCACTCTCCTTCACCCTCTCAAATTGTTTCACTCTCCTTCACCTCTAAAATTGTTTCACTCTCCTTCAACCTCTCAAATTGTTTCACTCTCCTTCACCTCTCAAATTGTTTCACTCTCCTTCACCCTCTCAAATTGTTTCACTCTCCTTCACCTCTAAAATTGTTTCACTCTCCTTCACCCTCTCAAATTGTTTCACTCTCCTTCACCTCTCAAATTGTTTCACTCTCCTTCACCCTCTCAAATTGTTTCACTCTCCCTCACCTCTAAAATTGTTTCACTCTCCCTCACCTCTAAAATTGTTTCACTCTCCTTCAACCTCTCAAATTGTTTCACTCTCCTTCACCCTCTCAAATTGTTTCACTCTCCTTCACCCTCTCAAATTGTTTCACTCTCCCTCACCTCTCAAATTGTTTCACTCTCCTTCACCTCTCAAATTGTTTCACTCTCCGTCACCTCTCAAATTGTTTCACTCGCTCTACCTATAAAAATGTTCAACTCTCGCTCACTCTCAAATTGTTTCTCTCTCGCTCACCCTCTCAAAATATTTCCCTTCCACTCACCCTCTCAAAATGTTTCCCTTCCACTCACCCTCTCAAAATGTTTCCCGTCCACTCACCCTCTCAAAATGTTTCCCGTCCACTCACCCTCTCAAATGTGTCCCTCTCGCTCACACTCTCAAATTATTTCACTCTCGCTCACCCTCTCAAACTATTTCACCCTCACTCACCCCCTTAAACTATTTAACACTTGCCTCCCCTCACAAACTATTTAACTCCCACTCACCCTCTTAAACGATTTCACACTCTCTCACTCTCTAAAACTATTTCATTCTCGTTCACCTTCTCAAATTGCTTTACACTCGCTCACCTTCTCAAACCATTTCACACTAGCTCACCCTCTCAAACTGTTTCCCCTGTCGCTTCAACCTCACTCACTTATCGTCTCTCAAGTATCCTTTATCTCACACACTTCATTTGCTCGTTAGTTTCTCACACTTCCACCTTTAGACACTTTATGATGTTGTCTTTGTTTTAACTGTCGTTACGAATTTACTTTTCTTCTGATTAAAACAATCTAACGCGAACTCAATTTCTGACCAAAACAATAACATTTTATAACACTAATTAAAAAAGAAATCTAACTTGACGATAATTTTCCCTATCCTTTTTTATTGTTTTAATTAGAAATAATTACACAATGATAAGGAATAGCTGCACAAGTCTCATTTCTCTAAGTTATCTGTGCATTCCTATCGCCATTTTGATTCAACCATTCTTTAATATTTCTTAATATGTCTGAGAAGTTAGAAAAAGTATTAAACCTCTATACGTTGTAGTCTACTTAACACTCGCCTTTCTGTCTATCTCAGATAGCTAAATAAACACCTGTACTTCCATATAATAATAATAATAATAATAATAATAATAATATAATGATAATAATAAATAATTAAATAATCCTGATTTCCTTTAATAACGTCTCTCTGAAAATAAGTGGAATTCATTCTATGAGGACTCTCCCTCAGTTCCGACTCCAAACCAGTAGCTTCAAAGATCAAGGTTCTTCCTAAGGATATCCGTGGTACATATAATAGCAGAGGTCGGAAGGCCGCCCAAACCATCGGTGATTCGTAATTTTTTTCAAACGTCTTTCCAGACGACATCATAAACTTTAGGGTACCAACTACCACCAGGATTACTTGGGTTTTCACCCTATACATACGTCTTACCTCCAAAGGCCAACAGATAATAATAATAATAATAATAATAATAATAATAATAATAATAATTATAATAATAATGCTAGATTTTAGCTTTTGCCGTTCAAGCCGCCCACAGGGTGAAGATCAAAGGAAGAGAATCGAAGCAAATATATGGAATTGGTCAGAGAGCCCGAAGAGATTTGGAAGATGAAGAAAGGCAACATTACATCTCTAATAGTAGGAGCGCTAGGAAGAATACCGAAAAACTTTGAAAAAAAAAAAGAATGTACGAGATTGGAATCAGAGGTATGGCTGGGAAGATACAACGGATAACAATGATGAAAACAGCTGAAATATTAAGGAAAAAAACCTCTTGAATGAGAAGACTAACACACATGAGCCACAGGCACAAACTGGACACACATGAACTGCTACAGATCTAAAACACAAAGGAATATCACATGGAATCATGAAAACTGAAACTGTAATTGTAGGTAAACCTTTTTGCGTTTTTTTTTTAAATTTTATTTTTTGCGTGTGGCGCCAGTTTATGACGACACTCCAAATAAATGAAGGTCAAGGAGGATGAAAAGACCGAGGAGAGAGAGAGAGAGAGAGAGAGAAAGAGAGAGAGAGAGAGAGAGAGAGAGAGCACAAGCCAGACCTCCGTTGGATGAGTGCAAAGAGGAGAGGGACCTTGGGGAGGCTTATTGTCATCCGAATTCCAGTGAAGACTAATTGTCGTTGCCAACGAAAGTCAATGGTAAGCGGCTGCTGCAATAATACAGATTCATCTGCAAAGGTTATCAAAAGAGGTGAAGAGTATTGGAAATATTGGGAGCCTTGTGCTATCTGGAGTCTGAGTGACAACAAGTTGGTTGTTCTCAAAGATAAATCTTTGATGATGGCCTGTGTGACTACTCCTAGTGAGTAAATAATGTTAATTGCGACCTCTTCTCCTAAAAAAAATGGTGATGTCGGCATTGGCCTCAACTGGCCCCACATCAAATCGTCGTGAAGGATCAAGGAGGATTGAAATAAGGAAAGAGAGAGAGAGAGAGAGCACTCGCCAGATCTCCACTAGAAGGGTGCGGAAAACACAGGCACCTTTGAGAGGTTTATTGCCAATCCAACTGCAGAGAATACAAATTGCCGTAAAAAACTCAATAGTAAGCGGCTGCTGCGATAACGAAAAGTCATTGGCAATGGTTAAGGAAAAAGGTGGAGGACAATGAAAATCTGGGGAGATTTCTTGTCACCCAAACTCCACAGAACGCCACAAATTATTGTTAGTAAGAAATGATGGCTCGTGCTCGCACTCCTAGTAAGTAGATAAAGTCCACTTATATTTAAAAGGCACGTTTGCATGTTTCTGTCTGTTTGTCTGTGAGTTCATTTGGTCAATTCTTTTGAACTTCTACACGAATGTACTTTATGCGTGCCGGGACGTCTTGACGGCAATCAACTTTGATCAATGTGGGGGAAACCTTTCATATCAGACAATTGCTATTCATTTGGACACTGCTAGAGTTCAGTTTGTAAATGTTCTTATATAGGTTTTGTATTGGAATGCCTCCGATAAGTATCGAACATCCATCATCGAAAAACATCCGATTAAAGAAGAGGCAGCACAATTTTAACTTAAGTTAATACCCTTATACAGCCTAACATCACAAGTGCATCTGAGAAGTTTAATCACCTCACAAGCAGAAAGGACCGGCGTATAAAACCAACATTATATTCTTTGATAAGACAAGGATGCGTTCGAAAGATTACTGTTTAGATACCATGATACTTGACTTTTGAATTTTAAACCTGTATTCGCGCCATTATATCAAAATAATGTCATTAAATCAACAGAAAGTTATTTACAGAGCAATGTAGACTGTGATGTATTGTGGACTAAGTTACTCCAGAGAGGCATGTGAACTTCCTACCGCTGCCCCCTGCTTGGCTCCCGACTAGAGCAGGGAATCAATCAATTTGGTTGAAAATAAGGCGATTTCACCGATTTCGATGACAATAAAACTGTTTACAATGTGCAAGATTTGATGATCGGCATTCAATCCTGGGCAATGCCGGGTCGCACTGCTTATAATAACTATATGACGATAATACTTTATATAATAATAACTTTTATATAATAACTAGCCTGAGTACCTGGCGTTGCTCGGATGTTTGTAGGTGCGTGTTGAGCAAAAAAAAAAAAAAAAAGTTGTAGTAGGCAGGTAGGCTCGAACCCGTGACGCGAATGCGGAAAAAAAGTGTAGGTGTGTGTAAGAGTGTTGGTTGAACAAACAAAACAAAATTGGATATTGCGAGTTCAGAAAAACAAAACAAAATATATATATATATATATATATATATATATATATGAGTAGGAAACAGGCTCGTAACCGTAAGGGGTCAGAGGAAAAAGAGATGACCCCCACCAAAAAAAAAAACGGTCTTATCGTCCGAAGGATACTTCAAAAGGATACTGATCTAATGAAAGTCCGTGACCTCTGTCGAAATTTTTAGGCATACATACATAATATATACATACATATATACATACATACAAACATACATATATACATACATACATTTAAACAGACAGGTGAGATTTATATAATAGATGATACTTTTGCGTGGCGTGACGTGCCGGATCTAACGCAACATTTTCACAAGGAACTTTGGCAACTTTCCCACCTCTGAGTACTTGATTAACAAAATCAGTAAAAAACAAATCGGTCAAATCAATGCTAACAAAATCGAATCAATCAAGTCAATAAACCTCTACTTTCTTTTTTTTGATCAATATGAAATGCATTTTATAATTAAGAACTAAAAGCGGATAAGTTTAAGTAGTTGTTGGTCATATTAGTGGAGGATACGTTCTCGACAACCAGTCCGACGGTGGCCTTGCTTCTGCACGACTGAGGTATCGTTCTGCTCGGTCGGAGGACGTCCAGCCTCATAAGCTTTGACTTTTCTTTGCGAACGGGGTTGTTTATTGCTAACCGCTTAAGACGCCCCTATTAGGGAATGTCGAAAGAATATGCCGAGGCATACATTTCTAGGCTAGAAAGCACTTCACCTAGGTAAATAAAAAAAAACACTTCACCTAGGTAAATAAAAAAAGCACTTCACCTAGGTAAATAAAAAAGCACTTCACCTAGGTAAATAAAAAAAGAACTTCACCTAGGAAAATAAAAAAAGAACTTCACCTAGGTAAATAAAAAAAGAACTTCACCTAGGTAAATAAAAAAAGAACTTCACCTAGGTAAATAAAAAAAGAACTTCACCTAGGTAAATAAAAAAAGAACTTCACCTAGGTAAATAAAAAAGAATTTCACCTAGGTAAATAAAAAAGAACTTCACCTAGGTAAATAAAAAAGAACTTCACCTAGGCAAATAAAAAAATCCAGTTCACCTAGGTAAATAAAAAAAGCACTTCACGTAGGTAAATTTATAAAAAAATCACTTCACCTAGGTAAATTTAAAAAGCACTTCACCTAGGTAAATTTAAAAAAGCACTTCACCTAGGAAAATAAAAAAGCACTTCACCTAGGTAAATTTAAAAAAAAGCACTTCACCTAGGTAAATTAAAAAAAAACACTTCACCTAGGTAAATAAAAAAGCACTTCACCTAGGTAAATTTAAAAAAAGCACTTCACCTAGGTAAATTTAAAAAAAGCACTTCACCTAGGTAAATTTAAAAAAAGCACTTCACCTAGGTAAATAAAAAAGCACTTCACCTAGGTAAATTTAAAAAAAGCACTTCACCTAGGTAAATAAAAAAAATCCAGTTCACCTAGGTAAATAAAAAAGAACTTCACCTAGGAAAATAAAAAAGCACTTCACCTTGGTGAATAAAAAAAAAACTTCACCTAGGTAAATAAAAAAGCACTTCACCTAGGTAAATAAAATTATTACTGTTTGAATGTGTGTGGCATGTTATTTAAAGTATGAACACGTCTCATTTATAAATAAGGTTGTTTTGAAATTGGTGTAATAGATACGAGCACACACCATGGGATAGGAAAATGGCTTTATAGTCTCTTTTTGAGAAATCGCCTGAGATGTCCCTACTGAGAAATGCCAGAAAGTTGCTCAGGCATTGTTTATATGCTAGATAGCACTTCATGAAATGCGCTGACCTTTCAAACCATAAGCTCACCTGGAGGGAGGTAAATAAACGGTTTTAACAGGAATCGAATGTATACAGGGTGTCCCAATAAAATGTATATAGTCTTTAAATGACCATAAAACTAACATTTATTATAAGAAAGAAAAGTTTCATGCATCAAAATACTGTGAACAAATATAGAAACAAGCTAATTATCGAAATTGTAAAAATTATTGGCCATTGTAGTTCATGAACAGCTGACAACGCTCACTGATTGAATCGAAAACTTTTCTAATAAATTCAATTGGTATGTTGACACATCTTCTTTCAATGCTTGCTTTCAGCTCATTCATTGTAGCTCGTTTTGTGGTATGAACCCTGTGTTTAACATGCTCACCACCCCCGCTCCCCAAAAAGAGAAAACTCCATGTGGGGGGGGGTCAAATCCGGTGAGCGTGGACGGTGCTCGATACTTCCTCTTCGTCCTAACAATCTGTTTCGCAGGTGACTATCAAGATATGATCTTACGTCATGATGATAATGGGGAAGTGCTTCATCCTGCTGGAAGTGCCATTCTTTATTCCTAAACATCTCTTCATGCAGCAAGTTGAGATAATTTAAGGAGGGTATACGTCTAATTGGGACATCCTATATATATATATATATATATATATATATATATATATATATATATATAGTCTTTGAAGTTTTTAACCTTTAAAACTATACAAAAAATCATTTTTTATCATTCGTTAGAAAACCATCTAGTCAGTAAGTTATTTAACCACCTGCAATCACTGCATCAACTGGTTCTCGAATTTACTATAGTACCAATAATTTATTTTTCAAGGGATCATCAGTTGTTTACCATGAAACACTGTTTCGGGGATTTAAAAACAAAACAGTATATTACATCATGGCTCCCGAGCAGTGTTGATCAAACACCACCACCCTTAATCTTAGGAAGAAGACATGTTACAAATATTTGATCCAATTTCCTATTCTTAATTGCAGTTACTAACCTTTTCATTCTATAAAAATGAATTTCTTACCTGTGTGATTCATCAATTTCCAGATTTAAAATGGATATATTTTTTAATTTTTCAGTCTTGTATTTATAAGATTACGGATTAATCCATTTAACTACTTATCACCCCCACTATGATTAGTATTTAGTATATTTACATTCTTATTTATTTAAAATTAGATATATAAAGGTTTAAAATATTTTTATATATATATATATATATATATATATAAATTTATTATATGTAATTATAAATACATTTTATACATTGCTAATATAGTTTTGTATTTCCTTTATTAATATAATCTGGTTTATTTTAAACGATTCAAAAGCATCATGATAACGAACAAATGCTTTATTTAACTGTTTAAATATTTTATTTTTATCCCCACCTTGTTTTATCATCCTTATTACTAAGTTAGAAACTGGTGGTATAAAATCTGTTAATTTTAAAGTAACGCGAGCTATTCTCAAAAACTCTGACATAATGGTTCCATAAAACATAAAAACAGGGCAGGTGTTATCTTTATGCGGCATACGTACTATTTTAAAGAGAATATAAATATATATATATGCGAAAATAAAATCAACAAAGACGATAATGAGAATTTGGTAACACGCGCTATAGCTTTTCAACTTAAGGAGAAATCTTTTTAGACCGATGCTACTTATATTTTTTGCCCCAGTCCATTGTGCCCCTTTTTGGGAAACGGGATTCTGATCTAAGTATTCTTGTCCACATTATATTATCTGTTCTGCTATGAAGCCATTTTGTTTTCAATGTTTATGTGATGCTACGAGGAGGTTATCTGATCTTTGAGATATACCTCGGCTGCTGATAGAGCGAATATGATGATTAAAAACTCGAAATCGGTCCAATGAAATAGGTTATTGTAATTAAGGATTATGACGCTTGAATTTTCTGATGTTGGTTGTTTTTGTTTTACGGCATATCAACCCTTTTCAGATTATTTAAGGCAGAATCCAGAGATTTTAAAGAAACAATTTTTTAATAGAATATATTTGTTTTTCAATTCGGTTTCTATTTAACTCATATTTGGGACCCTAACAGATACTACCACTCCAAGTCAGAGTGAACCTGGGAGCAATGGCAATTAAAGAGTGGCTCTATATTTCCCAAAGCCCGGAAGGTAGGGCCTCACTATCGGATATAGTTTAAGGTCATACTGATGTTGGTCTTCGTAACTACGAGGGTCGTTCCATAAGTAATGCCTTCTATTTTTTATTCCCCCCGAATAGATAAGAGAGGATTTCAAATTTTATTGTTACGATGACTTAACTTATGCATTCATGACCTGAACGTTTCATCCCCCTCTTACAAATATTAGCAATATGAGACTCGAAATAAGCAACCCCTATCAAGGACGTTGGTCAGAAGCAAAGCTGCTTCATTAAATTCCTCTATTCAGCAAATATTGAACTGATCGACATTCATCGGCGCATGTTGAACGTCTACAAAGCTGATGCAATCGATGTAAGCACCATTAGAGATGAGTTCGTCGATTTCAGAGTGACGAAAGAGATGTGCGTGACAAAACGAGTTCCGGAAATTTACGACTGAGGCATCAACAAAAGACTGGCAAAAGTTCATTGTGAACGGCTATGACTATGTGGTAATATAAATTCGGGAGCGCAGCTATTAAACGATTTAGGTTTATGATAAAAAAATGAATCTGAAATGGAACACGTACATCAAATCTGTTGCCAAGGTCGCTGGAAAGATGGTGGGATCCTTCTACCGCTCTAGAAGATATCTCACTACTGATGCAATTCTCTCTATATATAAAAGCCAAGTACGTCCAAGGATGGAATACTGTTGCCATATCTGTGAAGGAGCTGCTAAAAACAGCCTATCCTTCCTTGACAGAGTACAAAATAGACTTCGTGGCTTAGTGGGAGATGCCCTTTTCTCTACCCTTCAACCTCTCTCCCACAGAACAGACGTTGCGAGCCTATCCTTGTTTTATCGTTATTTCCATGGCAGGTGCTCGTCTGAACTCCAATCTCTGGCCCCCCTCGCCAATCTTTCACGAAAAACACCCGTCTAGCTGAATCCACTGTTGAAAACTTCCCCCACTCTATATATGTGCCTAAATCAAAACGCGGATTCCATGAACAAAGCTTCTTTCTTAGAACTGCACGCCTGTGGAAGTCTGTTCCGTCTGCCTGCTTCCCACCTGACTACAACTTGGATGTCTTCAAGTTCAACGTTAACAAATTCTTAATGAACCGCCCCCTTAAGTAAACAATTCATCAAATCTCCACACTAACGTAATGTACTTGCGATAACCCTTATCCCTGAGTGGCTTCCGGGCCTTGATAAGTGGTGATCACTGTGTAAAAAAACAAAACAAAAAAAACATAGGATACCTTACTTTTAAAATGACCCTTATATTTCAACCGTAGCTGGAGGGATGCGAGATGGATTAGTAAAATTCCTAGGAGGTATGCGTACAAGTAAATTAAATAGCAATGACCGAAGTTTAACATGGTATGATGGTTACGTGAGCAAATAGTTTATTATGCACCAAAGACTGTGCAATACAAACCAACATCTGAATAAACCAGCATTGTAGAGAAAATAAATACAAAACGACAAAAAACATAGTAGCTATCTCAAATGGTTACCTCCTGATTATTTGACATCCTTTAACATCGGCTATATGCCAGGAACCGGTACGTCTTCGTTATAATTATTCGATGTAGTATTCTAACAAACACAGAGGACACACACACAAATATATATATATATATATATATATATTATTATTATTATTAACTATAATAATTATTAAATACCTACAGAGACTATTGTTTCATCCTTTCGGGAATCATCAGTGCAGGGTGTCACGATCAACGCCAGTCGAGAGATTCGAACCCCGACAACAGAAGTCACGTCTGGCTTCATTAGCAAGGACCCGAACCACTCGGCTACTGTCAATCGCGAGAGATGCAGCTGAAATTAAATATTTATTTTTATTAAATGCTTTTAACGTCAGTCAGAGTGATCTAATCATTATATGACGATCTGCGTGTATTAGCTAAGTTGACCGACTTTATTACAACTGAAAGTGCTAAACGATAAAAAAACAAGTTTCTTAAAGGGGCTGACAGTATTATTTGCTATAATAATTATGTATGTTTATTGGAGAAAATATGTCTTTTCAATTGAATTTCACCCATTCTTTTTACCAATACTTTTATTTATGAGTTCGATGCGTGTTTACTGTAACTACAGAGCATATACAAATAGATGACTAATTTCAAGATTTTATTCATCTTAAAATTTATTTATTTCAGCAGTGGATGCTGTGACAAGTTAAGAGAAATAAACGGAAAGATGGATATCTGTTTTGTCATCTGTATATAATAAAACCATCAATTCATATTCTTATAAACTCTCTAAATATTTTAATGTACAGTTGTGATTTTTAAAGTAATGATATGATCACCGTAAATTATATATATATATATATATATATATATATATATATATACATACACACACACACATCCACACCTATATGCACACATATCAATACATACAGACACACATACACACACACACACGCATATATACACACACACGCATATACACACAAACACGCTGGTACATACTGATAGCTACATTGAATATTAAGATTCTCATATTTTTAGTTCCCTGGGACGAAACTACACGAAAATTTGTTGTTTTTTGAAGATCATAATACCATTCCATGGGTAAAATTTTATGACAGTTGGTTATAAATTAACTTACAGTTTCAACCAATAAAATATGCCCAAATTTGCCTATATATATATATATATATATATATATATATACACATGTATGTATATATATGTACATATATATACATGTATGTATATATATGTATATATACATGTATAAATATATATATGTACATATATATATACATGTATATATATATGTATATATACATGTATGTATATATGTATATGTATATATATATACATGCATATATACATGCATATATATACATACATATATGCATGCATATATATACATACATATATACATACATGTATATATATACATATACATATATATACATACATATGCATACATGTATATATATACATGCATATATATACATACATATGCATACATGTATATATATACATGCATATATATACATATATATACATACATATGCATACATGTATATATATATACATACATATGCATACATGTATATATATATACATACATATGCATACATGTATATATACATGCATATATATACATATATATACATACATATGCATATATATATACATATATATACATACATATGCATATATATATACATATATATACATACATATGCATATATATATACATATATATACATACATATGCATATATATATACATATGCATATATATATACATATGCATATATATATACATATATATACATACATATGCATACATGTATATATACATACATGCATATATATACATATATATACACACATATGCATACATGTATATATATATACATGCATATATATACATACATATATATACACACATATGCATACATGTATATATATATACATGCATATATATACATACATATATATACACACATATGCATACATGTACATGTATATATATATACATGCATATATATACATACATGTATATATATACATGCATATATATACATACATGTATATATACATGCATATATATACATACATGTATATATACATGCATATACATACATACATGTATATATACATGCATATATATATACATACATGCATATATACATGCATATATATATACATACATGCATATATATACATGTATATATACATGCATATATATACATACATATATATACATGCATATATATACATGCATATATATACATGCATATATATACATACATATATATATATACATACATATATATATACATACATATATATATACATGCATATATATACATACATATATATACATACATATATATACATGCATATATATATACATACATATATATATACATGCATATATACATACATATATACATGCATATATATACATACATATATATACATACATACTATTAAATACATGCATATACATACATATATATACATACATGCATATACATACATGCATATACATACATGCATATACATACATGCATATACATACATGCATATACATACATGCATATACATACATGCATATACATACATATATATACATACATGCATATACATACATGCATATACATACATATATATACATACATGCATATACATACATGCATATACATACATGTATGTATATACATACATGCATATACATACATTCATATATATATACATACATATATGTATATACATACATATATATACATACATTCATATATATATACATACATATATATACATGCATATATATACATGCATATATATACATGCATATATATACATGCATATATATACATACATATATATACATACATATATATATACATACATATATATACATATATATATACATACATATATATACATATATATATACATGCATATATATACATACAGATATATATATATACATGCATACATATACATACAGATATATATATATACATGCATACATATACATACAGGTATATATATACATGCATACATATACATACAGGTATATATATACATGCATACATATACATACAGGTATATATATACATGCATACATATACATACATACATGCATATATATACATGCATATATATACATGCATATATATACATGCATATATATACATACATGTATATATACATGCATATATATACATACATGTATATATACATGCATATATATACATACATGTATATATACATGCATATATATACATACATGTATATATACATGCATATATATACATACATGTATATATACATGCATATATATACATACATGTATATATACATGCATATATATACATACATGTATATATACATGCATATATATACATACATGTATATATACATGCATATATATACATACATGTATATATACATGCATATATATACATACATGTATATATACATGCATATATATACATACATGTATATATATACATGCATATATAAACATACATGTATATATACATGCATATATATACATACATGTATATATATACATGCATATATAAACATACATGTATATATACATGCATATATATACATACATGTATATATACATGCATATATATACATACATGTATATATATACATGCATGTATATATATACATGCATATATACATATACATGCATATATACATACATGGTTATATATACATGTATATATATACATGCATATATATATACATGAATATATATATACATACACGCATATATATACATGTATATATACATGCATATATACATACATGTATGTATATACATGTATATATATACATGCATATATACATGCATATATACATACATGTATATATATACATGTATATATACATACATGTATATATATACATGTATATATATACATGCATATATATATACATGCATATATATATACATACACGCATATATATACATGTATATATATATATACATGTATATATATACATGCATATATATATACATACATGTATATATATACATGCATATATACATACATATATATATACATATATATATACATATAAATATATACATACATATACATATATGTATATATATACATGCATATATATATATATACATACATGTATGTATATACATGCATATATATACATGCATATATAATATACATACATGTATGTATATACATGCATATATATACATGCATATATATACATGTATATATATACATGTATATATATACATGCATATATATACATGCATATATATATACATGCATATATATACATGTATATATATATACATGCATATATATACATGTATATATATACATGTATATATATACATGTATATATACATGTATATATATACATGTATATATATACATACATATATATACATACATATATATACATGTATATATATACATGTATATATATACATGTATATATATACATGTATATATATGCATGTATATATATACATGTATATATATGCATGTATATATGTACATGTATATATATACATGCATATATATATACATGCATATATATACATGTATATATATACATGTATATATATATATACATGCATATATATACATGTATATATATACATGTATATATATACATGCATATATATACATGCATATATATACATGCATATATACATGTATATATATACATGCATATATACATGTATATATACATGTATATATATACATGCATATATACATGTATATATATACATGCATATATACATGTATATATACATGTATATATATACATGCATATATATACATACATGCATATATATACATGCATGCATATATATATACATGTGTATATATATACATACATGCTTATATATACATGTATGTATATATAGACATGTATATATACACACATGTATGTATATATATGCGCACTTATGTATGTATATATACACACATGTATGTATATATATACACGTATGTATATATATACACGTATGTATATATATACACGTATGTATATATATATATATACACACGTATATATATATACACACACGTATATATATATATACACACATGTATATATACACACATGTGTGTATATATACATGTATGTATATACATGTATGTATATATATACATGTATGTATATATACATACAAACATGTATATATACACATGTATGTATATATATATACACGTATATGTATATACACATGTATGTATATGTATATACACATGTATGGGTATATATATACAGTATATATATACACATGTATGTATATATATAGTATATATATACACATGTATGTATATATATAGTATATATACACACATGTATGTATATATATAGTATATATACACACATGTATGTATATATATAGTATATATACACACATGTATGTATATATATATTATATATATATGATATAATATATATACACAAGTATTTTTATATATTATGTATATAATATATATATATACACAAGTATGTGTATATATTATATATATAATATATGTATACACAATTATGTGTATATATATATATATATAATATATATACACACATGTATGTATATATATATACTATATATATACACATGTATATTATATATATATACACATGTATGTATATACACATGTATGTGTATATACACATGTATGTATATATATACACATGTATTATATATATACACATGTATGTATATATATATATACATGTATGTATATATATATATATATATATATTTATATATAGTGTCCTGTCAGATCAGCTTCAGTTTCTGCTGCTTTGGGATAAATTTTGCTTAGATTTGTTCTTGGTTTTCTCCTCCGTGGCCTTGCCAGGCCACTAATATATTTGCAAAAGACAACAATGTGTTCAATTTTGGAGTAAACAATCCAACATTTATGTTTCAAACCAGTCACTGATATATTTGTTTAGGCCAACCTCCCAGGAAACGGAACAATTCGCTTAGAATAAACCATTTATATGCCTATTTTATCTAGTGTGTAAATATTATATAAATATGTATACAGATACACGAAGCGACCTAACGATTATAATGGTTTTAAAATGGGGAAAAAATCGATTACAGTAACTAAGTGAAAACCTAAAAGAAATATACTAACAAACAAACAATTTGTTTTTTATGGTCCATTTGCAGCACCGTATTTTAAAAAAAAAATTAATAGCTATTTTTTTTCTTATACAAAATAATGTACTCTCAAATCCAAGAAATAAAAAATACTAAAGCACTAACCTAGATTTTTGTCTTGTCTGTCCAAACATTAAAATGCGCAATGCATTTCAGAACCACAAATAATCCAAAATGTGTTCAGAAATTTTAAAATAGAAGAATAATACAAATTGAAAAAAAAAAAAAATTTTTTTTTAAAATCTTACAAGCTTTTAAAGCAATTTTCTTTTGTTGACTCTTTTTTCCGCATACAAAAGTATTTTCTTCCTCCGTTATTAAAGAGCTCCACTCAAACTGGGAAATGGTAGAAAAAACTGTCAATATGTTTCATATATTATTCTTGTGAATAAGAAACGGTCCGTGCAGCGAAGTGCGATTACGTTATGCGATGCATATAACTATTTCTCCTTAGTAAGAAGATTGTCTAGCGCCAATTTTCTAACACTTTATATGCTTCTCTTTATACGTAATCTGACATTTGTATGAATCACAGGTATAAGTTAACAGAGTCCTTTTCCTATGAGCGATAGATGTTTAACATGTACTAGTATAAATAAAGGGGGGGAGGGAGAAAAGAAAAGAGAGGAGGTATAAAATGTGCATGGGTTAACTAATATATATATATATATATATATATATATATATATATATATATATATATATGCGTGGATATATATATATGTGTGGGTACCAGACAAAGAAAGCTAGAGAAATGATACACGTGATACGCGCCTAAACTCTCTCTCACATATATATATATATATATATATATATATATATATATAGTGGGGGTCAAAAATGTTTGCAAATTGTATAAATTGATAAATTTATGCTCCGATATTTTCCAATATAATAACTATGTTACTCACTGTTTGATATGCAAATATATGAAGTAAATTCATAGAAATGGAAACCAAATCATATTCTGGGGGGCGGGGTATGGATCTTTAAATAATTTCAGGAAGGAATATGGGCCAAGAGAGTTTGCAAGCACTCATTTATCCGCAATAAATACTATTTTTTAACATGATAGAATTCGAAAAATTGTGTCATCATGATTATAGTACCATATATTGATAACATATTACAAGAAAACAACAGTTATTACTCAAATAACAATTAACAGAACAATACGATTTTATGAAACTATTTAACCCTTTATTCGCTTTCCTCCGTTTTTAATCAAATCAATCAGCCTCCTATCAACAGAGGATGGTGATGTATGCACTTGCTGAGGTGTGATTTCAGAAGATACCTTCTTGATTCTTTCCCAAATGTCTTTTTCACTATGGAATTGATGCCCGTTTTCGTAAACCTTCCTCTTCAGAATCGACCAAAGGTTTTCTATCGGATTTAAATCCGGGCTCTGAGGTGGCCAGTCCATCAGACGTACAGCAGAGATCCCCTTGTCTGAAAGCCAAGATTTTGTGAACCGAAAACCATGTCTTGGGGCATTGTCTTGTTGGATAATTTGATTCTGTTTGAGAGCACCATTTTGTGAATTCAACCAGGGCAATTAATTTGCTTCCAAAAACTTGCAGTAGTTCACAGAATTCATTTTGACACAGTCAGAGACAAGAAAAGGACCAACAATCTCACTTCCAATAACACCAGCCCAAATCATCACTCCTCCTCCTCCCTGTTGACGTCTGAATCGCAGGCGTGGCCTATTGCCTTTAAGAAGCCATCCCTTGGCCCAACCGTCGGGGCCTTCGAAGTTTGCTCTAGCCTCGTCAGTCCAGAGACATTTTGAAAATTGGTTTTCAAATATTTAGTGGTCCATGCTAGTCGCCTCTGACAGTTTATATAACTCAAAGGAGGACATTTTGTCTGTGTTCTCTGGTCGGCTATCTGTTTCAAAATCCGATTTCGGGTCCTATTAGAGATGCTACACTCCTGCATGATCGAAAATAGATTTGCTTGTGCTGTGTGGGTTTGCTAGCTAACTCCTCTTGATTTTCCTAATATATCGTGGGAAGTCACATTTTGTCTGCAACTTTTATGCATTTTTTCTTCCATCTTTGCCGTCAATGACGAAACGTTTCATAGGTCGATGATCTCGTTTCAAATTTGCGAAATTTCCAATGTAGACTTCTTTGCAGCAAGAAATGTAACAATTTCACCCTTCTTCCTATCTGTCAACATCTTTCCTTTAGCCATTATTAATCAATTACCTGTATAAACTTTTGGCTCACCGGAAAAAGTGGAAAAAGGCAAACTATTACTAAATTCTGACTTTCATCGTAAAATGTAGTAATCGAAGGAAACTGAATAGCAACCAGTAAATGATAGAAAAGTCCAAAAAGAAAAATAATAAACATAATTAAAGAAATTGAGAAAAATAGGTCTGCAAACTCTTTTGACCCCCACTATACAAATATATATGTGAGAGAGGGAGCGAGAGAGAGAGAGAGAGACAGGTGCGTAACACGTGTATAATCTCTCTAGCACCCTCTCTGTCTGCAGTGCCGTGGAACGCGTTATATATATATATATATATATATATATATATATATACATACATATATATATATATAAAAGTATAAATGTATATACATACACATATATATATATAAATGTATATGCATACACATATATATATATAAATGTATATACATACACATATATATATATAAATGTATATACATACACATATATATATATAAATGTATATACATACACATATATATATATAAATGTATTTACATACACATATATATATATAAATGTATATACATATATATATAAATGTATATACATAGACATATATATATATATAAATGTATATACGTACACATATATATATATGAATGTATATACGTACATATATATATATATGAATGTATATACGTACATATATATATATAAATGTATATACATACATATATATAATAATGTATATACATACATATATATAATAATGTATATACATACATATATGTAAATGTATATACATACACATATATATAAATGTATATACATACACATATATATAAATGTATATACATACACATATATATAAATGTATATACATACACATATATATAAATGTATATACATACACATATATATAAATGTATATACATACACATATATATAAATGTATATACATACACATATATATAAATGTATATACATACACATATATATATAAATGTATATACATACACATATATATAAATGTATATACATACACATATATATATATAAATGTATATATACATATATATATATAAATATATATACATACACATATATATATTAATGTATATACATACACATATATAAATGTATATATACATATATATAAATATATATACATACACATGTATATATATATAAATTTATATATATATACACATTTATATATATATGTATATATATATAAATGTATATATATAAATATAAATGTATATATATATAAATGTACATATATAAATATAAATGTATATATATATAAATGTACATATATATATATATAAATGTATATATATATATAAATGTATAATATATATGTATATAAATGCATGTATATATATATAAATGCATGTATATATATATAAATGTATGTCTACATATAAATGTATGTCTACATATAAATGTATATATACATATAAATGTATATATATATAAATGTATATATATATAAATGTATATATATATATATATAAATGTATATATATATATAAATGTATATATATATATATATATAAATGTATATATATATATATATATATATAAATGTATATATATATATATATAAATGTATATATATATATATATAAATGTATATATATATATATATAAATGTATATATATATATATATAAATGTATATATATATATATAAATGTATATATATATATAAATGTATATATATATATAAATGTATATATATATATAAATGTATATATATATATATATAAATGTATATATATATATATATATAAATGTATATATATATAAATGTATATATATATAAATGTATATATATATATATAAATGTATATATATATATAAATGTATATATATATATATAAATGTATATATATATATATAAATGTATATATATATATATAAATGTATATATATATATATAAATGTATATATATATATATAAATGTATATATATATATAAATGTATATATATATATATAAATGTATATATATATATATAAATGTATATATATATATATATAAATGTATATATATATATATAAATGTATATATATATATATAAATGTATATATATATATATAAATGTATATATATAAATGTATATATATAAATGTATATATATATATATATAAATGTATATATATATATATATAAATGTATATATATATATATAAATGTATATATATATATATAAATGTATATATATATATATAAATGTATATATATATATATAAATGTATATATATATATATAAATGTATATATATATATATAAATGTATATATATATATAAATGTATATATATATATATAAATGTATATATATATATATATATATATATAAATGTATATATATATATAAATGTATATATATATATATATATATATATATATATATAAATGTATATATATATATATATATATAAATGTATATATATATATATATATATATATATATATAAATGTATATATATATATATATATATATATATAAATGTATATATATATATATATATATATATATATAAATGTATATATATATATATATATATATATATATATAAATGTATATATATATATAAATGTATATATATATATAAATGTATATATATATATAAATGTATATATATATATATATATATATATATATATAAATAAGTGAGTAGTCACCAACAATGTGTATTTTTTAACATTATTTTATTATTCCCTGTCTTGGTTTTTCATTGATAATTATGTTTGGATCATTGTAATAATGTTTTTAAGTCATTGAAATCGTTTACGCGCGTTTCAGACGGTCTGTGATGCGTCCTCGTCAGAAATTATTTTCAAATATGTTGGAGATGTAAAAATGGCGATTTTCGTAGTTAATTTGAAGTTTTTCCAAGGGGTGGAGGCTTGTAAGTGTTTATTATCCATTGGTATGCTGAATTTTTATTGTTCTTTTATTGGGCTTGTCAAGGGAGACGTTGACCTGGCTGTAGTCGCTATCTCTTTCTGCTAATGTTTTTTCCTTATCCTTTAGGGTAGGGTAGGTTGTGTGTGTGTGTGTGTATATGTGTGTGTGTGTTTATGCGTGTGTGTGTGTTTGCTTTTATTGGTTTGGGAATGTGTATATTGCTTTATAGTATTTTGGGGTTATTAGCTTCCTTAGGAAGGCGGGTGTGGTCCGAGATCGTTACTAATGTGTATGTGTGGGGAGGAGAGGGGCTGGCTCTTCTGAAATAAGGGTAGGGGTGCTTTCTTTCTATTTTGATATTTATTTTTTGGATTATTGGACTTGTGGATTTTAGTATTGTTATTTTTCGTTTTAGTCTTTTCGGGTATTCCTTATATTATGTTTGTTTAGAAAGAGGGGTGTATTTAAAATAGGGGATTTTTTAATGTTTCTATTTATTTGTATGGGTATGGCCAGGCCCAGGATCGGTTCCTAGTATGGTGAAATTTTGTTCCCCAGAGGGGGGCATTGGAGGGGGCATAGGTATGGAGGGGGATGATAGAAGGGATGATAGTCGTTTCAATCATGAGGGGGTTCTCCTCCACTGACTGAGGAGGGAGCGAGGTGTTGAAACAGATATTATACTATGGTTCTAGGTGTCTCCAAGTGTTGTTGGTTTCGAGGTTAAGTAGGGTTGGTATTGTTCAGTGTGTTGTATTAGAGATAGGGGTGACTGAAACGACTATCATCCCTTCTATCATCCCCCTCCCATACCTATACCCCCTCCAATGCCCGCTCTGGGGAACAAAATCTTCCCCACACTAGGTTCCGGTCCTGGGTCTGGCCATACCCACATGGGGAGACAAATAAATAGAAACATTAAAAAATCCCCTATTTTAAATACACCCCTCTTTCTAAACAAACATAATATAAGGAATACCCGAAAAGACTAAAACGAAAAATCACAATACTAAAATCGAAGAATCCAAAAAATGAATATCAAAATAGAATGAAAGCACCCCTACCCTTATTTCAGAAGAGCCAGCCCCCCCCTCCCCACACATACACATTAGTAACGACCTCGGACCACAGCCGCCTTCCTAAGAAAGCTAATAACCCCAAAATACTATAAAACAATATACACATTCCCAAACCAATAAAAGCAAACACACACACGCACACACACACACACACACATAAACACACACACACACACACACACACCCTACCCCACCCTAAAGGAAAAGAAAAAAACATAAGCAGAAAGAGATAGCGACTACAGCCAGGTCAACGTCTCCCTGGACAAGCCCAATAAAAGAACAATAAAAATTGAGCATACCAGTGGATAATAAACACTTACAAGCCTCCACCCCTTGGAAAAACTTCGAATTAACTACGAAAATCGCCATTTTTACATCTCCAACATATTTGAAAATAATTTCTGACGAGGACGCATCACAGACCGTCTGAAACGCGCGTAAACGATTTCAATGACTTAAAAACATAATTACAATGATCCAAACATAATTCTCAATGAATAACCAAGACACGGAATAATAAAATAATGTTAAAAAATACACATTGTTGGTGACTACTCCCTTATTTAAATATACATCTTTCTTTCGTTGGAATTTCTTAACCCATTTTATATATATATAAATATATATATAAATATATATATATATATATATATATATATAAAATGTATATATATATATAAATATATATATAAATGTATATAAATATATATATAAATGTATATATATATATAAATGTATATAAATATATATATAAATGTATTTATATATATATATATATAAATGTATATATATATATATAAATGTATATATATATATATAAATGTATATATATAAATGTATATAAATATATATATAAATGTATATATATATATATATAAATGTATATATATATATATATAAATGTATATATATATATAAATGTATATATATAAATGTATATATATATATAAATGTATATATATATATATAAATGTATATATATATATAAATGTATATATATGCATAAATGTATATATATGCATATATAAATGTATATATATGTAAATGTATATATATATATAAATAAATGTATATATATGTAAATGTATATATATATATATATAAATGTATATATATATATAAATGTATATATATATATATAAATGTATATATATATATAAATGTATATATATATAAATGTATATATATATAAATGTATATATATAAATGTATATATATATATATAAATGTATATATATATATAAATGTATATATATATATATAAATGTATATATATATATAAATGTATATATATATATATAAATGTATATATATATATAAATGTATATATATATAAATGTATATATATATAAATGTATATAAATATATATATAAATGTATATATATATATATATAAATGTATATATATATATATAAATGTATATATATATATATATAAATGTATATATATAAATGTATATAAATATATATATAAATGTATATATATATAAATGTATATATATATATAAATGTATATATATATATATAAATGTATATATATAAATGTATATATATATATAAATGTATATATATATATATAAATGTATATATATATATAAATGTATATATATGCATAAATGTATATATATGCATATATAAATGTATATATATGTAAATGTATATATATATATAAATAAATGTATATATATATAAATGTATATATATATATAAATAAATGTATATATATATATAAATGTATATATATATAAATGTATATATATATAAATGTATATATATATATATATATAAATATATATATATATATAAATGTATATATATATAAATGTATATATATATAAATGTATATATATAAATGTATATATATATATAAATGTATATATATATATATATATAAATGTATATATATATAAATGTATATATATATAAATGTATATATATATATAAATGTATATATATATATATATATAAATGTATATATATATATATAAATGTATATATATATATATAAATGTATATATATATATATAAATGTATATATATATATAAATGTATATATATATATAAATGTATATATATATATAAATGTATATATATATATAAATGTATATATATATATAAATGTATATATATATATAAATGTATATATATAAATGTATATATATAAATGTATATATATAAATGTATATATATATATATAAATGTATATATATATAAATGTATATATACATATATAAATGTATATATATATAAATGTATATATACATATATAAATGTATATATACATATATAAATGTATATATACATATATAAATGTATATATACATATATAAATGTATATATACATATATAAATGTATATATACATATATAAATGTATATATACATATATATATATAAATGTATATATATATATATAAATGTATATATATATATATAAATGTATATATATATATATATAAATGTATATATATATATAAATGTATATATATATATAAATGTATATATATATAAATGTATATATATATATATATATATATATATATATATATACACATTCAAGTAAAGAGTAGTGTTGTTTTATAAGCATCCGAGAAAGTCCTAATGATTGGATTAGATGAAGGTTTCCACCACAAATGTGAACATATGGCATCATACAAGAGGTCCATAACTCAATAAGTGGAATAACATTATGGTGGCTAATTCAATTCTGTGTCTCTGCAACCCGGACAAGACGGCCGACTCGTAGGAGAATTAATTCTTCCTGCAAGAAGCAGACGAGGTGGCAACAGTTCCTTCCAACACGAATTCTTAAACTGTTTTCTCGTGAACACGAGGTGTCGCAATTGGCTTTCCGACATCAACGTTTCTTTTTGTTCACGTTTCCTTTGCTTTTTATTCCCAGTAGCATCGCTTTCGTCTACGATTGTGTCTAGAGTGGCGATCACGTACGAACGTGAGGGAAAAGCGTATTTGTATTTGTTACTCTTTATGATTAGATGCCTCTTACAGTCATATGTGCATGCATTGATTATATATTACTTATATATGTGCGTATACATTATGTGTATATAAATGTATGTGTATGTATGCATGTATATATATATATATATATATATATATATATATATATATATATATATATGATGTATGTATATGTATATGACCAATTCTTCGATATTTGTCGCCCGAAGGGTCGAGCTTCAAAAGGATTCCGATCTCAAGAAAATCCGTCGCCTCTGTTTAAAGTTTTAAGCATACATACATACGTACATACATACATACATACATACATTTAAACAGACAGGTCAAATGTATGTAGGTAGATTATTATTTCAACGTCTTCTGATCAAACTATCAGGTTGACAAGAAAGTTCTTGCGGTGTTTAACTTTTAAATTCAGCTCAAACAGAAATTTATTAATCGAAATAAGCACCATCAGAATGAACACACTTTTACGAACGCAAAACAAGTGTATTTATGCCAGTAACGCAAAAATCTTGCGTTCTTGTGAAGATGAAGTCGCTGAAGGTGTGTTTTGGATATCGCTTCGGTTTTTGAAACATTTTTCATGTAGTAGGTTGTCGTGATGCTTAAAGTATAGAAGTTTCGTAGTCCAATTCCTCCATCTTCTGTAGGGTTGGTTTAGCTACGTGCGGTCGGTCATTGTCATGGAAGAGAATTGGATCTTTTCTGTTGACTAATGCTGGGTGTTGCTGTCGAAGACTCTGATGCTTTTCATCCATTTTTTTAAACTACTTTTCCGCCGTAACGGTTTCGTTTGCATTAAAAATAATTGCAACCGATGAAACCGGTCGGAAACGATCAAACAATCAGCATGACCTTTCTTTGTGCAACTCTGGCTTCGGGAAGTGTCATGGAGTTTCGTTAGCGTCTAACCACTGGGCTGAGCGTCGGCAATTGTCGTAAAATAACCCACTTTACATAGCAAGTCACAACCCGCCCGAGAAACAAATCGTTCTAGTTACGTAAAAGAAAGGAGGTTGGCACTTCATAACTGAGTATATTTAGATTGTCGTTTAATTCGTAAGGCACCCCATTTATCAAGTTTTTTGTCTTTCCAATCTTTCTCAAGTGGTTGGAAATCGTCGTATACGTTACCTCTAATTTAGAAGCAAGTTCTCCAAAAATTGTGCATGGATTAGCTTCGACTAAGGCTTTTAATTGATTAGTGTCTACATCCGTCGGCCGACCACTAAGCTCATCATCTTGAAGACCCTCATCGTCGCCAGGAACTTTCTTAAACCATCATCATGCTGTGCGTTCAGTAGCGGTTCTTGAGCCAAACGCTTCATTGATATCGTGAGCTGTTTCAGCAGCTTTCGGCCTAGCTTGGATTAAAATAAGAAAATTGTGCGAATTTGCGTTTTCCATCCTGTATTGAACGAAAAGACAATTATTTTAAAACGATTGTAATTAAAACGATTAGATAGAGCGAAAAACGCGCTTTCAAATGATATATAAAGTAAATATATTATGACGAGAACTTTATTGAAAATATATTATTTGATATCACAATTTAAAATTCCACTTTCATGTCCACCTAATAGTTCAAACCCAAGCGAAAAACCGGCAGATTGAATGCCTGACGGCCGAACATGTGCTTGCATAAATATGTTGCGTTAATTTTTTCTGATATTATTTTCTTCAATTTACCTCAAACAAGGCACACTATCAATGAGATGTAATAAATTATAAGGGTTAGATTTATCGGGATAAAGTTCCGCTTGTTAACGTCGCATTTAAATTTCTGTATGTTCGTACAGCGGGGGAAACTGGGAAAAGGGAGGAAATTCCAAACTCCAAAATTTTTTACAAAGAAAATATTGTGGGATTTCGAGACCTATATCAGAAAAGGGCGCGAATTCTTTTCGGGTTTCTAGGCGATATTTACGATGAGAAAGCAAAACTACGGCAAAGTTCGTCGAAGCACGTAAGTTGTAACGTTACATAATGTAGGGGGGTCCCTATCAACGTATAAATTGAGTCATGTTGTATAGCGGGGTTATCACACGGGGATATATTACAGTTCGTATTTACATAAAGGTATCTCTGTTTAAATGTATGTATGCATTTGTCTACAATCCCCCCAAAGTCTTGTGACGATAGAAAAGTTGTGACGCGTGTATGTATATATATGTATGTGCATATGTGTATGTATGTGTTTATATATATATATATATATATATATATATATATATATATATATATATTTCTCGGCGATAATTCTTGGCCTGAAGACGTAATCCCCCACCGCGGGTGATTACAGAAACATGTATGCACATATGTAGCCATCAATGTTTGTATAAATAAATTTCATATATATATATATATATATTGCCCGTCAAATTATTAACACGATAACATTTTTTTACCAGTTTCAGAAACTTACCGGTAGTTTTGTACCAAAATCTTCGGAAACGTTGGCGATGCTGAGCTGCACGTACTTACTGTGAAATTTTCGTATTGTTCCCCGCTATGTAAACCATCGCCATCGTAATTGCCGAATCCACCGTATTTGAGGTGTGTCAAATTATAAACAAGGCAGTTTATTTCGTCAATAAAATGGATCGTAAAGGTGGTTTGAGTAGTTCTGAAAAGAGTACTATTACAGAACAGCTAGCAAAAGGTAAAACTACCCTCGAAATATCGAAAATGATAGGAAGGTACCATCAAACTGTGAAGGACTTTGTCAAGTACCCTACAAAGACACGTAAGAGAGCTGATAAAAGTAAATCTAGCGTTGTTTCAAGCCGTCCCCTACTCCAAATTAAACGTGAAGTTGTTAAGAACCCTGGCCAGACAAATCGAAAAGTTTTTGACCAAGTCGGATTGAAGAATATTTCAAAAATTACTCGATGTCGCCTTCTGAAAGAAGTGGCAATGTCGGTTAAGCCCGTGACAAAGCCTGCATTAAAGCAACATCACATACAAAACCGATTGAAGTGGGCAAAGGACAACATGAAAACGGATTTTTCCAAAGTTTTGTTCACGGATGAAGTGCGTGTCACTCTTGATGGCCCAAAATGCTGGAGCAAGGGATGAGTCCTAGAAAGACGACATCGTCATCAGCATTTAAGGCGCCAACAAGGTGGTGGTGGGATAATGATTTGGGCTGGGATTATCGGAGATACTTTAGTTGACCCATGGAGAATCCCAGAAGGCGTAAAATGACGTCAAATGCTTAGTTAGCTTTTCTGAAGAAGCACTCTGAACCATGGTTGAATAAGCAAAGAAGAACCATTATTCTGATGCAGGATAATGCTCTCTCGCATGCGGCAAACAAAAGCAAAGTATATTTGTAACAACTGGGGTTTTCTGGGCTACAGAAGATGGAGTGGCCTGCGAATTTACCAGATTTTAACCAAATTGAGAACCTTTGAAGTATCATGAAGTCTCACCTCTTCCAAATGGACGTCAATTTAAGAGAAAAAATGAGTTGTGGGACGCTCTCCAAGAGTTATCGCGAGGAAAAACTGTTAACGAAATCACAAATTTGACTAATTCTGTGGACCAACCTCTTTTACAAGTCATTCATAAAAAAGGATGGCGTATCCCCTACTAATTATGACAACGTAGAAATTGCTATGTAGTTACTGTGTTCGAGCATTTTTCCTGGTTCATTTTATGTTTGAAAATTATTTCAGTAAACAAGTTATGGGTATATTGTGTTTTTTTTTCTCAACCCCGTTAATACCTTGACACACTGAAATCAATAGATATTCCTCTCTTCTGGCATAGTTTCGCTTATACTGCTTTAAATATTTTATTTTCTGACTGGAGTAGCTGAATTGTATTATAAGCACTTTCTCAAAGTTTCATGGATTTTTATTCACCCATTCCTTAAATATTAAAACAAAAAGTGAACTCGTTAATAATTTGATACGCAGTATATATATATATATATATATATATATATATATATATATATATATATATATATATATATATATATATATATACACCAATGACCGTCTTCAGTGTCATATCTGCTTGAGGGTGTGCAAGTTGCTGGCAGGACTAAAAAGTCATCTTCGTGCACATGGACTTTCAGTGACTGAGGGAGTGGCACTCGTCTGACAAGACGTTGAAATCATCAAGTAGGTATGTATGTATATATTAATGTATCTATGTTTATCTGTCTGCCTAACACTTTCGACAGAGGCGCCAAATTTTTACAAGATCGATATGAAGATCGACCCTTCGGACGACAAATATTGAAAAATTGCCCCAAAACATTAATTCCTTAACTCTCAACTGGGCACCTTTCTACAGGGAGGCTTTGCCTTTTTTTCGCCAATGTTTTTGTAAGTCATCCCCTTTTTTTGATTGTCTAGCCTTAATTTAAACCTACGTCACTTACTTTTTGGCGATCGGCGCAACAGCAAACACGCCAGTTTTTTCACGGTTTTTTCCTTCTTCACGGTACGGATTCGCGCTTGCATGCCTACTACCACTTTTTTTTTGATAAACCTACATCTGCTAACCCCCGGGCAACGCCAGGCACCCAGGGTAGTATTTTATAAGAAGATTATATACTTCATATCGTTTCTTTAATCAAGGAGTTCTTTCTTCACTGCTGGGTTCTGTGATGAAACATACAACGACCAACCCCATAACCGATTTTTTTTTCTTTTGTGGAACCACAGAAACGATGACGACTTTATGTTTTACAAAATATAAATTTATTTCAGTCTCTCAGTGGTCTTCACCAGGAGTCTGCATTACGTGTCTACATGCTTGGGTTTTTTTTTCAGTCCTGCTTCTCGGCTTTGAAGCATGTCTGTTCTCTTTCATGACCAAACTCAAACTCTTTAATCTTCTTGACCTCCTTACCTGTCAGTGCAGCTACGTCATCATCAAAAGCACACGTCTCCTAACTTGTGATTACTGTCACGTACGCAACTGCTCAATATTATTTTGTTTATTTTTAACTAAGCTAATTTCTGTAAACATCTTCAGTTTGTTGGTTGTTTTTATTTTGCGGCATATCAACCCTTTTCGGGTTATTTAATGCCGAATCCAAAGATTTAAGAAAATGTTTTTAATAGAATATATTTGTTGTTTATAGGCCAGTTTCTATTTAACCCATAGTTGGGACCCTAACAGGTACTACCACTCTGGGTCAGAGTGAACCTGGGAGCAATGGCGATTACAAGGTAGCTCTACACTCCCCAAAGCCCGCAAGCTGGGGACTCACCACTGGATATAGTTTAAGGTCATATAGAACCCATTGTTACATTCCAGAGTAATTTATTCTCCAAACAATAAATAATTTCCGATATAAACTATGTTAACAATATCACTGGAAAGATAGATAGATAGATAGATAGATAGATAGATGGGTCCATAATAACTAATTTAACTTTTAACCTTGTTATTATCCAACAGTAAGACCAGTACCGAGATGTAACATTGTGGTGATGGGACTGAGGCTGAGTCTTGGTAGACAGTGTGGGACATGTTAGGCTACATACACTTTTTTCGGACTGTGTCAAAGTGGGTGAGACTAAAATATTGATCTTAAATTTGCATTTAAGTCCAATGATTTCGTGATGAAATATTATTTTCTGTCGGACTGAACTTCTTATAAATATTTACAACAAGAGGTTAGCAGAAAATTAAAGAATAAGAAATTAAAATGAACAATATCAAAACAGTCTATATTTTTGATGAATATTATTTTTATTAATTTATTCATAAAAATATTTTTAGAGAAAAACAAACAGATTTAAAACATCTATTTTCTTGAATTGGTAATGGAGAGCAAATGTTGTCCGTACATATTATATTTATCGCATTTTTTTTTAATAAAAAAAAAGCTGTAAAACGCCATCTTTGTTTGAATTGTTATCAACGTCAGACAAATAAACAATATACGACGGACGTTGTCAAATAAATAAGTAAAATCAATGCAAAACCGCAAAACTATAGATGCTTGTCAAGCAAAAAAAAAAAAAAAAATATAAGCCCTTGTGAAGTTTAACATTCTGAGGCAAAATTACACAAAAAAAAAAAAAAAAAGAATTCTAAACACGTGACTGGATGAATTTTGTTAACTATGCGTATAACGTAGTCCTGGAAGCAACACGTTGTGACTTCAGTCCCAAATCAGACAAAGAACAGAAAATAACTTCGTCTCGCAATTTTGTTGTATAAATACATTTATTTCCACATTTTCTAGTCACTGCTGTGGCGTCCATCGCGTGATCGTGCTCTCGAACCTCATACACGTCTCTAATGTGACCTCGATTGTTATTCCAATATCTGACGTCTTTATTTTTTCCTACCGGTGATGTCATTTCAGATGAGAGCATACCCGTGTCCACGCTGTGTTATTCTTCTGAATTAAAAATAATTAAAATGCTTGGGGATGTTAAGCCTTTGGACTGTGATCAAATTAAGCAATAATTACCCCCTCCCCCCAAAAAAGTTATAGGGGATTAGCAAAATTATTTGATAATAGTTATAGTAATAATAAGAAGGCCGGAATATCGTCTTTTTATCTATGTTGCTATGGCCGATATATCAGTCGTGTCGTCTTCTTAGCTATGTTGCTATGGCCGATATATCAGTCATGTAATCTTTTTAGCTATGTTGCTATGGCCGATATATTAACCGTGTCGTCTTTTTAGCTATGTTGCTATGGCCGATATAGTGGCTGTATCGTCTTTTTTAGCTATGTTGCTATGGCCGATATAGTGGTTATATCGTCTTTTTTAGCTATGTTGCTATGGCCGATATATTAGTCGTGTCGTCTTTTTAGCTATGTTGCTATGGCCGATATATTAGTCGTGTCGTCTTTTTAGCTATGTTGCTATGGCCGATATATTAGTCGTGTCGTCTTTTTAGCTATGTTGCTATGGCCGATATATTAGTCGTGTCGTCTTTTTAGCTATGTTGCTATGGCCGATATATTAGTCGTGTCGTCTTTTTAGCTATGTTGCTATGGCCGATATATTAGTCGTGTCATCTTTTTAGCTATGTTTCTATGGCCGATATATCGACCGTGTCTTTTTAGCTATGTCGCTATGGCCGATATATCGGTCGTGCCGGGTTAGGAGCGTTACCCTTCACAAGTGCCAAAACGAAAATAATGGTTGTTGTCACTTGACTGTTTTAGAAATGAAGCATTTTTTGGTATTGAACAATATAACACCGAGTGTGAAAATTGAATATTGATTCCATAGAAATTCGGAATAATTCCCAAAATATTTAAAATTAACTTTTTCTAAGAATGGGAAATTAAATTAAAATTATTTTTGTTGTTTTTCAAAAAAATGTATGGAAAGAAATATTGATTGTTTTTCTTTTATAAAGACAAAAAATATGATTGGTTTTCTAAAAAAAAAAAAAAAAAAAAAAAGTAATAAAAGATTAATTTATTGAATGCAAGTTGTCGAAATATTTTTCGTAATTCGTTTAGTTTGCTGTGATGGTTTTCTGTTGCTGATTACAAAGTAATAATTTTAAGAGTAGGAAGAAAAAGAGGAAGAGGTGAGGAGGAGTTGTCGGAGATGAAATTAATGAAAATATAATGGTGAGTTGGGGGATGATTGAGATTGAAAAGATAAGACGGTGAGAAAAAGAGTGAGAAGAGATAAGGTGAGAGGACAGAATGAGAGGGAAGAGATTGAGAGTGCTGAAAGAGGGGGAGGGTGAGAACCGAGAAAAAGAAGAGAGAGTATGAGAGCAGGAAGCACAGAGATAGAGGAGAGATAGAGTAATAGAGAGAAAAGCGAAAAAAGAATAGAGAGTGAGAGAGCAGAGAGAATGAGTGGAGAGTGTGACAGAAAAATAGAGGAGAGAGTAAATGAAAAGGGGATAGATAGAGAGAGAGAGAGAAAGAGAGAGAGAGGATAAAATGGGGGGGGGAGAGCAGAGAGAAAGGAGGAGTGTGAAAGCAGAGAGGAAGAATGAGCGTGAAAGATGCGAGAAAGGGGGAGTGAGAGAGAAGAGAGAAATGGGAAGTGAGAGAATAGAGAGAAATGGGGAGTGAGAGAGAAGAGAGAAAGGGGGTGTGAGAGAGAAGAGAAGAAGGGGGTGTGAGAGAGAAGAGAAGAAGGGGGAGTGAGAGAGAAGAGAAGAAGGGGGAGTGAGAGAGAAGAGAAGAAGGGGGAGTGAGAGAGAAGAGAGAAATGGGGAGTGAGAGAGAAGAGAGAAATGGGGAGTGAGAGAGAAGAGAAGAAGGGGGAGTGAGAGAGAAGAGAAGAAGGGGGAGTGAGAAAGAAGAGAAGAAGGGGGAGTGAGAGAGAAGAGAAGAAGGGGGAGTGAGAGAGAAGAGACAAATGAGGGAGTAAGAGAGAAGAGAGAAAGGGGAGTAAGAGAGAAGAGAGAAAGGGGAGTAAGAGAGAAGAGAGAAAGGGGAGTAAGAGAGAAGAGAGAAAGGGGGAGTGAGAGAGAAGAGAGAAAGGGGGAGTGAGAGAGAAGAGAGAAAGGGGGAGTGAGAGGGAAGAGAGAAAGGGGGAGTGAGAGGGAAGAGAGAAAGGGGGAGTGAGAGGGAAGAGAGAAAGGGGGAGTGAGAGGGAAGAGAGAAAGGGGGAGTGAGAGGGAAGAGAGAAAGGGGGAGTGAGAGGGAAGAGAGAAAGGGGGAGTGAGAGGGAAGAGAGAAAGGGGGAGTGAGAGGGAAAAGAGAAAGGGGGAGTGAGGAAGCAGATAAGGAAGAAAGTAAGAGAGCAGAGAAGGGAGAGAGTAAGTGAGTGAGCAAAAAGCAGAGAAAGTGAGGGGACATAAAGAAGAAGAGAAAGAGAAAGAGAAAAAGAGAGTAGAGAGTGGGTGAGTAAAAAAGAGAGGAAACAAGAGGGCAGAGAGAAAAACGAAAGTGAGAGTGCAGTAGAAAAAGAAAAAGATAGAAAAAAGAGATTAAAGGGACAAGGGAGGTGACAGAATATATATACACACACAAAAGAAATAAAGAATATATATATATATATATATATATATATATATATATATATACACAAAAGAAATAAAGAAATACAGAGAGAGCGAGAGAGAGACACACACACACACAAATTACAATGAAGGCCGATATTCTATCATCGAAGCTTTTGTCTTTATTAAGAAAGTTAATTTAATTCAGTAAAGCGAGGAAATGGATAGTTTCCGTATGTGTTATCTAATAATGTTTTATAGATTAACAAATACTTTATTTAAACCACGTTGTTGTTAATATCTTTTTCATACGATCGAAAAAATAAATTTCTTAAGAATTAACTTTTTTTCAGATAAAACTGATGAAAATCTTAAAAAGAAAAACAATATAAAAAAAACAGACATTCTTTCATTTAATTGTACTCGTTCATAATTTAAGAGCAAAAACAATTACAATCAGTTTAAGCGGTCTGTTCGAATTTCAATATTGTAAGAAATTTCTTTTCTAGGCAATCAATTATCCTCCCCGCAGAAGCAAATGAATTCCACAAACAAAGCCATACCTTTAAACTCAAAATTTATTCACAATGTAACAGCAATGAAAGTTCTTTGGTTCTGGTAAGTCCTTTGCAAAAACGGTGGGCGAATTTGCTTCCATACGCATAGAGCCTTTAGTTAGAATTCCTCCGGGCCAGAGTGGACCTGAGAGCAATAGCAATTAAAGAGTGGCTCCACCCCCCCCCCAAAGCCCGCAAGCTGGGGTCCCACCACTGGACATAGTTTTAAGGTCATATCTAGGACCAAGTTTTGGTTTTGGTATCTGTTCTGTTTAAAGATGGTGTAATGATATGATTTTTTTTTTTGAAATCACAGCTTTATAATATATAAGGATCGAATGGACCCTATAATAATATATGTGAACATATTTGAGCATATTTTATAACCGGGCTACGCCGGACTACGCTGGACTACGCCGGGCGTTCCTGCTACTTTAGATAAATACTTTTGCAGTTTAAAAAAAAAATAGCTACAATATCAGGGCGTCTCCATTTACGCTGAACATCCACAGAATGTCAACATCAATATATTACATACGAAAGAGTCTTCTGTGGAATTTCCACAGGCCCCGCTAGTATCAAATGAACGAAGGAAGCTCAATGACAACATTTTCCAACATAGAGTCTGATAAATTATAAATTACAAGAAAATAAGAAAAAAAATGCAAATTTCTAGCTAATCATATCCGGCGTTGCCCTGGATTCAATGAAGACATTTTAGTTTCATTTTATTTTATTTGTCAGTAAACAGAAAAAGTAGACAACCATCATATTCTTCCTACTAAAATAAGAATGTTTTTATGACTTTTATTCACGGTACTCATTTGAACCTAGCGGGACCTGTAGAAATTCCACAGCGGAATCTTTCATATGTAATATATTGCTGCTAGACATTCTGTAGACGTTCAGTGTTAATGCAGACGCTGCGATATTATTGTAGCCCTTTTGTTAAAAACTTTAAAATTATCTAAGTTATCTGGTTAATGTAGTGTCAGGATATATCTGGTTGTTACAGTTTATATCCAACATCCTTTCGATCCTGGATATGACCTTAAATTATATCCAGTGGTGAGACGCCAACTTGCGGGCTTTGGGGAGTGTGGAGCCACTCTTTAATTGCCATTGTTCCCAGGTCCACTCTGACCCGGAGTGGTAGTACCTGTCAGGGTCCCAATTATGGGTTAAATAGAAACCGACTTGAAAACAACAAATATATTCTATTAAAAAAATGTTTCTTCAAAATCTTTGGATTCGGAATTAAATAACCTGAAAAGGGTTGATATGCCGTAAAACAAAACAACCAACCAAGCAACATCCTTATAGAGGTCTGTGACATAATTCAATTGTATGGAACCCCGGCGCGAACGGAAACCACGCGATATCATTGCACCACCTTTTAACAGAACAGATACTAATCTTGAATCGTAGCCAACAGATCAAGGTGTATTTTAGTTTCACGTACGGCCCAAAAGCCACATCATTTCTTTTTAAATTTTAATTTTGTTTTTACATTGCGACCTCAATGATCGGGAGATCCTATTTAATAAAAAAAGGAGGATAGAAGGTGGTAACATACTACGAACATTATATTAGTATATATACGCTAATCTAATGTTCCTAGTAGGTTATCAAGTTCTATCCCACATTTATAATAAATATGATCTTCACATCGAATAATTTATAATCTGGAAACCGTGACACGCGTACGTACATACGTACGTACATTAAAGGGACCACAGTGCTAATGTATAGATGTTTCATACAAGAAGTTGTCTATGCCGGATTAAATAACTAAAAACAATAAATTGTAGCTAAGTATATTATTACATTTTCAATAACACGGTACAGCAATCACAAATGAAAATTGGTTAGTAAAAAGGAAACTATTTCCTAAGCTTAAATTCTATTTGTTTAACTTTTAAAAAAAATCGAAAACGATAGCTTTATACGCTAGATGGTTTTTATTTTATTGTTTTAATGTAATAATGTTATTTACTTTTGGGCTTTGCCGGAGGTATGCACTCGTTTAAGTGCTATTCTGATTTTATGCGCATTCTATTTGCATTATTTTCTGTTCGTGTCTGCTTTGTATGTATATTTTTATTTTATGCGCATGCGTAATTTTAATTGATACTGGAAATTCAAAAGCAATTTTTAATTCCTAATAATTTTAAGTAATGACGGCGTTCCGAACAATATTTAAATTCTTGCTAAAGAGTTTGCAAACAAAAATACAGTCGAGACAAACAAAAGAAATGAAGTCGAAAAATTGCCGTTGAAAACATTTTGGAATATTGACTAATTTGTTTTATTGTAAAATCAGTCATAACACCTTTTTTTTCTTTTTAAGTCAATTCATTTTTTTTTTTTAACTCTCTTTAAACGCTTTTCTATATTTTCCATATTTTTATTTCTTTTTTTTTTTTCATCCTGGCGGTTTATTCTTCTTTTTCTGCTTTTTTTTTTTAGTTCATCCTATGGTTTTAGCACTTGTTCTTTATCTTAGGTTTTCTCCATCCTTTCAAGTATAGTCTTCATCTTTTTTTTTTTTTTATATTCTCATTATATTTTATGAAATTTTTTCCTCCTTTTTTTTTTGTTTTCTCCTGTCTTTTTCTCTTCTATTTCCCCGTTTTGCTTAACTTGTCCTATTTTTCCGTTCTATATTATCTTTTTATTTCTATTCCTTTTCTCTCTCCGGTTCCCCCCCCTCCTCTCTATCCTTTCTTTCAGTACTTGCTTAATCTCTTTCTACCTCCTTCTCTCTCTCTCTCTCTCGTTCCGCTTTCTCTCTCATTCGTTTTATTCTCCTCCTCCCTCTTTTCCCATTCCCTTTCTCTCTCTTTCACCGTTCCCCCTTCTCTCCTCCCTCCTTCCGTTTTCCTCTATTCTCTTTATGTTTTAATTTACTCTCTCTCTCTCTTTAATTCGTCTCTCCTTTTCTCGCTCTTGTAACGTTCTATTTCCCCTCTCCAGTTCCGTTCCCCCTCTCTCTATCTCTCTATTCTTCCTTTCCATACTCGCTTAGTCTCTTTTTGCCTCCTTCTCTCTCGCTCTATCGTTCCGTTTTTCTCTCTCATTCGTTTTATTCTCCTCCTCCCTCTTTTCCCATTCTCTTTCTCTCTCTTTTACCGTTCCCCCTTCTCTTCTTTCCGGTTTCCTTCTTTCTCGTTATGTTTTCATTTACACACACACACACACACACACACACACACACACACACACACACACACACACACACACACACACACACTCTCTTTCTCTCTCTCTAATACGCCCCTCCCTTTCCCGCTCTTGTTACGTTCTACTTTCTCTCTTTCTTGGGCCCTTCTATATCCTCCATCGCTTTTTCTCTCTCTTTCTCTCGTTCCGTTCGCCTTTCCTCTCTCTTGTTCCGTTCGACTTCTGCCTCTCTTTCGGTTTTTTCTCCTTTCTATTCCACTTCTATTCGTCTCAGTGCAACTTTCCACATGTGTCATCGTTCTTTTTTCATTATATTAAAAACATAATTGATTTCTCATTCAACTTTCTAATTGGACGCATCGTTATTAATGTTTCAGTTTTCTTTTGAGAACATCTTTCTTAATGTTATATTCAAATATTATTGAACGGGATGCGAAATGCACACCGACATCCACTGTGTATACACAGTATGGAATACAACTCTTTATTATAAAGTACGTGTAACTTAGTACGTAAATGCAATTGTTATAAGATAAGAAAGAGCATAGCATAGAGTTTTATTTAGAATTTATTAGCTAGTATATATATATATATATATATATATATATACAGTGATGATCATATTTATTGGCACGGTAAAATAAAAGTTAAATTTTGTCTAATAAATTCTAAAAAAGGGATTAAATTAAAGAAAATAACAAAGTATATTATGTATTTTTAACTGGCCTTTCCGATGCAGCAATCGGATTTTAGAAAAAATAAATAACAAAGGAACAACAAACATAATTGCAAAAAACCCTTGTTCAAAATTATTGGCACGATTTATTTAATAATCAATTGTATAGCCTTTGGCCTTGATTACCTTCCTCAGTCGCTTTTCATAGTTTACAACCAAGTTGTTGCACTCTTCAGTAGTAATTTTAGCCCACTCTTCCTGACAATAATCCTCCAATTGAATAAGATTCTTAGGCTTCCTTTGCATTACCCTCAATTTTAATGTTCTCCATAAATTTTCAATTGGATTAAGGTCTGGGCTTTGTGATGGCCACTCCAAAACATTAATATGATTGTCCTCAAGCCATTTCTTAGTCAGTTTAGCCGAATGCTTTGGGTCATTATCTTGCATGAACCACCAACGACGACCAAGTGAGAGCTCTTTAGCAGAGTCTTTCAGGTTTTCATCCAATATTTTAACATACTCTTCCTTTTTTATGCTACCTGTGACCTTAACAAGTCGCCCTGGTCCAGAGGCAGCAAAGGATCCCCAAAACATCAAACTGCCTCCACCGTGCTTCACTGTGGGTATGGTGTTCTTAGGCAGGAAAGCTTCGCCAGATTTTCTGTAAATATAAGACACTTTATTATGGCCAAATAACTCTATTTTCGTTTCGTCAGTCCATAGAACACGTTTCCAGAATGCAACATCTTTATCAATATGACGTTTTGCAAAGGCTAGCCTTGCTTTCAGGTGCATAGGCTTCAATATGGGAGTCTTTCCCGGACGACATGCTTTTAAACCAGCTCTCTTCAAAACTCTACCAACTGTATGTCGAGATACATTCACTCCAGAGGTGCTCTGTTCATCAACAATCTCCCCAACAGAGATCCTTGGGTTTTGTTTTACTTGTCGAACAATTTTCCGTTCATCTCTTGGGGAAAGAATCCTTTTTCTCCCTCTACCCTCTAAACTCATAACGTGGCCTTGCGATTTGAACTTGTTTATTATGGCTCTAACAGTGGATTTGGGAAGGTTTAGCTTCTTTGAAATATTATCATAGCCCTCCCCATTGGTATGGCATGCTACAACAAGCTTCCTGACGTCTTCGCTGTGTTCCTTAGTTTTAACCATGGCGATTGAAAATTATAATTTAGTCACTTATAATAGTTTAAATAAATCGCTATCTAAAAATTATCTGAAAAAAATTATTCACTGAATTAGCGTTAAACAAGCATAATATGGCTATAAAAAAGTTCAGAAAGCACGTAAACCGGAAATTGATTGATATTATACTGATATTAAAAGAAAAACAAAGCCGTGCCAATAATTTGGAACAAGGGTTTTTTGCAATTATGTTTGTTGTTCCTTTGTTATTTATTTTTTCTAAAATCCGATTGCTGCATCGGAAAGGCCAGTTAGAAATACATAATATACTTTGTTATTTTCTTTAATTTAATCCCTTTTTTAGAATTTATTAGACAAAATTTAACTTTTATTTTACCATGCCAATAAATATGATCATCACTGTATATATATATATATATATATATATATATATATATGTTTATCGATCTATATATAATTATATATATATATATATATATATATATATGTATATATAATATCTAATTCTATATTTATCTATCTATATCTATCTATCTATTTATATATCTATCTATGTATATATTTATCTATCTATGTATATATTTATCTATCTATCTATATATATTTATCTATCTCTCTCTCTATATATATATTTATCTATCTCTCTATATATATTTATCTATCTATCTATCTATATATATTTATCTATCTATCTATCTATATATATTTATCTATCTATCTATCTATATATATTTATCTATCTATCTATATATATTTATCTATCTATCTATATATATTTATCTATCTATCTATCTATATATATTTATCTATCTATCTATCTATATATATTTATCTATCTATCTATCTATATATATTTATCTATCTATCTATCTATATATATTTATCTATCTATCTATCTATCTATATATATTTATCTATCTATCTATCTATCTATATATATTTATCTATCTATCTATATATATATTTATCTATCTATCTATCTATATATATTTATCTATCTATATATATTTATCTATCTATATATATTTATCTATCTATATATATTTATCTATCTATATATATATTTATCTATCTATATATCTCTATATAGATATCTATCTTTATTTATCTATCTATCTATATCTATCTATATCTATCTATCTATTTATCTATATCTATCTATCTATATTCATCTATCTATCTATATTTATCTATATATATATCTATCTATATCTATCTATCTATATTTATCTATATATATCTATCTATCTATATTTATCTTTCTATCTATATTTATCTATCTATCTATATATATATATATATCTATATCTATCTATATCTATCTATATCTATCTCTCTCTCTCTCTATATATATATATATATATATATATATATATATATATATTAAGCTATCTAAAAAAACGGGCTCAACTCTAATTAGGCCCAGTTTCATGCTGTTTTGTCCAAATGAAATGAAACTTTGGTCATAACTAGTTTATTATATTCAAAACATCACATCAAAACACAAGGGGCTTGGGCCTTTTTTTTTGTCTCCGTTCTACAGCATATGTTCTAGATGACCTCCATTTAGCTTTTGCTTTTTTGGGGTCACCCTGTACATATATTTATCTATCTACTATCTATCTAATAAATATATATATATATATATATATATATATATATATTTATCTACTGTGGGGACAAATATAATTTGAAGACTTATTTTTTCTGAATTTCATTATTAATTTATCTGTATTTTTTTTAGTGTCACCTCTTTCATTATTGGCTGCTTGTTATTCTTTTTATTGTTTATTACTACATTTTACGACAAACACACACACACACAATTTAATTATTGTTAAACATATTTCTCTTTTCAGATGAGCCGAAAATTCATGCAGGTAACCTAAATTTATTAATAATGGCTAAAGGAAAGCTGTTGACAGAGAGTGAGAAGAGTAAAAATTGTTTAATTACTTGCTGCGAAGAAGTTTACAATAGAAATGTTCAAAATTTTGAGGCGAGATCATTTAACCGTGAAACGTTTCGTCATTGAGGGCAAAGATGGAAACGAAAAGCACAAAAGTGACAGACCAAATAAGACTTCACCACGAGATTTGCGAAAAATCAAGAGGAATGTGCTAGCAAGCCCACTAAGCAGAAGCAAAGCTATTTTCGACCATGTAGGAGTGCTGTCATCTCTAAAAGGATCCGAAATCGGATTTTGAAACACATAGCGGACCGAAGAAGACCG
>NC_136503.1:68820736-68833236 GCF_053919585.1 Euprymna scolopes | reverse complement strand
ATACCCTCAACAGTTCTTAATCATCCGATTAATCATCCTAACTCGAATACATATATATTTCAAACAAAAATGTGAGCAAAAAAAGTAATGTGGTTAAAGTTTGAAAAGAAAAAAAGAGATATTCTAGTAAAAAATATGATATATTTATTACTGAAAATATTGCAGCATTAAGAATTAAAAAAAAACTCAACTTTATTTAACTTTATGTCTAATTCTTAATGCTGCAATAATTTCAGTTATAAATTTATTATATTCTTTACTAGAATATCCTGTATTTTTCATTCCCAGTTTTAACAATTAGTCATTTTACTTTTTGTTGTGGAGATACAAATCATCCATATTTCAGAACTAAGTGGGGTCAACCAGTCCTATGAATACCACTGGTTTCAGAGACTAAATCGAAACATGCATACCATGTTTAACCTTCTTCTCATACCACTTTAGTGGCTCCTGTATTCTTTATGATAAATAAGTATTATATTTTATACACTTTACACTACTTGTCGTTCCTTTCATTTTTAACCGCTAATACGGACTACACCACTTTTCTATGCTTAATCTTAACCATATTACTTTTCATGCTCGCATTTTTCTACGTAATCCATAATTTTCCCAGGTTTTGCTTTGAAATAATATATATTTTTTGTGTTCAATATCATACGCATTGTCAACAATACATGAAAAAAAATTATTACCAACTTCTTAAATTTACTAAATAAAAAATAATCAAAATACGTAATTAAGTAAATAAATAGAAAGAATGGACAAAAAAGAGAGAAACAGAATGAACGGGCGACGTTGTAAGCGAAATATTATCAGCCCTTGCATGACAAAGAGCATAACTTTTTTTTTAACTCTCTCTATATATAAACCAAATAAGATGGCATGCGATCGACGTTCCCGCTATGATCTGTGATGATGTTGACGACGAAAAGGTTGCTATGGTAGCCAACAGCCAATCAGAAGAAACAGTCTTTCACGTTCCTTACCTATTCTAAAACTTTTGAAATCCAGTAATTTTATTATAACTTTTGTTTTATGGAACGAAGATTGAAAAATAATTTTTCACAATATAGCTGAGAAAGTGATCTATAAATTGTAACAATTGTTTGAAATTTGGTCGAAAAATGAGTGAGCGGTGAAGCTTTAAAGCAGTTCTAAATGAGTAAACTAACACTTAGCCATATTAAAACACGGTAGAAAATCCAACGAAAAATAAAGAAAAGAGAAAACTCTGCAGCTATAAAACCAGCATTGCATCAATATACGTCATTCAAATTCTACCGTGTTTGAATGACATATGATTTTCTCGATTAGCCGAGCATTTCTTTTAATTGGTAAATTTTCTATTATGTTGTTGAGTGATATTTGTCAGCCATTTTTTTCTAGCGCTCTCGATCAATGATTGTTATCAGAAGTGATTTAGATAAATATATTCTTATATATATATATATATATAAGAACAAAAAGTTAATAAAACATGTTAAAAACACTTTAAAAAGAGTTAAAAACATATTTAATCTGAAAATGAAATACTTAATAAGTGGATAGTTCTTAATCCGCGGAGTTTCGAAGAAATACTTTCCTTCTCATCAGAGGGTAGGAATTAGCAAAATGCGGGATCGAATTTTGCATACAAAAGTATTTGATGAAACTACCAGTAAATCAAAGATCTTACTTGATAACAGAAAGTGAAGCAGAGGGAATATGGTGAAGAAAAAGGTGATTTCACGTGAATGGATAGTCTGGTGAAAGGTAAATAATCCAATGACGGTAAAATCCAAAAAAATAATTCCAAGAAAGTTAATTGAGTTTCCATTTGCACAAGTAAGATCCAAGGAAATCGCGTAATTGGAAGATGGTCCAAAATAATCCAAAAGGCCGAAATCCATGGAATAATTCACAAATATGTACAAAAGAAAAGAAAACGGGAAAATTCCAATAATATTAATAAAAGAAAAAGAAGATATGCTTTTCACACGACTGCCGAGACATAATAAGAAAGATCAGAGAAGAAGAGGAAAAAAATTAAAAGGTGATAGAATTAAATATAAGATAGAAAAGCAGATGTCAAACTGACCCGGACAAAAAGGATATGAAAAGGCGCGAAAAAATATATAAGGCGAAAAAATAGGTCAATTGAAATGTACAGGTCATTACTTAAGAAAATGTCAGCAAGAGTTGTTAAAAGACACTAAATGGAAATAATAAATAGATAAATTAATAAATAAATAATAAATAAATAATAAAATATAAAAATAACAAAATTAAGGGGAGAGAATAGCAAATTCAGGATAAAGCAAGTAAGTATGTAAGTAAATGTATATAGGAAAATATAAGTAAATATACATGCAGGATATAGATGTGTGGGTAGATGGGAATATTTAAAGACTAAGACGGAATTGCAGATAAAAACCGGCCAAAAAAGAAGAAACAAAGATGTAAAATAAAGGATTATTAAGTTATAAAGTATTAAGAAAGTATGTAGAAAAAAACGATAAAGTTAAAGAAGACTTATATGTCTATCTGAAAGGCTAAAGTAATTACCATGTAATTTCAAAATTACCATTATTAAATTTGGACTTATGTTTACAGAAAGAGATCAGTTCGTTTTTAGAATTTATTATATTGCTACTTTGAGGGGAGGTAATTATAGTTATAGCTCCGGTTGTGCAGAGGCGACATGACTTAGAGCCTGGAGGATAAGACTTAACTTTTTTATGATAGTCCATTTGATTGATTGTTAAGATTCTTTGTGCTAAATTAGGCATTGTTGAATAAGAAATCCTGATTGAGTTTTTATTGAAAATAGAACTATATCTGTGTGCGTATTTGAAAGAGTTTTGTACAATGTTGAAGAATTCCTTAGGTGTATTAGTTTTGATATTTAGGCTAAATGGAGGATTAAAGCAAATATGCTGGGTGAGTTAGATGTATTGCGATTAGTATTTTGGTTTGGATTATATATATAGACTGGTTCATTGTTATTGATAGCTGCAGATCTTGTTATTTGAACTGGTTTCTTACGAGTCATATTCTGTCATTACAGATTTAAGGCGGCCTGCAGGAGAAGCATAATGGTTGTATTTAATCTTTCCTTGTGTCCTGAGTTCCTTAAGGCATTATTGAAGTAAGTAGCATTTTGATTAAAAGTTTTTTTTTCAGCAGAAAGAGCAGAAATTCTCCTAGAGACGGATGGTACTATAGATGTTATAATTGAGTTTGGGTGGTTAGAAAATTTATGGACGAATAAAAGCGTAAGGTTAGATTTATCATAGGGGCTATGAATTCACGCATTCATTCATTACACGAGAGCACGCGACTAATGGCTATCGGCCTTGTTTTTAGATGATTGGTTCTACTTCACTATTAGACTGAATTCTATTTTTGTATAGTTTTATATTCTGCATAAAGGTCTAGAATTTAAAATAAAAATGTTCCAGCACAAGGAAATTCATATATAAGTGACTTTGTCGTGGTGTGTGCGAAAAGTCTCTACCAAATTCCTCCATAAGTATTTGGTCGACAGAGTGTAAATTTAATATATATACAGGATATCTGGACGTGTAGCACACTTTTTATTTTGTTTATGGCCGGGGAAATTTATTGATAAGGAGGCAAAATTGAAAACTAAACAATTAACTTTGACAGGACTAAACATATTTTCATTCACAGGTTAAACGACGTTATTTTCGAATCATTTATATGCGTATGAACGTGACTCAGAGGCTAAGGAATTAGGCTGGAGAGTTATGTGTTTTAGTTTCAATCCTAGCCGATGGAATCAAAGTAATTTTGTTTCACCTTTTTGCAATCCCTATTATATATAAGGAACGATGTAATATATAAGGAACGATATAATAATCGATAGACTCTTATTATACCAACGAAATCTGCATGATTGAAAATATATTTAAAAGAATTTTCCGACTGGTCAACGCAGAGCGGTATGCGAGTATATATATATATATATATATATATATATATATATATATATATATATGCATAAAAGGTTACCCTTGACAACTCAAAATCGAAGTGAAGCCTTACAGAAACAATTATCTATCTCGTACAAGTGTGAAGAACACGCACACGATATCTGACAATGTTTCCAAGTTGCCGTCACCGTCCGACACATGACGAAAGACTCTTGAGGAGATGTCATGGAAGCCTCGGCTCTCATCAATTTAACGTGCCGTCTCGTCTAACAAACTTCCAGAAAGCCCGACAGATACTAAACTGGTCTTCACCGGAAAGATCGTTGGACCTTCTGATTGGAATGTTTTGTGACAGCCGCTATCCCGCTCTTCGACACCACCCAACAACCTCAGCGTCGTCTTGTTCCGCCCTTTTTCGCTTTGGGCGTTGTCGGCTACAGAGTTTTCTTTGCTTCCTCTACCGATTTGGTCGGATAGCATTAGAAACAGATTGGCTCAACTTGAAACCTTATTGACAATCTGATACGCTTCAGCGAGTTTGATAAGGTAAACCTCAACGACGGTTAACCAATGATGTGTCCATCAAAACCGTTGTATCGCAAAATTACTTATTACTTGTAGAAAAACTGTCAGAAACACACATTAGGTTCACCTATCAATATGTTCCTTATATATATATATATATATATATATATATATATATATATATATATATATGCGTATATATATGTGTGTGCGTGCATATATATACATATATGTATACTAGCAGTACACACCCGGCTTTAAAGTTTAAAACCTGTTGCTGGACGGAAGGGTTAGTCACATAATTTTAAGATTTGACAAATATCCTAAGTTCTTATGATTTTCTTAAAAGTGAGCGACATGTTTGATTCATGGAATAAACAAAAAAACACAAACCCCAGCCATCTATATATATATAAAAGCGAAAATGTATGTATGCATGTGTGTATGTTTGTGTGCTAAAAACTTTCGACAGACACGACGAAAATTCACAAACTCGGTATCATATCGAAACTCCATCCTTCGCTCGAAAAATATCGAAATATTGGCCAAAAACGTTTATTTTTTTCACCCCGAAATCGACAATTTTCGACAGGGGGGGGGGTAAAAAACCGGTCTTCTCGTGACGACGAGCGGTTCTACGCACGCGCCAGATGACGTCATTACCTGATTTACTTTAAATAGTTGAAAAACTGAACAAATTTCATGTACGTCGCGTTAGATGAGTTGATTAGCGCGTTGGTTCATTATCTATAATATATCTGTTTTCACGCTTTGTCTTCTTAATAAAACCTAAACTTTGCTAAATAGAACCCATATTACCAAACTTTTTCTTAGAATCCTGTGTAAAATTCACAATTTATAAAGTTTATCTAAATTTCATTTTTTTCTTGAGAACCCTGAAACTTAAGCATTAACATTTAAACATTTTCTAAAATTAAATCTATTCGGTTCGAGGAATTATATATATATATATATATATATATATATATATATATATATATATATATATATATATATATATATATATATATATATATATACTATCTGCATAATACTATCTATTCAAAGACTATCTACATTAAAGAAGTAACCTCATTTGCATGTTACATTAAAGATACTCTTTTTTATAATAATATTATTAATTATGTGTTGTAATAGAATTCTTTCAACTGTTCTATTTAGAATTAAAATATATGAAGTGGATTGTTTGTATAATTATATTTATTTAAATGCATTTTCTAATTATTATTCAAAACAGAGGCACCATATGTTACCCGTATACAAAAGTATTTAACACATTTACTAATATTTAGTTTTATATCAGATGTTCTGCTTTACAGTCTCCGAATTCTTTCTATAACTAATAGTCACCCCGATGTGCCATATGTTATATGTGTGAAAATACTTTCGAAAAATAATGAAAGGTTTTGTTTTGGAAGAACCACGAATAAATGCATTTCACGTGCACTCAAAAAATACCAAGTCGAATTTCTTTTTTATTTGTTCTATTGTGACGGTATCAGACAACGTGTGGGTGTGCAAGGTTTGAAATGTAATGGCACAAATAATCAATACCGGTCACGTCACATATGTACGAGGTGCTTCCAATAAGTTTCAAGGCATTTTTTATACAGGGATTAAAAAATTGTCGTAGATATTTGACAATTTAGTATAATATTGCTATACATCTCATGAGATGTCTGACAATTGTTTTTTTTTATTATTTTATGTTCAAATGAAATGCTAAAGCAGGAATTGGAATACAATCTACTAAAGCCTGGTTGTCCCAGATGGTGAATTTACAAAATGCAATCTGAACGTAAGGACACTTTGTAGGTACGATATGTTAGAAAATTCTGTTTTAAACTTAATAAAGAAGCCACAGAAACGTATGGAATGCTCCAGACTACCTTTGGACTATCTTACATGAATCGAGCATCCATTTTTGAGTGCCATAAGAGATTCAAGGAAGGCAGGGAGTCTGTGAAGTATGATAAAAGATGTAAGAGGACTAAGCAAGTGACAACATTAGAGTTGATTGGCCAAATAAAGAATTTCATGGGTAAGGACCGTTGTGTCTATAGAAACAATACGTGCACAGTTTGATGTCAGTGTGGGAACTGAGTTGTTATTCGCGAGGAGTTGAAGATCTGAAAGATTTGCACAAAGTTTGTCCCAAGGGTGTTCTATCCTTATCACAGACTATTTGACCAAAATAGACATCAAGATAGTTCTTAACTCTCTCTCTCTCTCTATATATATATATATATATCTCTGTAGTCCAGATTTTGCTTCCTGTGATTGTGGTTATTCCCTAAGTTGTCATTACAAGACAACGGAGGAGATGAAGAGGCTGTGAAGAGGATCATTACCACGCTCACACAAAATGACTTCCGCAAGATGTTGGAACGGTATAACAAGTGCGTTGCAACCGGACGAGATTACTTCGAAAGGGAATGGAGTCCCATGCCTGTACTATCAGTAAAAGTTCCCAAATGAAATAAACAAAAAAACAAACAAACATCTGGAATGTTATTAAAAGCACCCAGTATGTATAAATGGTGCATTATTATCTGAGCAAGTACTAAATATCTTGATTCATATGCCAATGATGAAGCAAGCAGTATCAGGTGTTCTTTTTATCATCTGTATTTTTCTGGCAAATAAAAAATGAGCAGCAGCTTTGTTTAATGTTGTTGATTTATAAAAAAAATTGCATTAAAATATTATATTGAATTCTGTTAGGTAATTTGATTAAAAAAAATCAAATTTTCACACGGTTCTCTTCGGATTCAGTAAAAAGGAAAGAAAAATAGTAGCGGATGTCATTTTTATAGAAAAAAGTATTTCAAATAAACGAAGGTTGAAAAATAACCAAATAAAAAAATATCAATAAAACACAACTGGATAAAAAAAAATAAAAGTAAAAACAAATTCACTGAATATCTAAAGAGACTGGAAGGAATTCGATTTTTATTAAATCAGCAGAGGTTAAATAAATAAACAAATAAATAGAAATCGATATTTTCATTCGTAGGAAGATCTAACATGTTATTAAATATATATATATATATATATATATATATATATATTTAAACAAATGTTTCGTGGTACACAATTTTAATATGAACGGAACAAACAGCACCTCAACATCTTGGAGGCCGTCAGTGTGCTGATGCGCAAACCAGCTTTATGTAGACAAAAAGAACTTTCACATAAATTAGAGTTATTTAAAGAACTCTAAAAAAAAAAAAAAAAAAAAAAAAGTCTACATGTACGCTGGTTTTTCTGTTTTGTCTATACTTATTTGTAGACAACGGATTTTCTTAATTATATATATATTTTTTTTCTCGACTTCATCTCCTCCCCTTTTTCCATTCTCATTCGTTAATTTAATGCAACTTACCGACGAGATCTATTGAAAAGGGTCGGTCGAAAGGTTAACCTCTAGATCCCTTAATTTTTTTTACACGAAATTTCGTATGGATCCTTTTTTATTCGATGTTTTTTTTTTACCTATAATTCTTTTTAGTCGATCTGTCTCTATACAATTTCCCGTTTCTTTTTTTTTCTACCCATAATGACTCCATTCATACTTTTCAAAGCTATATATATATATATATATATATATATATATATATATATATATATATAGAGAGAGAGAGAGAGAGAGAGAGAGAGAGAGAGAAAGAGAGAAATAATAAATTTATCTGAAAAAAGAAATTTTCAATAAAAATAAATATATCAGGATGGAAAAAATCTCTACTCGATTAAGAGGAGTAAATTTTAGGATTTAGCTTTCATCTTTAATCCTTATTGACCTGATAATGTTATTAATTTCATATATAACTTACCTCCTAATCTAATATATTCTATTATATATATATATATATATATATATATATAAAGAGAGAGAGAGAGAGAGAGAGAGAGAGAGAGAGTTTTCCCTCGTCTTAGTCCTTAGGTCAGTTTGAAATTAAAGGCCGGAAAAGAGTCGCAGCATTTAAACGCCTTATGCAAATAACCCCCAAAATATGCAATGCGGCCCTGCTATAATTAAAATATCAAATAGCAAGTGTTAACTGCATAAGTAAGTCTTGAAATCACTTCTTTTCTTTTTTTTTTTTTTAGGAAAAAGTACGTTTTTAAGCAACTAAAACGCGAGAAGCTCAACCGTTAAACATTATATTGTTTTCATTTTATTAAATGTTCATTGCATTGCAATGTAATTTAGATAATGCGATCCAACATAAGTGAGGCCGCTGGGGAAAAAAGGTGGCCTCTCTCTATCGTGCTAGAAAACTACTTACACCTGAAAGTATCCTGTATCTCTACAAGGCTACCATTCGCCCATGTATGGCGTACTGTTGTCACATTTGGGCTGGTGCATCTGCTACTAGCCTCTCGCTCGTGGGCAGGGTTCAAAAGAGAGTCGCCAACCTGATAGGTCCTAAAACTGTCATCAAAGCTTCAGCCTCTATTCCATCGATTAAATGTTGCATCACTCTGCATCTTCTACAAGTATTTTAATGGCGATTGCTCTGACGAATTTGCAAGCCCTTGTACTCCCTCGACGGAAATACCACCGACAAGCCCGACAAACAGCAAAATCCCACACATACACAGAGATCTTTAGATGTAAGAAAGTCTTCTACTCTAATAGTTTCTTCCACAGAACTTCCGGGTTCCTGCTTTCCCAACTGCACTGACATGCTGAAGTTCAAGTGTAATGTGAACGGAATCTTAACTCCATGCATAGTATCCCTGCAAATGATGCCCCTGATAGTAGCCCCCCCTACATCAAAGTGGCACTGTGCCTTGTTTGAAGTGAAAATTTAAAAAAAAAAAAAAAAAAAAAAAGATGAGTGACATGGACTTCGCTAGATGGACTTCGCTAGGATGGCCCTGAAATGGTGTCTGTTCACTTCTAATCTTCCATTTCCTGAACTGGGAGCAGAAATGAAATACTCCACTAGGGAAAACGGACCAGGAAAAGTGATTATATGCAAGCACACTAGTAAAACTATCTTCCAAACAACAACAATAGTTATTTGCTGCTCGCTTCATAGCGAAGTTCTGCTAATGTTCCATTAGCCAATTTAATTCTGAATTTTTAAAAGCTATTTGTATATAATAATTCACTCGAACCACAGAATAAATAAGCTCTTCACATAAAAGATCTAAGAAAGATTTCAATAACAGTCGAGAGCAATGAAAAGGTTCAAGATTGTATGATTAAGGCAGTTTATGGAACATTTTTAACGGGTAATAATTTAACGTTTCTGAATTTTTGAGATGAGGATTCGTTAATCGTATTATTTGAATTCATCGGACTACTCTTCTCATCTTGAATGTGATGCTCCGAACGTTTCGGTCGATGTAATCTCCGACTTTCTTCAGATATATTTTGTCGAACTCGAGAACGTTTCTGTCAAACTCGAGAATTTCGTTGGAATTTCGAGCGGAACCTTTTTCTTTACTTCGCGGGGGTAGCGTGTTCTTGTTCCGTCAGCCATGTCTGGAGAGAGGTTCTAAGTAATTCGCAATTATATATTTCGGTTGCTCACAACGAGGATTGTACTTTCAACCTTCAGGAGAATATCACCGTTTACAATTGATTTTTCTAAGTTTGCTAACGGCTGCACCACGCGTTTGAGTGCGATAAGATACACCTGAAGAAGGTTGGAGGTTACATCAACCAAAACATTGTGAAAATAACACTCAAGCTAAGAACAGTAGTCTGGTGAATCCAAATAATAGGGTTATAATTTAATTAGATATGGGAAGTTAGAAACCAAAATGGTTAAATATTATGTTTAGGAATTAAGTTGATTTATGTATATTCTCAGAATGCTACGAAGTTCTCTTGTATTGAGCACCGCTGCGGTAGATACTGACATGTACATAATTTATTGTTTTATTATACAGAGTGACACCCAAAAAACGGGCCTATACTCTAATTAGGCCCCGTTTCTTAGTGTTTTGTCCGAATGAAATGAAATTTGGTCATAACTAGTTTATTATATTCAAAACATCACATCAAAACACTAGGGTCTTTGGCCTTTTTTCTCCGTTCTACAGCATTTATTCTGGATATAATTTCTATGTTTTTTTGTTTTTTTTGGTCACCCTGTATAAGAAAATATACATCTGAAACATTAGTCGTGTATACATTTTTTTTTCTTAAGGATACAACTTCAAAAATGGTTAGCCACACAAGTATTTACTCATTTTCAAAATGGCTGTCTTTATTGGTTACACCTTGCGTAAAATTGATTCAACCCCCCTGTGTCGGCATACAAGTATATAACAGTTCAGTAATTATAATTTGCACGATTGGGCTTCATCATCGCGTAGAGCAATCAATTTTTTTGAAAGTTTCACAGCTCACCAATAAAATTGCAACCATTTTGAAAATGAATAGATATTTCTGTGTCTATTCCTTTTAACGTGATATCTTTAAGAAAAACATTTATAGCTCTAGAATTCTACTATTGAGCTATCTAAATCAGAATTTAATGTTATTTATTCATATATATATATATATATATATATATATATATATACACAACAGCTCAAACAAGGACTTAAAATAACAAGTGATCTTACCTCATGGATTACAAAGATAAGTACTTTTCATCAGAGGATTAAAATCAGTATAAATACATTACTTGGTTTCCTTTTTTTAAAGTCAAAGTTTAAATAAGTTACACTTTGGAATGTCCAAAAAGAAAGATAATGCAATCCGAAGTGTTAATGAATTATAATAAAGTGCAACAACTCAGTTAAGAATTAACTAAATGATGCAAATAATACTATGAACATATTTAATATCCAAAAAGTTCAAAGGAAATCTATCTATCTATCTATATATATATATATAAAAGTGAACGTGTCTGTGTGTCTGTGTACATTTTCCTTCGCAATAACTGTCTGCATACTCGAAATTTGATATGCAGGGTAATGAGATTTGGGAAAATCTACGTGATCGGTTTTCGGCCAGAAATTTTGCTGTTAAGGAGTTAAAGTTCAACGATTCGACCTTTGAGAACTCTACCAAACTCCCCCGGAAATTTTGGGTCTACACACTTGAAATTTTAGATATAGGTACCTTGGACATGGATCTAACTTAATAACTCGATTTTAGCCCAAAACAATAAATTTTAAAGGGTCATAATAGGGGTCAAATTTAAAAAAATTGACCCTTTTTTGTTTTTTTGCTCAGCATAAACCTCCCGGGCAACCCCGGGAACCCATGCTAGTATATCTATAAAAGCGAATGTGTTTGTGTGTCTGTACATTGCAGTACGCAATAACTCTTAATTTTTAGTCTACAGACTCAAATTTTGTACTAATATTTGGAAAAATCTATGTGATCGGTTTTCGGCCAGCGATTTGGCTGTTAAGGGGTCAACGTTCCACGATTTGACCTTTGAGAACTCTACCAAACTCCTCCGACAATTTTGAGTCTAAACACTTGTAATTCAGGTATAGATTTCTTGGGCATAAATCTAACATAATAACTTGATTTGAGCCCAAAACAATAAATTTCAAGGGGTCATAATAGGTATCAAAGTTAAAACATTTACTGTTTTAATTTTTTGCTCAACATAAATCTCCAAAAATCCGGGCAACGCCGGGCACCCATGCTAGTATATCTATAAAAGTGAACGTGTCTGTGTGTTTGTCTGTGTCCTCCAACAATTTTGGGTCTAAACACTCGAAATTTTATATATAGGTTCCTTGGACATGGATCTATCCTAACTTTATTTGAGCCCAAACAAAAATAAATGTTAAGGGGTCATACACACTCCAACTAATATATATATACACACACACACTCCAATTAACATATATATATATATATATATATACTCCAACTAATATATATATATACACACACACACACTTCAACTAATATATATATATATATACACACACATATATATATATATACATATATATATATATACACACATATATATATATATATGTACACACTCCAACTAATATATATATATATATAAATATATATCC
>NC_136503.1:68798236-68818236 GCF_053919585.1 Euprymna scolopes | reverse complement strand
TTTTTGTACAATTTTGGCTTTGGGAAGTGTTGTTGAGCTTCTCCGGCAATCAACCACTGTGCCGAATGTCGCCAGTTGTCGTAGAGGATCCACTTCTCATCACACGTCATAATCCGCTCGAGATATGAACCGTTTTTGTTGCGCAGACGGAGCGTAGAAGATATCTCAAAACGATGATTTATTTTTTATTATCGTTCAATTCATGCGGCACCCATTTATCCAACTTTTTTGAATTCCCTATTGGTTTTAAATTAGGAACAACTGTTGAGTTGTTGACCTCGAGTTCAACAGCAACTTCTCGCGTGTTTTTGCAGGGATCGGCTTCAATTAAGTCTTTCAAATGTTCGTTATCAACGGCAGTCTTCATCTTCGAGGCTCTCGTCACCATTTCGAAATTTCTTGAGCCACCGCTGTGCTACACGTTCGTTAGTTGTTCCTGGGCCAAACGCATCATTGATATCACAAGCTGTCTCGGCAGCTATTCGGTCTACTTTGAAATTAAGCAAGAAAATTGCGCGGATTAGAATTTTGTCCAAGCTGTCGAAAAGCCTGCAATAAATAAATGCGGAGATCAAGAACGGTAACGAATAACACGATTCGATAGAGTGAAAAACACGCTTATATCAATAAATTAATTCAGAAATCGTATATAAATATATGTGAGAAAACGATATTATTTTTGCACCAACAACATATTTTATAAATGTTTTTAGTTTTTTTTCTCCTCAAACAGTGCATATTATAACTTGGAATGAAAATGACCATGATTGTGTGATGCAAAAGATTTGCGATCTGAGCAAGTTGGTAGATTCAGAGCTGATTGAAGGAGCTGTTAGAGTAGACGTCTTTCAGGAATTTAGGGACCTCAACAGTGAAAGGATGGGACTTATCTACTTGTCGAGTCAGTCTGAAGTATATGCGTCGTGGAGGGGGCAGTTCAACAGATGTTGGGGGCTGGCCGATAGTGCGGGGCATATCAGATTTGAGTGTGTGTGCGTGTGTGTGTGTGTGTGTGCAAGATATACATATTATCCAACATATTTAACACCTGGGTAACAAAGATCTGCTAGCTACGCTAAAGGGGGGAAGTGCATTTATATATATGCACACTGCCTCCGTACGTGTGCGTTTCAACGCCTCACAAATCATGGTAATTCAAATTGATTTTATTCAAGTAGATCTCCTCGCCTCATAAATAAATTTTACTTACTTGAAATTTTCTATGCTTTCTCCCTTTTGTTGGTTTTCTTGTTTACAATGATTTTACGAGATAAAAGGTAATGTTTTTGGAATGAAGTTGCGATAAGAACGACAACTAATTAAAAGATAAGAATGTCCGGATCAGCTTTACACACACACACACGCACACGTAACGTTGGATATGTGATCAATGCTTTGGCATATTCATCGCATTCAAAGGCTGTGTGGTAATTTTCTTTCTATGTAGGCAGATAATGTTTCCCCCACCCAGGTCTGTAGCAAACCACATAGAAATGTTACATATTTTGGACCCTGCGCCGGTAAGAAGCAATTAAATTAACTAGTGCGAATTTCAATAAGGCTCACATTACTACACGTCAGAAAAACTTGGCGACAAACGGGATTATACCCACGAACCAGTGGTGTGAGTTGAGGTGGAGGGCAACAGATCAAACGCACTAGACAAACCATATAGTCGAACGATAAAGGATATGACATGACGTCGCATTTTTCGAGCGAGAGTAACAAATGGTTTAAAATGTGTTGCTCACAGGAAGCGATACGACACATTCAAATGTCTCCGTTCAGTCTCAAAAGACAATGAAGTAGTATTGCGCGTATAATTATGAGACAAGGGTTGAGCAATCTCCAACCACACCCTCCCTGAATCGACACAGCTTGAGTCCAGTGGCAAAAAGCAGTGCTAGACGACTGGAAACAACACCGAGACAAGCGGAGAGCACATACAGCAACTGAAATTCTAAAACGGCCACTCATTTTAGTACTGACCAGGCTCAGCGTTGCTCAACTTCGGTGATCTAACGGGAATTGGTGTGTAAAGGTAAAATATGCCGTAAATATGTTCAAACAATATAGTAATAATCTAAGCTGAATGTTGCCGATGCTTTGTGCGCTGCTTCCTCTTTCTCCATAATTAAATTCTCTCTAATAAAACCTTGAAGAATTCAGCAAAGTCTCCTTGCGTCATACATGAATGGAAAGCTTGTTTTGGTCAAGTTTAAAAAGACGAGACAATTGACAACACTAGACGATCACGGGCACTTATGAAACATGACGATGACGCAAAGGAGCGATCATGAAGACAATAAGAGATTAACACGTAAACAGACCGCGAACGTATGTATAAAAATACTTTTCAGTTTCTTGATTGCTCATGATGAGTAAGAACATAACGCGTGCGATTACTCGTTGATAAAAATATAAGAGCGTTGACATGAAAAAATTCTGCCAAAGTGATTACCGGTCATGTTGCCTATCAAAAAAAAAAAAACAAAAAAAAAACGATAATTTCGACACTAGTATAAAAACATTTTCTACTAGAATCCCTCGATGTACAATTTGGAGATTTGGAGCCGAATTTTGACGGTAGAGCGTCGAGATATGGAGTTGAGTTTTAACAGCAGAGCGTCGAAATTTGAAGCAATGAACTTTTGGCAGCAGTGTCTCGAATTTAACACAAATTGCTTTAACCGTAAACTCATTTATTACCCAAACATAAAAACAACCACCTACGTCGTCACGGACGTCACGGACGGAGAAGGGATTACAGTAAAGAAACAATGTGAGACCGCAATCATCTGGGAAAATTTTGATCTGTACGCACAATTCGCCCCTCGAGTATAATTAACTCATACGGGCTCGTGCTCTTATAACTAGCCTTTGACAGGATTCAAAAAAGAATTCCTAACTAAGTTCAACATCGTTTGGCAAGTTCAAGATCTTGTTGCATCCTCAATTTAAATACTTCCAAACTAGCAACGCAATCACATTCTTAGCTATAGAAGTATCTGTTGCCGAAATATTTTTTTCTGCTTTAATAAATATTTCCAATTTGCCTTTTAAAATCCTTTCGTGCTCTGTTTTTTTTTTGTTTGTTTTTACGACTGTACCAACATGTAGAAATTCTCGCCAAATTCTACGCCAGCGTTTAACCGCTCCTTATGCTTCAGTGGGAATATGCTCCTTTGGCAAACACAGATGAAAAAAAATGAATTTTGCATTTTATCATAGAGTAATACCGTGGACGAAGTTAGTGAACAACTCGCGCATAGGCTTACATAAAAATCGATAATAAATTAAAGGTTGTAAACTCCCAGATATCTGTAGTCCGGAAAGTATCACAGTCCTCCTCTGCTAGCAGAAGAGAAGGGCATTTCATTGGCTTAACTAAAATTCGGTAGAATAATATCTTCTGTGTAAGATGTTGTGGGATTTCAAGTTCAGGCTATAACCAAGACGATCGTGGATAAAACGTGTCACGTGAATTTTTCGAGGTAGCATTGAATTGTGCTGTTATAGCATGTGTTTACACTTAATAATAAATAGAGCAACGACAACATCATATTCTTTTCATTGTTTCAACTCGAGTATATATCCGCTGATATCTTATATGTCTCTTATACATAGTGATGTGGTATTCAGTTGATTAACTGTGTCGGATACATACTCGAGAGTAAAAATAATGAAAAGAATATTCTGGTGTCCTAGCTCTAAATATGTATTTTGTTTGGGTGTAATTTACAAGATAACATTTGCGGGCAATATGAACTGGAACTAATACTTAGAAGACATTGCAAAGGCTGCTGCAAAGAAGGTGGGCTCCCTCTATCGAGCTAGAAGACTACTCACACCTAAGAGTATCCTGTACCTCTACAAGGCCACCATTCGCCCATGCATCGAGTATTGCATCTACTACTAGCCTCTCCCTCTTAGATAGGCCCCCGAAAAGAGTTGTCAATCTAATTGGTCCCACTTTATCAACTAAGCCCCAACCCCTGTCCCATCGCCGCAATGTTGCATCACTGTGCCTGTTTTACAGATATTTAAATAGAATGTGTTCTGATGAACTCGTTTCGCTTGTATAATAAGATCTCACCCCTTCATTGTTGATGTCCCTAAATGCCAGAAAGCTTTCTATTCTAATAGTTTCTTCCTTCGAACAGGTAGACTTTGGAATTCCTTTCATGCTACCTGCTTTTCTTGGCTGTACTGATATGCAGAAGTTTAAATGTAACATAAACAAATATCTTGTTAAGACATGGCCCCAAATAGTAGCTCCTTACATCCAAGTGGCGATATGCTTTGTAAAGGGTGAACATGAGTAAAAAAATAAATGAAAAATAAATAAATGAAAAATAAATAAATAAAAAATAATTAAAAAATAAATAAAAAATAAATAAATGAAAAATAAATAAATGAAAAATAAATAAATAATAAATAAATAAAAAATAAATAAATAAAAAATAAATAAATGAAAAATAGATAAATAAATAATAAATAAATAAAAAATAAATAAATAACAAGAACTCGACTCGGAGTGGTGGTGTATACCACAATTTGAAGCAAATGGTTTCAAATCTATGCAGATAAAGTTTTTTTTTTACATTACAAGTGACGATGTATGGAAGCACACACTTGACATATTTTTATACATATAAGAACAGACAGTTTTATGTGAGAAGTTGGTAAAAGAAAAGAAAAAAATATCCCTAAGGTATTACATGTATATTTTCTTTTACAGAAACAGCAGACTGGCTTTATGTAAGTCAGACAGAACACATAAATAACGGTTGGCTTGTCGAATAAATTCCAATAACTTATTTTTTTTTATTCCCATGCATGTAAATACACTTCCTTTGCTTGTTTTCGTCGAAACAATAAGTCTTTTCCTATATAAAAAAAATAGCTCAATATAAAAAAAAGGAAAAGAAAAGCGAGGTGTGAATATTTTCCGTGTTGGATTTTCACACCACTCGCAAAACAAAGGGGGATGTGAACGGCCGGTTTTTGTTTTCGTTTTGCAACAAAGTCATATAACCAAGACCACATATAAAAAAAATCATTATTGAAAAACGGGTCTAAATATCCCCCCGTTCAAAAGTGACAGGAAGAATTATCCTTCCCTAGTGTTCGCACGAATATTCGTATAAACTAACGTTTGAAGCAGTGCAGTTAACAACAAGCAAACGAAAGTATCTTATACCTCTATAAGGCCACCATTCGCCCATGTATGGAGTATTGTTGTCATATTTGGGCTGGTGCATCTGCCACTAGTCTCTCTCTCCTAGACAAGGTTCAAAAGAGAGTCGCCAATCTGATAGGTCCTGAACTGTCATCTAAACTTCAGCCTTTGTCCCATCGACGAAATGTTGCATCCTTCTGCCTGTTCTACAAGTACTTTAACGGTGAATGTTCTGACAAACTATAATCACTTGTGCCCCCTCGACGTAAATACCCCCGACACACCCGACAAGCAGCAAAATCCCACCCCTTCACGGTAAAGATCCCTAGGTGTAAGAGAGCCTTTTACTCCAGTAGTTTCTTCCCCAGAATAGCTAGACTTTGGAATTCCCTTCCGGGTCCCTGCTTCCCCAGCTGTACTGACATGCAGAAGTTCAAGTGCAACGTGAACCGACATCTTGCTGCCCAACTCCCTACACAGTACCCCTGATACCTATTCCCCTGATAGTAGCCCTCTACATCAAAGTGGCAATGTGCCTTGTTTGGGGTGAAAATGTAAAAAAAAAAAAAGAAAAAAATCTGCCTCTATACTCTATCTTCCATGGTAAGTGCTTGCCTGGGCGCTGATCTATGGTCCACCCCATCACAAGTTTCACACACAAAAATCCCCACTCAATTACCTACAACCATTATCAAAAATTTTTCCCCCATTTTCTAACTGTGCCTAAATCCAAACGCAGATTCCATAAACAAAGCTTCTTTACCAAGAACTACCCGCCAATGGACCTCCGCTTCGCTGACCTGCTTTCTGGCTGACTATAATATGGTAGCCTTCAAATCCAACGTAAAACAAGTTATTGTTGAGCCGTCCTCTTAAATAACCAAATACTACCCAATATCAACCATTAACGAATACTACATCACATTTATTAACCGTTATCCTCGAGCAGCCTTCTGGCCTTGATAAGTGGTAACTCCTTTGTAAAAAAAAAATAAAAAAAAAAATAAGAAGAAGTGGGAAAACTGCAAAGCTTAAAAGAACGATAGAAACTAATCCTAAACCGTTATAGAAAGCAGAAATAAAAACATTTAAATAGGTTTGCGTTCTCATTCTCCTTTCGAAATGGATTCGTTCAACGTGTTTTTTACTCGTTAAATTTGTATTAGAATCCCTCTCTGTCTCATATATATATAAATATAGTAATAAATGCTTGCTCTTTTAAGAACTCAGTTCTTATTGTCAAGCACTTTTTTTAAATTCAATTTTCACCCCAAACAAGGCACAGTGCCACTTTAAAGTAGGGGGCTACTGTCGGGGACATGCGTATCAAGATGTCTGTCACATTATACTTAAACTTCTGCATGTCAGTACAGTTAAGAAAGCAGAATCCCGGGAAGGGAGTTCCAAAGTCTAGCAGTTCTGGGGAAGAAACTATTAGAGTAGAAGGCATTCTTACACCTAGGAATCTCTACTTTGAAAGGGTGGGATTTTGCTGCTTGTCAAGTTTGTCGGGAGGTATATACATCAAGGGGGTACGAGTGTTTGTAGTTCGTCAGAGCATTCACCATTAAAGTACTTGCAGAATAGGCAGAGGGATACAACATTTCGTCGATGGGACAGAGGCTGAAGCCCAGATGACAGTTCAGAACCTATCGGGTTGGCGACTCTCTTTTGAACCCTGCCCGGAAGTGAGAGACAAGTAGCAGATGCACCAGCCCAAATGTGACAACAATACTCCATGGATGAGCGAATGGTGGCCTTATAGAGGTACAGGATACTTTCAGGCGTAAGTAGCTTTGTTTTAATGAAATAAGCCGGTCACGTGTGCAGATCGTGATATTAAACTCACATGCCCACTCTCGGCTTTCTTGAATGACATTTATGATTTATATAAATGTTAATTTCAACTATATTCTCGCTGCGCTTAACTTTGCCCGAGCGGTTTGTTCCTTGCTAATAGAGTTAGAGATACCTTCGTGGCCGGGTTCGAATCTCCTGACCGGCGGTAATCGTGACCCTGCACTGATGGTTCCAGAGAGGATGAAACACTAGTGTTTGTATTAAAACATAATTATATACAGATTGTTTTATTGTATCACAACTCTTCGGTGCAGCTAGAGAAACAGGTGCCTAAAATCGGGATTGAAACCCTACCGTCGAACCGACAGTCGGCGCTTCTATGCCATAGCCCAACACCTGCTAAATGTAAGCGAATTCTGAATGTAAACTCAATGTTTGCCGTATGCAATTGCCAGAGAGATCGATTTCATTTTATCCAATGATCAATGCCAGTTGACGCTTTCCTTACGAGGGCTCTATCAAGGAGGGCAGAATAATCTCTAGACAAACTGCTTCGCTGTAGCACATCAGTCTAATGCGACTAGACAAGCGGCAACCTCCATTGATCACACTAACGTTTAGGTTAAATGCCTTATTTTAAGTTAATTCAAGTTTGCATAATACCAACAACACTCTGCTGTATATACTGCTATGTAGATGTGAGCTCACTAGTAAGATGACTAATTTGCATATTGTTCTGCAAAAAGTTACTATTGGACGATCGTTTTCATTTTTATATAACTAATAGTTAGTGTCGATCACAGTGCAGTATCCATTCTGATGCTACGCTTCACTTTTTCTGTCCTCGGTTAGTGGAGGAGAAATCCTCCTAGACACGGGCAATTTTTATGTCTTGTGCATATATACAAACACACAACAAACATATATACGCTCGTTATACGGCTACAATGGTTATGTACACCCCAGTGGGGAGGCAGGTTCGAACCTGTAACATGAAGGAAAAGAATGGGATAAAGAAAAAAAAAGCAAACCGCTTAACTCCCGCAGCCACCATGACAAACGACTTCACTGCCGTTCAAATTAAGGTGAATCCGTGCAAGCGCGTATGATAACTTTGCAAAAATATCGAGGAAAAACCGACCTCTCCTTGTACAAAACTGCCAAGTTGAGGGTGAAGGAATGAATGTTTTTGCCAAATTTTTCGATATTTGTCGTCCGAAGGATCGTGGTTAAAAACGATACCGATCTCGTGAGGATCCGTTGCGTGTTGAAAGTTTTTTGCGAAACATACAAACACACACACACACATTTTGCCTTTTATATATTAGATAACATCCGTTTGAATCCCCTCCACCTACGTAACAATTACTAAACGCTCCAAACTATACGTGAGAACAGACTGGCTAACGTTTGATTCGTCGATCAGCTACGAGCAGAAAAAATCGCTTGACAGGGACAACAAAAAGCGAAGAGTAGATACACATGCGCCCAGGAAAGAGCATATGCTTGAGGTACTGTAGTTAGCCACTTACTCATTAGACATAGAACGAATTGACAGTTGGCGTCGATTGAAAGAGTTCAACTCGTTTGCTTAAGCCTAACCCTACGGTATTACGGTATTAATGACTTATGGAAAGTAGGAAACAGGCATTGAGTTCACTTTCGGCAGCTTCGTAACACTCCCTTCCTCCCTATTTGTTCCTTAAATTCCATGAACAATGTTTCTGACAAAAGTGGGGCTGAGGGTTACTTTTTTTTGTGTGTAGGCTTTTATTTTGAGTGGATGCTATGTAGAGTTTCAGTTTTATCATAGTTGTCTATCAGGATCCAACACTTAATCTATCTCTTTCATAACTTCTACCAAGGAAATTATGTTTTCGGCCGTGTTTGTTGGTTACTTTTTAATACAGTCTAGTGCCCAGATCGCGTTACCAATCATCACTCAACTTAGTTACAATATCAGTCACGAATTTGCTTAGAACGGATTTAATTTTAGAGCGTGCACATCGATAATCAAATTGATATGGTAATGCTGAAAGTCACACCTTCGGACATCTTTTTGAGAAACTCGACACTTATTCGCCCATCTTGTAGCCATCGAAGTCCTATAAAGTGGACTGGAAATTTTGAAAAAAAAATCTGAACTTCCGACTTTTCAATATTTCAAGCATGGGTCTGATGCTTTTTTGGCAACAGTAACCTCCATACAAAATATCAATCTGATCAGATAAATAATTGCGTTATCTACGTTTCTATGTCAAAAGTTCGGTAATATTTCACCCCATATGGAGAAATAAGACAAAGTTTTGGCCATTCTTTCGTTGTTAAGTAAAAATTTCACGATTGATTAAGTTTTAGTGAACTCTCATCTTAGACTGATTTTCAACTCGTGGTGACTCGTTTAGAAAAACATATCGATTTGTGAGCCGGACCGGTTGGACAGCTCAATTTATTCTCTATATAATGGAATGGAGTGAGCATGCAGAAACGATGACGTGTCTCCTCATGTGGCCAGGTCGCTAATTTGTCAGTTTCTCAGGTTCTCTGCGTATGAAAAGCGTATTCTAGTAAGAGAAAAAGGCAATAGCGTATATTTATATTTTCGAGAGAGTTTTAATGGTGAAACGGGGAGACAATCCAAGTTTTAATGATCTTTTGAACCAAACATTTCTGATATTTACAAAACAAGTTCGGTTAAGTGACGGAATAACTCAAAAGAAAGCATTATTTACTGAAACATGAATTTAAACTATCAGGACCTGTGGAAATTCCACAAGGGACTCATTCATATGTAATATATTAATGTTGCCATTCTGTAGATGTTCAGTGTAAATGGAGACGATCTGATATTATTGTAGCTTTTTTTGTTAAAACTACGAAAGTATTTATCTAAGCTAGCAAGGACGCCCGGTGTAGCCCGCTTATAAAGTACGCTTAAATATGATATTTTAATTCTTGCAGATTTCGTATATATTATTATAGAGTTAATGTTCTAGCGATTTTTATATATTATAAAGTTGCGATTTAAAAAAAAAAAATATGTATCCATATGATTTGGGTGCATTAGCTTGAATCGAAACCGAAACCAAAACTTATGAAAATATAAAACTTCAGCCGCCATCGAAGCCGAAACAAAAAACTTATGAAGAATTCTTGATAAAATTATTTATTAAAATAAAATATATGACTTAAGTGGGATCAGCTATAATCGAAACCGAAACCAAAACTTATGAAGAATTAATTCTTGGTAAAATTATTTATGATAAGAAATGGAAGTACACAACAATTAAACGACAGGTGAAGTGTCTTGATTCCCTACTATGTTTGAATTTTAAAACACTTTTGTGCCCTACAATAGATTTTTCGTGCAAAGTCTGGAAGCGACAGCTAGTTTCTAATATATTCAATTACTTAATGTAATAGATAGGAACTCTGAAGCAAACGAAACAGAGATACTAGGTTTACCCAACCTGAGTCTATTTACTTGATTTCCCACCGGGGAAATTTAGATACAAGGTCGGTTTTCATGTTAGGAAAATCCAGTTCACCAGAAAGGTGTATTCTGGATGAGGTCAGACATAAATTGCCCCGTTTGGTCAGATTTCTCCTTCATTAACTTAGAACAACAAAGTATTTTAGACGTACTACACTTTTCTCCTAAGCAACATATCAAGGGAAGCTTGATCTAGCATACGTTTCACTTATTTTTCCCTTTTCAGATAAAAACTGGTAAGATGACACGCGATTAAAATGTAACATGTCTCTAGTTAAATTTATATATCTCTATCCTTTTTCTAATGGTCTCACTATATTTTTCTCACGCTCAGTTAATTCTTCTCTACCCGAACACACATATAACTCTTCCTTATATAATGGAATTATTAGGGAATAAATCGGCATTTCCTTTTCAAATAACTACATAAACTGGCTGAAAAAAAAAAAGATATTCCGAAACAATCTGTGGTCCTGGATATGACCTAAAACTATATCCGATGATGAGGCCCCAGCGTGCGGGCTGTGGGGAGTGCGGAGCCAGCCTTTAATTGCCATTGCTCCCAGGTCCACTCCCACCCTGAGTGGTAGTACCTGTTAGGGTCCCAACTATGGGTTAAATAGAAACCGAGTTAAAAAAAAAAAAAAAAGCCCAAATATATTCTATTAAAATTTTTTTTTCTTAAATCACTGGATTCGGTATTAAATAACCTGGAAAGAGTGGATGTACCGTAAATCAACCCACCATATAACTGAAACAATCTGGTCCAGTTGACACCCATAAAAAAAAACCCCTGGATTATTTCTTTGAAATTATTCATCAAGCGCAACACAGGTCAAGAATATATGTAACGTTACACACGTTTACACACGTGTTAACATGTAGACACTCGGCACCCAACACGTTGTAGACTCCTTCGCAAAAGAGAATAAAACAAAGAATAACTCGCCTTACTGTTTTTTTTTTTGTTTTTTTTTGCTGAACCAATAACATTTATTTACAGGTACTTTCCCGAATAAAACGTGATCCTTAATCTGCGCACACATTCTTCTTTTTATATCGTTTTCTTTTCTCCCTCCCCGTACGTTACTTCACATATGGTTCGACATTGCCATACGGCCGCTATACGCACGTCCTCGCTCTATTACATAGACCAACCTTGTGGATGTCCGTATTGTAGTTTTCTTTTTCTTAACTTTGTGTTAGATCGCCTTACACATACACACAAAAAACTGGCTTTTATATAATAGATATCATACTAGTTAATATACTGGTATTTTCCTTACTACGGATTTCACTTGATAGATTATTCCATAGTCAATGCTTTTTAAGATTTTTTATGAATACCAATTTCTTAATTGCAAACCTCCAAAAGTACCATTCTGTTGTGAATGAATACAGTGAAACAGTTTTTTTGTTGTTGTTAAACGAGTTATAAAAATGTAACTCACTTGTCATCTGCCTAAGCACTCTTTATAACAAGGCTCGGACGCACATATGGCAGCAGCAGTAGTAGCTTTATGCAAATGACCGAGCCGTGTGTAAGATGACGTCACAGCTAGATATAAATAGAAATACAGAGAGAGATGTGTTCCACACATGGCCCGAGAGCAACAGGAAAATACGCGTACAAAACATTGCAGGGCAGGAACGGAGTTCCACATGTATGACACAGCAGGGTTTTATGAAGAACATTGGAGTGCGAGAAGATTTTTGAATAAGAGAGAGGGCGTTGTTCTGGTAAGTACCTGTAAATAAATGTCTGTTGTTTGACTTAAAACAGAAAAATTGAGTTTTTCCTTGTCGACTGTTTCCTTGCGACGAACTTTACATGAAAACGTGTATAACGTTACATGCTTACACGGCGGGGTCTTACGATGTTTACACGAAATTAATTTTCTTTTGCTATTGAATCGCAGCTCATCAAGTGCCAGAAGCCACTCGAGAATTTAGGTTAATGAGTCTGAAATGTTTGTTTGCTTAAAGAGGAGGAAACTATGGGAGACACTGATATTTATTAATCGTATCGACGGGTTATTTAGAGGGAAGTTTTCAACAAGTACCTGTTATCGTTGGATTTGGAGGCTACCAAGTAAAAATCAGCAGGAAAGCAGTCTCACGTTGATGTGTTCCGCATGCTTGCAATGAAGTTCTGTCCATGAAGATTTCGCCTGACTCTGGCTACACAGAGGGGGAAAGTAAAGTTGTTTTTCAATATGGTAGAAAACGAGTTATCGCTGTGAATGGCTTACAAGAAACCACATATTAGAGCTTATATTGGAATTTATTTATATTACTCCTCCTGCTTATGGCGCTTGTCCCTCTTTAGGATCTGTGGATTGGCTAGCAGTGATCTCCTACCAGCACCTCTTAGGGGTCACGTGTATTAACCTATAAAAACATTGGGGGATATCGCATCAGCCTTTTTTTCGATCCCAACTGGAGATTTGGCACTTCGGTGAGAAGCCCAATACGGCAGTCACTGAAAGACACCGCACTTCTACTTCACGTTACTCATTGAACATTGTCTTCTTCCCGGACATCCCAAGACGGCAGTGAGAATTTAGCGAGTATTCACTCCCGTTTATACGACGAAGCAGAACTGTTAACCGTCCACACGAAAAGAGCCAGAATTGAGGGATGAGTGTATCGGTTATCCGAACTCAGATAAGTTCTAGCGAACCACGTTTTTGCAAACCTTAGTCATCATCATTATTCTGTACAATAGTCCGTTTTCCTCTAACATTACATCCTATTTTTGCTCACCCAGTAAAATTGCTTTAATATCAATTGTTTGGTTGTGTTCCTTTCTCGCAAACTGTCACCACATTTCTGATAAGGACTTATCTACCGAATTCTTGTTGCATTCTCACGTGTGAGAATTGAAATTTATTTCATAGAAAAATTAATCCCAACACTTAGTCGAGTACATTCCATGTTAATAACGATAATGCATGACTAAATGATTACGCTAAATACCCAGTTTAACTGTATTCAACGTTCATTTGGTAATACCTTATGTTGTATTCGCCCTGTATAGGTGTCCGGCGTCTACTTAGAGAGGAAGTGTACAGGGAATATAAAATTAACATGCAGCCGTATACACATCCTAATCAGGGGAGACAGCATAAAGCGAATCGTATCCCCTAATGGTTACTCACTTGAAAATGACCATGTTTCATGTTGCGTTATTTCAGTGATTCAACGAGAACCGATGTGTTGACGTAATTATGTCCTATTACGAGAAATTAACTCATATGATCCAATTAAGGCTAACGTGTCAGAAATAGACTGCAAATAATGTCAAACACTTACTAGGATTCCTTTGAGAGACATTGGTTTAAGATTGTCAAAATAATAGGCCCATTCGAGCGGTGTAGTCTCTGATTTGTTTCCATAATTGTTGAGAATATAATGAATAACATTCCAATAAAATACGCATCAAGTGCGCTTGAAAGCCAAATTATAACGTAATATTAGGAAAATAAACAAATATTTTACTTTTTTGAAATTTATAACAAATATATTTCAGAGATATACTCCATCTTCAGTGTGTTGTTTGGTTTCTTTTTTTTTCTTCTTCCTTGTCATGTTGTAAAGTTGGAGAAAGAAAAGTCTGTTTGTAAAGAGCCGCGCGTTGTATCTCAGCAGTTGTATTTTGAAATGGTTGAACCGTGCGTAGGCAACGCGAGAATAACGTCAAGCGTGTGAGTTCCATATAGAAACGTTGATTTAATTTGAATAAAATACGCATCAAGTATGCTTGAAAGTCAAATCAGAACGCAATATTAGGAAAAGAAACAAATATTTGACTTGTTTGAAATTTATCACAAACTAGCGGGGGTACCCGGCGTTGCCCGAGTTTTGTTTCCGGGACGGGGGGGAGTTTTAAAAAATGTTATGGTAGGTAAGTAGGAAGGATCAAACCCGGAGTCATGAGTAAAAGTAGGAAAATAAAGTGTGAAAAAAAAACAAAACATCTGCAACGTTAACAGTTCGGCCACCAAGAAAAGTCCATTCCAGTTGTTTAGGAACAAAAAAAAAAAAAACGACTACGGTAGGTCGGCGCGAACGTGAAAATATAATGTGAAGTGTCCAGCACGCTAACCACTACGCCACAGAGCACTGCAGCTTAGTTTAGTGATTTTAAATAACTTCACATGAAAGAACTACGAAGCCAAACCGGTGTTCTCTTCTCAACTGTTCCTTGTGAACGATCCCCAAACGGTGTTAAGTGGTGGCAGGGGGAGGAGGAATTTTTGAGAGAGAAAATATTTTACCACTTCCATTGATCTTAACCGATTTTGGCCGTGACTTCTCAGCAGAAAAATTATAGAAATCTAAGATTATCGAGGAATTTGAGAAATAATAAGCCTATAACACAACTGAGATATTGTTCTGCCGTTTGTGCATATTATATTTGCATGAAATATCTTGATTTTTAATCCTATGAATGTCAAAATCAGACGGGAAAAAATGAGTTCATTTTATTTATATAGAGAAGATAATGTCAGAGATATACTGAAATATATTTGTTATAAATTTCAAACAAGTAAAATATTTGTTTCTTTTCATAATATTACGTTGTGATTATGCTTTCAAGCGCACTTGATGCGTATTTTATTTTATTCAAATTAAAACAACGTTTCTAGATGATCTCACATCTTTGACAATATAACATTTCAATTTAACAAAGTTCAATAATTTTAAGTTCATATTTTTCTAATAGGAAGAAAAAAGTATATTTAAGTGGGAGATCCCTCCAACAAAAACGCGGTGTATAACATCGAATTCGTTTCGGCGACAACCAAAGCTGCAATACAAAAATGGCGGTTACATATCCCGCCTAATCAACCCTTCAAACATTGAAGAGTGGGGCAAAGGGAAAGTAGAAGTGTTAGTCACATCCATTGTACAATTTCTGACGCTATCTCTTACAGGAAAACGCATGGTTGCAGAATCCTCATTAGGCAAACATGTGAAAGGGAGATAATATTGATATACAAATGAACTGGAATTTTAATAAACTTAATTCCTTAGCATTGCTTCTCCGAACGCGAAATTCAGAGAGATAGATCCAGAATAATCACTATGCTGGTACTATATTTGATTCATCTAATTTTTCGGAGGTTAGATACAAGGTAAGATGTCGGTCTGGTGAAAATGTTTCTCTGGAGAAAATTAGAGTCGAACTTGGCACACCCAGGTTAGCGGTCCGTGCCGTTAATAACCTAGCCACTGTCTTATACATTCCTATTATTTGGATTATTCGGTTTACCTTTCTGAACATGGATTTTTTTTTTTGGAAGGTCAAGTTTTAAGCTCCCTAAATTGATACTAGAATTATCCACTTGGACAAATAACGTAATGGATAAAATCTTTCAGTAAAAATCATTTCTAAACATTATTTTGGAGGTTGAAAGTTCAATCCTCACTGCAAACGATACTACTTAATAAAACGATACTACTTAAAAAAATACATATACTTAAAACTTCTACGCCTGAAGAGTGACAGAACAAGAGCAATTAATAAAGCCAAGAATAATTGTTTAAATTACGCCAGGATTAGAACGATAATAAAGTATTGATTATATCGTAATTTCTGTATTCTACAAAGTCATATATATATATATATATATATATATATATATATATATATATATATATGAGAGAGAGAGAGAGAGAGAGAAAGAGAAATATATATATAATTTAGTTCTGATCTGTTAAAGTTCCCTAATGAGTTTTCTTGTTTCCGGAAACAACTGCCCGATATACCTGCCATTATCGCGTTTTGTCTCCTCGCCGTGTACATTATGATCCATCATCCGTTCGAATCCATCATCAAAGGTTATTATCAGTAAATGTGCTTAGGGTTAGGATTACTAACATAGTACTGATTAACATCGTTATTAACAGATGATTTCTTACACTTGACGAAACGTTGTTTTTAAAACAATACCGAAGATGAGAATAGTTGTCCGAGCAATACAACAGGTCAATACACATCTAAATGAATTCTGAAATATTTACCCATTTATTTTCGTTGTTAACGGAGAAAATGTATACGAGACATTGCCTAGTTATCGAGAGACGTCACAGTCAGAAGCGTTTCACCAGCAACGCTTGAAAATGACACACGATAACCACTTTGCTTCACAACATGTGTATCATATCATAGTGTTGCAACAGTTGCATGGCAGGTCTTTTTTTTTTTTACAAGTACGCCCATCATCTTTCGTAATATTAAGTTCCGGTTGAATTTTGTACGAGAGCAGTATCCTCTTCATTTAGGATTGAACTCAGCACCTTTGGGTTACTGTAAACTTTGATACAACGTCTAGGACCACTCGGCCATATGTCACAAGTTTACAGTAACCCAAAGGTGCTGAGTTCAATCCTGAACGAAGGCAGTAAAAAGTAACATTCAAAACAAAGAATCAGAAACTATGTCACAGAGCCTAGCTGGAGTTCGAACACGGTACCCTCGTAATAATAATAAAGGGTTGGGTTCGAGACTCCTAACAAACGGTTCCCCAGTTCGATACAAAACACCCGATGAAGGCCGGAGGGCAAAACGGCCGAAACGTTGTGACGATAACAACCAAGATGAGGAAGTCAGTCCGACAATCTCAATCAATGAAGGAACTGTATACACAATTATTCGCAAGGAACTGAAGACGCGGAAAGATTTGTACGAATGAACCAGTTCACAACTCCATTATTGTCCCAGAATAATTGAGCAAGATGGGCATCAAGACAGTTTCCCACCTTCCCTATTGTTCCGACCTTGTTCCCGGTCACTTTTGGTTATTTCCCAAGCCCAAGGAAAATTTAGAGGCTGTCGTTATGAGGCGGTTGGCAAGATGAAAGAGGTTGTGACAAGTGTCATTGACACGCTCACACAAGAGGGCTTCCATGGGACCTTTCAGAAGTTGTTCGAATGGCATAAGTGGAGTGCAGTGCATTGCAGCCAGAGGAGATTATTTCAACGTGGACTAGAGTTTCATATGTGTACTATTAATAAAAGTTTCATATGTGTACTATTAATAAAAGTTTCATATGTGTACTATTAATAAAAGTTTCATATGTGTACTATTAATAAAAGTTTCATATGTGTACTATCAATAAAAGTTTCATATGTGTACTATTAATAAAATTTTCATATGTGTACTATCAATAAAATTTTCATATGTGTACTATCAATAAAAGTTTCATATGTGTACTATCAATAAAAGTTTCATATGTGTACTATTAATAAAAGTTTCATATGTGTACTATCAATAAAAGTTTCATGTGTGTACTATCAATAAAAGTTTCATGTGTGTACTATCAATAAAAGTTTCATGTGTGTACTATCAATAAAAGTTTCATATGTGTACTATCAATAAAAGTTTCATGTGTGTACTATCAATAAAAGTTTCATGTGTGTACTATCAATAAAAGTTTCATGTGTGTACTATCAATAAAAGTTTCATATGTGTACTATTAATAACATTTTCATATGTGTACTATTAATAAAATTTTCATATGTGTACTATTGATAAAAGTTTCATATGTGTACTATTAATAAAAGTTTCATATGTGTACTATTAATAAAAGTTTCATATGTGTACTATCAATAAAAGTTTCATATGTGTACTATTAATAAAAGTTTCATGTGTGTACTATCAATAAAAGTTTCATATGTGTACTATCAATAAAATTTTCATATGTGTACTATCAATAAAAGTTTCATATGTGTACTATTAATAAAAGTTTCATATGTGTACTATTAATAAAAGATTCATATGTGTACTATTAATAAAATTTTCATATGTGTACTATTGATAAAAGTTTCATATGTGTACTATTAATAAAAGTTTCATATGTGTACTATTAATAAAAGTTTCATATGTGTACTATCAATAAAAGTTTCATATGTGTACTATTAATAAAAGTTTCATATGTGTACTATTAATAAAAGTTTCATATGTGTACTATTAATAAAAGATTCATATGTGTACTATTAATAAAAGATTCATATGTGTACTATTAATAAAAGTTTCATATGTGTACTATTAATAAAAGTTTCATATGTGTACTATTAATAAAAGTTTCATATGTGTACTATCAATAAAAGTTTCATATGTGTACTATCAATAAAAGTTTCATATGTGTACTATTAATAAAAGTGCATATACGAAAAAAGTGTGGAAGCTTATTGAAGGCAGCTCGTATCCAAATCAAATCCAACTAGTCGAGCGAGTGACTGGCCCAAACCACCTTTTAAGTAATCCACTACAGAAACCAGACGCTTTCGCCCCGAGACTATTCCACATCGCACCCACAAAACAGCATAAACGGTACCAGTCTTCTGCTGTCGAATCCAATGAATCAAACACATAAAGGAAATGTTTACGACCAAGTTCTAGCTTTCTTCAAACACTTGTCAGCAGAATAACGCAGGAGTGACGAGAAAATGACGCTGTCACGGAGGTATGTCTGGGTGGTGGTGGTGGAATAAATGTTATTAGCGGTGTCGGTGGCCGAATGCACTGACGATAGGGATGACTGTGCTTTGCGGTGGGTGGTTGAGGGGAAGGAGAATGAGGGAGAATGAGGGATGATTTCTGCCCGACACATTTGCGTGTATCTTGCCAGGCAATTGACATGTCTATTCACACAGGACAGACTTCATTAAAAACTGGTGATTGGTTTTAATTTGAGTCTAGGAACGTGAATGTTTAGAGAGGAAGATAAAGATAGAACTCAAGAAACATAGGAGGGAAAAGAGACAGTTTAAAGAAATAGAGAGAGAGTAATGTTCAAGAGAGCGAGAAAGACAGGATGTTCGAGCTAGGTGGGGTGTAGGTAAAAAAAAAAAAAGAGATAGCGAAAGAAAAAGGGAGAAGCTAGGTTGGATTTCGAAGTGTGTGCGTGTTATTATTTAAATTAGCCCGTTACGCGCTTATTATCTAATTATATTAATCTAGACACACTGAAGAAGTGTCCAACAATCTATTAGCGAAATTCGAAGCTTTTTATAAGTGAACAAATAGAGCATACTAGCAATCGACAATCTATATATTAATACGATAGCGTGTGTGTTATTTTCTGTGCCAGGCTTACATCCTGGTCGTTTAATTGTTATGTACTTCCATTTCTTGTCATAAATAATTTTACCCCGGATCCTTCATAAGTTTTGGTTGCGATTTCGCTTATAGCTGATGGCATTTAAGTCATCTATTTTTTTTTTCATATAAATAATTTTATCAAGAATTCTTCATAAGTTTTGGTTTCGGTTTCGATTATAACTGATGGCACTCCATTAATCTATTTTTTTTATAAATGATATCATCAAGAATTCTTCATAAGTTTTGGTTTCGGTTTCAATTATGGCTGAAGTAACTCAAGTTATATATATATATATTCATATATTTTTTCATAAGATTTTAATTCGATTTCGATTCAAGCTAACGCACCCAAACCATATGGATATATATATTCCAAGAATATCTGCCTTAATACAAAACTACTAGTTTATTT
>NC_136503.1:68775736-68793236 GCF_053919585.1 Euprymna scolopes | reverse complement strand
ATAATTTTAATTCAAATATAGCGTTCCAACAATAATAAACTGTCAACAATACAAGTAATATAAATAATTATTTCCATTATTTAGAGACAACTTTTAACAACATGCCAAGAAATAGATGGACTGAAATAATAACAAACTTTAAAAACAGGCGGATAAAAGGTATATATATATATATATATATATATATATATATATATATATATATATAAAAGAAATATTTAAAATATTTACACTTAACCTTACTTTTACAAATTATTTTATTATTATTTTATTTATCAGCATGGAAATTAGTAACCTCTTTTTATTTATTATTTAAAAAAAAATATTTCCAGAAATATCTGCCTTAATACACAAATACTAGTTTATTTTGGTGTCTTTAACCCTCCTTCATTTTTTTACTGATAAGGAAACTTTGTTTAAATATAAAAACATTATTTCATCAAATTATTGTTCAAGACATATTGTCTATTTCAATAAAAACATCGTTTCAGAAACGATCGTACACACTATTCATTTTGTTTGTTTTTCCTTTTGAAACTGAATTCAGTTCCAAATTATGAATCGTTTTACTCAATATTAAAATAGCTCTAGGATATCTATACCTATCGAGCTTATTATATATATACATTACAACGATGACTGTTTTCTTTGAACAGTACATTAAAATAAACTCTGCTCTATAGACTCTAGGTCTAATTCCCTCAAAAGTATATATATATATATATATATATATATATATATATATATACACACACACACATATATATATACACAAACACACACATATATATAAACACACACACATATATATATACACAAACACACACACATATATATATATATACACAAACACACACACATATATATACACACAAACACACACATATATATATACACACAAACACACATATACACATACATATATATACACATATACACACACATATATATATATACACACAAACAAACACATATATATATATACACACAAACAAACACATATATATATATATATATATAGTAATATGCATATTTATATATAGAGAAAATAAAAAAGGAACAAACCGTATTATGTGTTCACCAACGTTTCGTCTTTATTTCGAGACTTCCTCTGGGTGAAATAAAGACGAAACGTTGGTGAACACATAATACGGTTTGTTCCTTTTTTATTTTCTATTTTGTCGGAATACTATTTCCATTATTGTCATCATATTTATATATATATGCAATATTATATGACTTTATAATATTTTATGTGTATTTTCATAAAATAGTGATATTTACATATATTAGTAGATATAGTTTTCTTTTAAATATGACAAGAGTATTCGATTATGCAAGCAAGGCTTCACTATATTTAATTAAGGTACACATTGGGAGAAAACACATTGCAACGTTCTCAGGGTTTCGTGGAAAACCAGCCTTTTGTAAGCCGGAATATATACAAAAGATGATGTCAGTCCTCTACATAATCAATCAAAAATGCGTTTATTGTGCGTTTTTAGAGTCTTCTACCAAACTCGGCAAACTTTTTATCCTTCAGAAAGAAACTCAGGTAACATACCTTCAACTTACGTGCCGCGAGAGTAACTTTTCATTGCTCGCTCTAATTGTCACGGTAATCGATGCGAACCAATATTTCACACTTACCTGAAAAGAGAAAAATAAATTACTATCGTTATTTAAGCAAACAAAAGTTTAGTGTAGCATGTTAATATATAATAAAAAAATGAAGTTAATGATACAGCTTTTGAAACAGACAAAAATGACTTTTTAATCGATTTATATATATATATATATATATATATATATATATATATATAGTGATTGTCACTTCTTACTTTATTGTTGATTACTCAATCATATATATATATATATATATATATATATATATATACACACACACACATATATATATATACACACACACATATATATTGCCATCTTGTAAATCACACTTTATAAAAACCATTGTACATTTATTTTAACGACGTTCCTAACATGTTAAAAACACGTATATATATATATATATTACACAAGAGACGCTTCACTAGTTCAAGAAATTTAAATATAATTTTAACTGAAGCATTTAATAGCATCTAGGTTTTAAATGAACAATAATCAAAACTGTCTGAAGACGACTGCTGAAACTCAGTCGAAAGTACTTGCAAAGAAAACGAAAAAAAAAAACACAGATGAACCAAGACGACTATGGAACGTTTTTTTTTAATTAAAAAAATTTTTTTTTACACAAATTCAATCGAGAAACAAGACACTTTTAAAACTTGAAAAGCTACAAAGAAAGCTTATTAAGCAAGACCACTCCGTTCTATTTAACAATACTTGTCTAAAATTTGTATTTACATTTACACGATGTTCGAGATTAAGTCGACACTTGTTTGGTAAAAGATTAAAAACGTCATATATCGGCAAATAATTGATGTATTCCCAACATTAAAAGTACATCTCTTAGATGATTCGATTCTGTATTAACTTGCTTGGATCTAGAACTACCTTGGTTTCCAGCTTTTAGACGAACTTCCTTGTATGCAAAACGTTATACACTCTGCAATAATTCTTCCTGCTAGCCATTCATTCAACCTCCCCATAACAACGCTACCTACGTGTTAACATGTAAGGACCCAACACGTTGTAAATTCCGTCACAAAGAATATAAGAGAGAGAGAGAGAGAGAGAGGACAGAAATTTAACTCGTTATTTCAGATTTGAACAAAAGATCTTTAATACTCTATCTACGGCCATGCGTGACTTGACCTCTCGACTCTGAGGTCAGCCATGTCTCCAACGTGATCCTTAAATACCTTTAGAATACCGCTCCTTTCTCTGACGTAATCCCGCGTCCATGCACGCGTTCTTCTTTTTTTTATATTTTTCCCTTTTCATTGCCGTGACGTCTTTCGCACACTGATATCGGATATACAGCTGCCACACGCGCGTTCACGCTCTCTTACACAATTATCCAGTTCATGGCCTTCAATGGACACTCAACTTTAGTAATTAATAAATGGCATTCTGGTACTTCCTAATCACACTGTAGCTCTAGTAACATTGTCCGGGAACTAACAAACATGCCCAGTTTCAGTCGCAAACGAGACCAAAAAAAAAAAAAAAAAGAATAGGAAATAACTCCAACTCGCTTGTTTCATCAACATTTAGTTTCTTTTTTCTTCTCTTTACTGTTGTGATATCCCTCATGTGATTGCCTTCTGGAGCGTCTTTCACGTAATCGCGAACGTTATCCACGTCTCTCTTATAATCGTTCTCTTTCTTGTTTTAGTCTTTTTCTCTTTTCCGGTGACGTCATTTTGGATGCATTTACATCCACGCAACCGCGCTCTGTTGCACTCTCAAAAGCATCAATAGTACACAAATACTTCTGATACATTTTGTCGATATTACGAGGTGCCGTCAATAAGTTCCCAGTTTTTTTTTTGTTCATATGGACGATTTTACTGATAGTAATGAACTGTAGTCCACTTCGAAGTAATCTCCTCGGGCTGTAATACATTTGTGCCGTTCCAACAACATCTCAAAGGCCCCACTGAAGTCCTCTTGTGTGAGTGTGTCAATGACCCTTGTCACAGCCTCTTATCTCCTTAACTGTCTCATAACGATAGCATATAATGTTTTCCTTGAGCTAAGCGAATAAGCAAAAGTCACAAGAATCAAGGTATGGACTACAGGAAGGATGAGGAACTATCTTGATTCCCATGATACCGTCATTCTAATTTTATCTGAGCACTCTTGGGACAAACTTCACCCAAATCTTCCGCGTCTATAGTTCAGATTGCATTTTAGAAATTCACCATCTGTGACAATCAGGCTTTAGTAGGGTGTATTCAAATCCTACTGTAACCGATAACTTGAATCTGAAATCATAAAAATTGGTCAGTCATCTCTAGGGCTATGACAACAGAATATCCTTTTCTTTGTTTTGACTCTCGATTATATATCCGACACAGACACAGTTAATCAACCGAGAACCACATCACTTTAAATAAAAGCATATAAGATATCAATGAATACACACTCGAGAGTCCAAACAATGAAAAGAATATGCTGTTGTCCTAGCCGTAGTATCTCATAAGATGTATAGCAATAACAGACCGAATATTCAAGTGCCTACGACAACTTTAAATGCGTGTACAAAACTGTCTGGATACTTATTGAAGAAACCTCGTAAATAGTTTCAGTCGCAAACAAGACCAAAAAAAAAAAAAGAATAGGAAATAACTCCAACTCGCTTTTTTCATCAACATTTAGTTTCTTTTTTTTTCTCTTTACTGTTGTGACATCCCCATGTGATAGCCTTTTGGAGCGTCTTTCACGTCTTGTATGTAATCGCGAACGTTATCCACGTCTCTCTCATAATCGTTCTCTTTCTTGTTTTAGTCTTTTTCTCTTTTCCGGTGACGTTATTTTGGATGCATTTACATCCACGCAACCGCGCTATGTTGCACTCTCAAAAGCATCAATAGTACACGGATACGTCTGATACATTTTAAATGCGTGTACAAAACTGTCTGGATACTTATTGAAGAAACCTCGTAAATAGTTACGTCGGCTCTGAAATAAAAAAAGTACACTACAACACGATCGAATCGGTCTGGAAACAACGTGTAGAGATAGATAAGCAAGAAATGAAATTGTTGACAGTAACATGTTAATGAAATTAACGAATCTTCAGAGACGCTATGTTGTTAAGCGGGGAAATTATGTTTCGCAGCCATAACAAATGTTCAATACTTTCCTACCCAAAAGACCCGATGCGAGTGCTCAAGTCGCAGCTGGTGAAATTCATGGAAGTGTCGAAACAACAGTCATCAGATAAATCAAATAAGTCCACATAGATGGTTTTGTCACTTCGATTTAAGCGAGAACTTGTTGTTGTTGCTGTTGTTAAACTTGTAAAGTACATAAAATCGGTCTCTATCTCAGAGAAACACCGACTACCGTCTAGATGGTCGGATTTCGACCCTAGCTTAAGACAGTGGCGTGTCTCGCTACAAGAGAAGAGTTGTGATACAGCGAAACTGTCCGCTTGTGGATTACTAAAATGGAAGTGTCGAAACATTGGAAATTTTAGATGTAGGATACCTATATATGAGCCTAAAGTTGTGCTGAATTGCAAATAAACAATGTTAATGTAAATTAGAAATATTTGAATTTTAAAACGAACATGCCTTCTTGAAAGTTTCTAAAATACTCAGAAGAAGCTGAAATTGGGGGGGGGGATATTTATTAACTTATATTTAATACCTATTTTAGAAATGTTACAAATATCAAAATAATTTGGATTTTTGACGAAGTACTTCCACCACCTCCCGTACTTTTTTTTTTAAATAAGAAAAGATTTCGTTACTACCTCTATGTTTGATTGCATATAATTTTTTTTTACAAAGGAGTCACCATTTATAAAGACCCACAGGTCACTCGAGGATAAGGGTTAATATCTGTACGAAAGTCAATGGGAAAATATCGTAGCGATCGTTAGTAGTGGAAATTTAGTAAATTGGATTACTTAAGGGGATGGTGCGTCAAGAACTTGTTTACATTGGACTTGAAGACGACCATATTGTAGTCTGTTGGAAAGCAGGAAAACGGAAGAGGGTTTCACATGCGTGCAGTTCTAAGAAAGAAGCGCAGATAAAGAGTGGGGAAATTATTAGTATTGATTTCAGCTGGACGAGTGTTTTTTGTTAAAGTTTAGCGAGTGGGTACCAGAGATTGGAGCTCCTAGAAAATATCTTCAGGGTCTGCTTTGATTACTATAGAAGAAACCCAATGTGAACGCGAGTTTGCGTTTAAATACGTTTCCGCAATGGTCACCGTGGCTTTATTTAGATTCCCACGGGTGGACAGTGTTGTGTATTGTCATATTGTGGCCGCTTTCATCATTGATCGGATCTGTATTAGGACCAATTGATTATCATGAACTGCATAAAATATTTATACAATCACTGGCTAATTAGGTTTTCACGATTTGACGACAATTTTTTTTATTAGACCCAAAAGCTCTCTTACACCCATACCTTTGAATTCATTCAAGTTTTGTTAAAGAATCCAAACGCTCTGTGGCGATCAAGTCTCTTATAGCCTAGTTGAGTGAGTCTCACGCGCATGGTACGCATTACAACAGGGCTTCTTACCTGCTTACAAAAAACTTGCTCATCTTCAAATCTACTGCGCGCAAATTCTGGTCATAAACACCGCCAGAAGTAACCAAAGGCATTTTACACTATTCATCAAAGTGAGTACCTTCGTTGTCTTCCGCATCGTTCAGTTGGCAATCATTCCCTTTTCATTGACTCCTATCCTCGAGTGTTTTTTTTGTCTTGTTTTAGACGTAATAAATCTCATTTCTAAATGGTCCTGGATATGACCTAAAACTATATCCGATGGTGAGGCCCCACCTTGCGGGCCTTGGGGAGTGTGGAGCCACCCTTTAATTGCTATTGCTCCCAGGTCCACTCTGACACGGAATGGTAGTACCTGTTAGGGTCCCAACTATAGGTTAAATAGAATCTGACTTAAAAAAAATATATACTCCATTAAAAATCGTTCCTCAAAATAACTAGATTCGGCATTAAATAACCTGAAAAAGGTTGATATGCCGTAAAACAAAAAACAACCAACCAACCAATCATTTCTAAATAGAGATGTTTACTACTTTTAGAAATAGAGACTATTGTATTAATAGCACATAAATACCAATCAAACTAATCGGATGCCACGATCAGAAGATTTGAAACAAAAGCCTGTAATCTTTAGTCCAAAGTTCTACCAAATTACATATTTAAATGCTTTTTAAATAGAGCTTAAAACATTACCCTACCAAGATAATTATATCTTTGGCATGGCGTCATAGGTTTATGATTTACTCTTGTAAATTAAATGATGGAGTGTATTCCCGTTTACAGTGAGTGCTAGCGTAATGCTCCTTTGCTTCCTTATGATAGCAGTCGCCTCCCTATAATACTAGAATTTGGGCCTGTACGACTCGTTAATTTTAATAACTGATTATTTCGGATTACTTAATGCGTTTCTTAAAACAATGTTTTAATAAATTAAGTATGGCGCCCGTATACCGATTTCTGATGATAATCAGTAGTCTAGAAAGTAAAACATAACCTTTTTTAACTCCAAAATTTAAAAAGGTATGACGAGCAGGCTTTCTACAATGGAGCTCAATTCTCAATGCACTTTCGCTCGAAACTCAATGATGCACGTCCCTGACAGAGGTTGCTTTCTCAGAGTGTCATACCGTCAATATCTGCAATATAAAGATGACACTTTTGGGCGATGCATGCATACGATCAGGCATTATAACAACGCTATTTTCAATCCCCTCTGAGCCATTCGGGCGAAATCAGTCCTCGCTCGAAAGGGCAGGACACAAAATGTTTTAAATAGCAATAATAGAATTACAATAACAAAGACTTTCGCTGGCGAGGACTACTATTGACTGTAACCAGTTATACAGTCCTTTTGAAATTTTCATCTATTTTTCTCATTATGTACTGAATATTTTTTAATGAAACCTATATGAAATATGTTCCTTATTAAATTTTAAAGATTTACTATTCTGAAAGAAGTTTAAAAAATGTAATCTAAAAAAGTTATCTTAAATTTTGTTGCAATTTAAAAACATTATCTTTTATCTAGAAATTAATGATATAGATATAACATTTTCAATGATTTTTTTTTAAAGTGGAACAGAATGTACATTACATAAAATAAATCCAAGGTAATTTTTTGATTCAATTTAAATTAAATTTTTATACCTTATTTTGTAAAATTTATAAAAATGCACTTTGAAGATAGATAAATTTCAAATTGAATCTTGTACCTTTATTTTTAAAGCCTATAGTAAAAACATTTTGTTTAACAATTTTCATGTCTTGGACGAAATGCTTTTGTAACTTGTATAAAATAAGAGGCATTGCCTTTCGAGCGCACGTCGTATGATAAAAAGGGAAAATGTCAAAAGACGAAGAATTTCTCGCATTTCGAGTAGCAGATTCCTTTACCCAGTCAGTAGACACAAACTAGACATAAAACCACTAGGGTTCGTGTGTTTAATCTTGTCAGGGAGATGAATCTTAAACGACGAAACAGCTGCGTGTGGATAACTCAATATATATGCGAATATATACACACATATACATGTGCAGGAAAACGTGGGTAATTTTACTTTGATATTATAATAAAAGAGACTTAACTAAACGATATATAACATGAAAAAAAACAAACTTATATTAATGACACATGAACATGTATCTGTTCCAATACCGATCGGTGAAGATGAAATCGTTCTAGACTGAGACAATTTCAATTTTTTATCCCAAGCCAGAAACACTCATTTTTGGGCGAGTTGGATTTTTTCACATGAAAAGTCGACCTTTTTGTCTTATCCTGCCATCGTGGGGAGACAAATACATATAGACATATCGTTATGGTCATTGCATGTATACGACTGAGTTCCAATCCCCACCTGTCTCCTCCTGTAAATATTCACAGAAAGCACTGAACTCGCCAACTTAACCCGCAGCAAAGAACATTTCTTCCTTTCACAAGCAAAGGAACTTCCATGAACATAGTTTTTTTTTTTTTTTTTTTTTTTTTTTTTTTTTTTTACACAGTGGTCACCACTGATACAATGCCCGGAAGCTACTCAGGGATAAGGGTTATTGCAAGTACATTACGTTAGTGTGGAGAGTTGATGAAGTGTTTACTTAAGGGGGCGGTTCATTAGGAATTTTTTAACGTTGGACTTGAACACATCCAAGTTATAGTCAGGTGGGAAGCAGGCAGACGGAACAGAGTTCCACAGGCGTGTAGGTGTTTACTAGAACAAGTCATCTGTGGAGCAAAATATAACAAGACTACTTTCCAACTAAATGCAATATCGTATTTAAGTGTTTCATGAACAAATACTTGGTAAGCCGCCCTCTTGGATAATCGAGTCTTATTAGCTAGTATTCTTCTACTTCCACCTATTGTTTCAATCCTTTTCTAGTGTTCTTCATCGCCCATCTCACGATGTCTCGAAGGCACTGCATAACCCACAAACAGTTAAAACGTTCCCCAAACATCAGTGTAGTTTTCTTTTGTCTTTTACTGGCCAGGAGTTACAACCAGATGATCTATTGTTTGTCATATGTTCGTGAAAGAAAAAAGTGGGAGGGAGGCAAAAAAAAATGTTAGAGTTCTTCTTATTAGAATTATGATGCAGTAAGTTGTTTGAATGCGTTTCATTGTGCTCATATGTTGACGAATGTTTATTATTTGGGAACTGGTCAATGTTGGAACTTGCTTGAATGGGGTTTACTATCTCAATTTCACACTTGAGCAACATACATTGTGTCGTGATAGTCACGGTACGCGTAGTGTTGTTTGAGTCAACGACAGGGTGATTGTTCACCCGTGTTCATATGACACGCACAATGGACGAGCCGTTCTACATAATTGAATGGAATCATCTAAGTAAAGTTTAAAAGGCTTGTCAAATTAGTTTCTTTAATGTCTTTGTGCGTTACGAATATGCGAGTGAGCCACGCGCATGCGCGTTTGTATGCGAGCTTTCTTGAAAGTACTAGCTCATCTCATCGGACACATCATACGGACAGCAGTGTACGATAATTTGGCGCAAGGATATTCGTTAGTAGATGTGTCACGCTAAAACGCCTAGCCATTAAACGCACAGATACACAGTTACACAGGGTTGCATTCCGGTTGGCTATAACATTAACCTTTTAAATTCTAATATGAACAAATTGGTAAGGAGTATTCCTCTTAAATAATAAATTTCTCTACAGCTAAAATCACCGTTATAAATGCTTTCGGCGCCTAACCCAATGACCCTTATCCTTGAACGGGTCTTGTGCCTTAATATGTGGTGACTCATTTGTAAAGAAAAATTAAATGACCGCATCTTGTTTGAGATTAAAAAAAGCATTGGTCATCAAGCCTTGATCTGGGACAGCCATTATTTTCCTCTGATCATAGTGAGGCGACCTTCTTTTCAGCCAGTCTACAGAGTCCTCTTTATCTATATAATAGCCTGGGTGCCCGGCGTTGCCGGGGTGTTTGGAGGTTCGTGTTGAACTAAAAAAAAAAAAAAAAAAAAAAAAAAAGGAAATGAACGTGAAAAAAAAACAACGTGAAACATTTGCCACTGCGTCCATCGTCTAACCGGAAGTGGCGAAGGTTTAAATTAAGGCTAGTCAATGTACAAGAGGGGATGACTTTCGAAAATATCGGCGAAAAAAGCGACCAATCCCTGTAGAAAAGTGCCCAGTTGAGGGTGAATAAATTAATATTTTTAGCCAATTTTTCGATATTTGTCGTCCGAAGGGTCGAGTTTCAAAAAGATACCGATCTCACGAAAATTCGTCCATTTATCGAAAGTTTTAGGCAGCCATAGATACATCTTACATGCATGCATTTAAACAAGCAGGTGGAATTTATATTATAGATTCCTGTAGTTCTTCGTTCATCCAAAAAATACTTGGCAACTATTGGTTGAGTTATTCTTCCAGTTTCATGTAATGGAAAATTTTAGCGTAATTTTCCGATTCTTCTGGGCTATTTACGTTGCATGCTTGTTTTCTGATTCCGTATCATTTGGAAGACATTATTGTCTAAAATGTTTGGTGAGATTTTTTGATGGAGTTAGTTCTACTAGATCTTAGTGTTCATATCGCATCTTAAGATTTTGATTCTTGTGGCTCTTTAGATATTGCTCAGTGTTCAGAATAGTGAGTCGGTGTAGGTGGTAAATATCTGAGAGTCTCATATCATCTGCCCCTCTAGTTCGATTTAACCGTAGTAGACATCGGTTCCTGCATCTTACAATGTAAGCATTTCTCTTGTTTTAGTGTCTAATCTGTTAAGGTCATCTTGTGGTCAATCGGTAATGCCAAATGTGTATGTTACTGGCATTAGTGGTCAATGGCAGTTTATCTGTATTTAGTTGTGAGATGTGTTATGAAAATTTTTCTTAAGCAGCGTACGCATTCTCTATTTTTTCTCTCATTCTGTCATATTGAATTTTTTTTACACAGAAATCACCACTTATCAAGGCCCGGAGGCGACTCGAGGATAAGGGTTAACGGGTATACATTAGTCAATGTGATTATGGCGTCGTAAACATAAGTAGTGGGAATTTTGTAAATTGGATTACTTATGGGGACGGTTCATCAAGGACTTGTTTACGTTGGACTTGAAGACAATCGGATTGGAGTCAGCTGGAAAGCAGGCAATCGGAAGAGAGTTCCACAGGCGTGCAGTTCTAAGAAAGAAGCTTTGTTCATAGAATCTACGTTTAGATTTAGGCACAGATAAAGAGTGGGGGGATTATTGATAATGGTTTTGGTTAGACGAGTGTTTTTCTTGAAAGTTTGGCGAGGAGGGACCATAGATTTAAGCTCAGCTGAATCTAGTTATTTTCTTCTATGCATAGGTTAGAATGAATTATAATGTAATCACGGACGTGTATTTAATGTTAAACATTTTCGAAAAGGTTCAACGTGATTGTAAGGTCACATTCACAGGGGATTGATTGATAGATCATGAACGTCAGGTCAGCGGAGGAGTCGCCGTTAACTATACTGCCCTCATTAGTTAAAAAGCTCACGTGATCAAAATGCTGTTAGAGGAAAATAAATATGATATCTCAGTTGCAGTCTACAATTTTAGGCACAACGCCGCCGTTGGCGTTCCAATCGACCAAGGTCATGTTTCTCAAACGCGGCTCGATTGCCTGTAGCTATGACAAGGCCGATAAAAATATTAAAATAGGACAGGCCGCGCAAGTAAAGTTTTTATTGAAAGATTATATATATATATATATATATATATATATATATATAGTGCCGGCAAAAAAAGTCCGCACTTGTAACCTTTTCAAAAACTACAAATTTAAGCTAAATTTAATGTAACTGTTTAAACAACCTATACATCATTTGATTCGCCTTTTATTCCTCTATAATCTTACCTGTTCATATTTGACTTTTAATTGAAATATTCTAGTGTTCACGTCAATTTAAAAAAATAACTTCAAATTGAGGAGGCAAAAAGAAAGTCTGTAACAACAAATTCGCTTAAAACCAGCTTACATTATCGCCCTTAATCAGTTTAAAATATCCACCAACAAGCAAAAAAGCATCTCTAATCGTAATTATTGTTGTTTCAGGGTATACAACGTAACATTTAGTCCATATGCAAAAACTGTCTCTTAGTGATCGTCAGGAGCTCATTAATCTCCACCTTTCTGGTTTATCCAATCGAGAATTTATCGGGCTGTTGAAAAGGGTATGCGGTTTTGAAATGAGGAGCCTTGTTAAGCAAAGGGGATAGTAAAAAGGGGAAATAGAGAACTAAAGATGAAAAAAAAAGTGGAAAATGAAAAGATAATAAAATAGATAAGTAAAAATAAAACAGAAAAATTAAGTAGAAAAATGATAAAAAGAATTAAAACATGTAAAGATAGTCTAAACTATCCTTTGAAAAGTAAAAAAATAGTTCAAATGAAATTCGAAATCAATAAATTTTCGGTAACATTAGAGATCCAGGTGAGGTGACAGCAGTTCAATAAGAATCATTTCGAAAAACAAGCTCTAATAGAAGGTATCTTTGTAAAAGAAATGCACAATCGAATGATCAGAAAGCCATTACCTAAAATTCCTTCCATCGGAGTTTATTTTTATTGGTTTGGCAAAGCTCAAGTGAAAGAAGATGGCAAAGGTCGATGCAAGATAGAGCTCAAGGGTCAATAAAAAGCACAGTGCAAGGGTCAACGACGAAAAGAGCACAATAGCCAAGGAAATGAAAGGAGCGAGTGACTTAAATATCTATGGAAAAAAAGAGTCAAAGTGTAGGAATGGTCAAAGTAATTTTCAAATAACAAAGCGGATTAGGAAGAAAAGAGAATTTAAAAAATTTAAAACAAAAATATAATATTTTTAATGACCTCTAAAATGTATGGTTCTCTACTAAGACATATGTATATATACATACACGTATATATATATATATATATACCAACATACATATATACATACACGTATATATACCAACATATATATATATATGTATACACACACGTATATATACTAATATATATATATATATATACACACTCATATATATATACTAATATATATATATATACACACGTATATATACCAACATATATATACACACTTATATACACCAACATATATATATACACACGTATATACACCAACATATACACACACACGTATATATACCAACATATAGATATACACGTATATATACCAACATATAGATATACACGTATATATACCAACATATAGATATACACGTATATATACCAACATATAGATATACACGTATATATACAAACATATAGATATACACGTATATATACAAACATATATATATACACGTATATATACAAACATATATATATACACGTATATATACAAACATATATATATATACACGTATATATACAAACATATATATATACACGTATATATACAAACATATATATATACACGTATATATACAAACATATATATATACACGTATATATACAAACATATATATACACGTATATATACAAACATATATATACACGTATAAATAAAAACATATATATACACGTATATATACAAACATATATATACACGTATATATACAAACATATATATACACGTATATATACAAACATATATACACGTATATATACAAACATATATATACACGTATATATACAAACATATATATATACACGTATATATACAAACATATATATATACACGTATATATACAAACATATATATACACGTATATATACAAACATATATATACACGTATATATACAAACATATATATATACACGTATATATACAAACATATATATATACACGTATATATACAAACATATATATATATATACACGTATATATACAAACATATATATATACACGTATATATACAAACATATATATATACACGTATATATACAAACATATATATACACACGTATATATACAAACATATATATACACACGTATATATACAAACATATATATACACGTATATATACAAACATATATATACACGTATATATACAAACATATATATATACACGTATATATACAAACATATATATATACACGTATATATACAAACATATATATACACGTATATATACAAACATATATATACACGTATATATACAAACACATATATACACGTATATATACAAACACATATATACACGTATATATACAAACACATATATATACACGTATATATACAAACATATATATACACGTATATACACAAACATATATATACACGTATATATACAAACATATATATACACGTATATATACAAACATATATATACACGTATATATACAAACATATATATACACGTATATATACAAACATATATATATACACGTATATATACAAACATATATATACACGTATATATACAAACATATATATATACACGTATATATACAAACATATATATACACGTATATATACAAACATATATATACACGTATATATACAAACATATATATATACACGTATATATACAAACATATATATATATACACGTATATATACAAACATATATATATACACGTATATATACAAACATATATATATATACACGTATATATACAAACATATATATATACACGTATATATACAAACATATATATATACACGTATATATACAAACATATGTATATATACAATTTAGCTACCAACGTAATAGATGCACTGAAACTAAAGCTGCTTTCAGGTCTGCCAGCAACCACTGTAAAAGAGTAATCAAAAACGCAAAAGAGCTATATGCCCAGTCTGTTAAATCCAAGGTAGCTGATCAGCGGCTTGGATCCCACCAGTTTTGGCAAATAACAAATAAAATCCTAAACAGAAGTGTGCGTTCTATCCCAACCATTATCAATGGACCATAGGTCATCTCGTCAGCGTCAGACAACGCTAAACTATTTGCAAAGAACTTCGCAGCTAATTCTACCCTATGCGACGAACGCCATCAACTCCCCATATTTCCTCCTATAACACAGAACAAGCTAGGTAATATACAAATATCCGTGCAGGAGGTCGCCAAACTAATAAAGAACTTAGATTCCAGTAAAGCAACTGGCCCTGATGGCATCCCAATTATAGTGTTAAAAAAGCTTCAACCAGAACTTGCTCCCATACTTACGAAACTATTTAAGCGCTGCCTTAAGGAGAAGTGCTTTCCGACTCCCTGGAAGACCTCTTCAGTTTGCCCTATATTTAAGAATTCAGGTGATAAGTCATCTCCCTCTCAATACAGACCTATAAGTCTCCTGTGTGTTATGAGTAAGTTGCTGGAATCCATATTAAATAGAGAAATAGTCAACCACCTCAGCAGGAATAACATTCTTAGTGACACACAATATGGTTTCCGCTCTGCAAGATCTACCGCAGATGTGCTGACGGTTATATCCCACAGGATAAGTGAATCTCTTGACAAAGGCTTCCTTTCTAGGGCAATTGCTCTTGACATATCAAAGGCCTTTGACACGGTATGGCATAAGGATCTACTTCACAAGATTTCCAGCTACGGTATAACGGGAAATGTTTTCTCAATCATTAAATAATTTCTCTCCGATAGGCTCATAAGAGTAGTGGTCGATGGACAAAAATCGGAGGCCTGCAATATAAATGCTGGAGTCCTCCAGGGGTCAATCCTGGGCCCAACTCTCTTCCTGATCTACATCAATGACCTCCCTAAACACATACTTAAATCATTCGTTGACATCTATGCTGATGACACAACCATCTACGGCAACACATCAAAGGCTGTAAATGACAAAGTTCTCTCTGATTCTCTCTCCTCTGATCTCGAGCGCGTGGTTCAGTGGGGGAAGATGTGGCTGGTTACCTTTAATGCATCCAAAACCAAACTCCTATCCTTACATCATCAACGCTCTGATCCCCGGCTGGCATCAATTGTGATGAATGGCTCTCGTCTGGGTGAGGCTCCGTGTTTTGACAAGCTTCTGGGTTTGACCTTTACTCCTGATCTGAAACGGAACACGTACATCAAGTCTGTTGCCAGGGTCGCTGGAAAGATGGTGGGATCTTTCTACCGCTCCAGAAGATATCTCACTACTGATGCAATTCTCTATCTATATAAAAGCCAAGTACGTCCAAGGATGGAATACTGCTGCCATATCTGGGCAGGAGCTGCTAAAAACAGCCTATCCTGCCTTGACAGAGTACAAAATAGACTTCGTGGCTTAGTGGGGGATGCCCTTTTCTCTACCCTGCAACCTCTCTCCAACAGAAGAGACGTTGCGAGCCTGTCCTTGTTTTATCGTTATTTCCATGGCAGATGCTGGTCTAAACTCCAATCTCTGGTCCCCCCTCGCCAATCTTTCACGAAAAACACCCGTCTAGCTGAATCCACTGTGAAAAATTTCCCCCATTCTATATCTGTGCCTAAATCAAAACGCGGATTCCATGAACAAAGCTTCTTTCTTAGAACTGCACGCCTGTGGAACTCTGTTCCATCTGCCTGCTTCCCTCCGGACTACAACTTGGATGTCTTCAAGTTCAATGTCAACACATTCCTAATGAACCGCCCCCTAAAGTAAACACTTCAGCAAATCTCCTCACTACCTTAATGTACTTGCAATAACCCTTATCCCTGAGTGGCTTCCGGGCCTTGATAAGTGGTGATCACTGTGTAAAAAAATACACGTATATATAAAACATATATATACACGTATATATACAAACATATACACATATGTACTCGTATATATACAAATATATATATATATCCACTCGTATATATACAAATATATATATATCCACTCGTATATATACAAATATATATATATCCACTCGTATATATACAAACATATATATATATACACTCGTATATATACAAACATATATATACACGTATTTATACAAACATATATATACACGTATTTATATAAACATATATCTATATATATCGTATATATACAAACATATATATACACGTATATATACAAACGTACATATATATACACTCGTATATACACAAACATATATATATACACGTATATATACAAACATATACATATATATACACGTATATAAACAAAAATATATATACACATATATATACAAACATATACATACATATACACGTATATATACAAGCATATATACACGTATATATACAAACATATATATAAATACCTATACATACAAATATATATACACCTTTATATAAAAACATAAATATACACCTTCATATAAAAACATAAATATACACCTTTATATACAAACATATATATATACACACACATATATATAGACATATATATATATATACATACCAACATATATATATATATATATACATGCCAACATATATATACATACCAACATATATATATATATATATATACATACC
>NC_136503.1:68763236-68770736 GCF_053919585.1 Euprymna scolopes | reverse complement strand
ATTAGTATGCATGTGCTATGAAGTTCTATATACAACTAGTTCAGCTTTAAACGTCTCTATAACAGCAAAAATGACATTTGCATAACATTGATTACAAGAGAACTTACTATTTATGAAAAGAAGTTACTGACGAAGGACATAGTAAAAAAATATATTGGCATTTTCTTTTAAATCTTTTTCACCCAGACGAGCAAAGCATGCGAGGTTCTCTTCCATGAGTGCAGAATTTACTTTCACTACGACTAATATTTTGAAAAAAAAAAAAAAAAAAAAAAAAAAAAAAAATACAATGCGTGGTTATTGAGAAAAATGCGAACAAATGAACAGACGAACGATTTGGTGTCATTTTTACTACTATAATGCTTCCTAGGGGGATCAATCAGAGTTATCACGGAAAATGCGTCCCGACAAAAGTTTACTTTCACCATGACTAATGTTTGTGCAAAATTTCAAAAGAATCCAACGCGTGGTTATTAGGAAAGATAAGGACAAATGAACAGATGAACGATTTGTGATCAATTTTACTACTATAATGCTCCCAAGAGGGATCAATCAGAGTTATCACGGTAAATCTGTTCTGACAAAAATTTACTTTCACCATGACTAATGTTTGTGAAAAATTTAATAAAAATCCAAGCCGTGGTTATTGGAAAAAGTAAGAACAAATAAACAGACGAATGATATGGGGGCAATTTTACCCCTATAATGCTCACTAGGGGAAACCAGAGTTGTCATGGAAAATTGGTTTGGCAAAAATTTACTTTCACTCTAATCTTCCAGTGGCTTCTGGGCCTTGATAAGTGGTGATTCTTTTGTAAAAAAAACTCCGGTGATGGGTCAGAGGTCGAAGTTTGGATGACAGTTCGGGACCTATCAGGTTGGCGATTTTTTTTAAAATCTTGTCCTGGAGCGAGAGACTAGTAGCAGGTGCACTAGACTTAATGTGACAACAATACTCCACACATGGGCGAATGAAAACTATATTCTGGAGCACAAACGGTAGCTCGTTTAAGCGTGGTTGTTGAACAAAGTACGAAAAGACGAACGTGTCCAATCCCCCCTTTGTTTGGGGACCAACAAGGTGTATTACCACTTCCTTACTAATTAGGATCATATGTAGAAGTGCATAGGATAAAGTATTAGAGGATCTTTCCGGTATCTAGGTACCTCAGCAGTGGAGGGGTGAGATTTTGCTGCTAGTCTGGTTAGGCAGAGATTCAACGTCTCTATCCACTGCTCCACGGGCCCCGTGTCGCAGTTTAATCTCTACGGTTTCAGGTGAGCATTGTCTGAAGATAGCGGTTTCAATCCTAGCCAAAGTCTGCCAGAGTCTTAGTTGGCGAAAACGTGGTGAGATAAAAAAAACAACTATGGAAGGCAGTAAGTGCTGAGGATGCAGTTCGGAGATTCGGAGTTACTATCCGTCGCGGTTTCCACCGGACGAAGGCCAGATGAATAGTTAGCCGAAACGTCGTGAAACAACAACTAAAAAAGATGAAGATAATAGTCTGCAATAAATGAATCAATAAGGAAGTTTTAAAAAGCCGAGAGCAATGCAGAAAGGACCGGAATCACAAGAGTAAAGTAAAGAAAAACAAACAACCAAATAGACGGGTGTGTTCGAGTAAAGAAAAGTGTAACTGTTTATTCATTTATCACTCCTCCCCTCATTACATAATTAATTTGCAACCAGGTTATTAGTATGTCCAGTGTATAGAAAGTCCGTTAGTGGTATGGAACTTTGATTAATTTCTGGAGAAATACCTCCCCCTTTTCAAAAAGAGAACAACAGTATATTCAAGATGGCAAAAGGGAGACCAGGATCGCAGATAAATGAATAAATAATGCTGATCTGAATAAATATTCCAATAAATTAAATAATAAACATGTATCCAGTTAAAATGATCATTATAACTTAAGCGTGATTAAAAACTGAGTATTGAAATTGTAAAAAAAAAAACACTACCTTAGTATTGTGTAATCTACCTATTTCGTCTTTTGTCAACCAATCACGTCTCTATTTTCATACAAACAGACACTATAAAAAGAAACATAACTGTAATAGTTTACAGATGAAAATCCTACGTCCTGCTAATTATAGTATTTCTTTTATAGTTTTTTTTTGTTATTTTGTTTACTTTTCTTAAAGACGTGCCTTTCATTTAAACATAATGTTGAACCACTGTATTTGTCATCCACCAAAAGAAAACGCCCCTAGGCAGCTGAAATTGTTTACATCATATCAGCGTTTTGGGGGGAAAAAAGAACTATTTATGAATTATTCTTCTCTGTGCGTTGTTCTACAAATAGATTTATGAGTTTGTCTTCGCTTTTTTTTTCTTCTACCTTTTGGTTTTGGCCAAGATGGGCGGTAGTAGATGCAGATTTGGACAGAGCATCAAAGGAACGCTCTTGTTTTGCATCGAGACAGATTTGACAGAGCCTGAAGGAAAAGGTTAGCAGGTTAGGCCAAAGACTTCTGTTTTTAAATGTCTGTTTGTTCCTACAGTCGATCGGGAATCATATCTTGAATACTGTTCAACGTTATAGTATTTGGCAAAAAAATATAGCAAAAAATAATTTGAACTAATAGATGTCATTGCTTATCAAACAAAGAACGCGCAACGCTTAGAAGCTCCGACAGCGTTTGGGCGATCGGGTTTCGATCCTGGCTTAGGGTAGTTCCTTGTCTAGTCGCACTGATGAGGTATGAAACAGCGAAACAGTACTGTGGATGACTATAATGCTCCCTATCTTAGGTTGAGCATTTGGGAAGCGATATACAAACTACCATTAGCGTATGGAGCGATGCTCTTTGTGCAAACAAATTGAGGTAAGTTACTTTGGGCAATGACAAAACATTGGTAATTCACTCCCTGCATAGCAACAGCCGTATAGCGCAACGGTTAAAACTCCAACTGTCGTTTGGGCCATTAGGTTTCGATCCTGGTTTGAGGTAGTTGCTTGTCTAGCCACACTGATGAGCTGTGAAACAGCATAACAGTACTGTATGTGAATGACTATATATATATATATAATATATAATATATATATATATATTATATAAACTCTGTGTGTGCTACTGGCGTTGCTCGGTATTAAACGTAACGTTACATTCCTTTAAAAAATGACTTAAAAAACAGAAAGAAATTATTGCTTGTGCATGTGAGTATTATGTTTTCTTTCTAAACATTTCACTTCTTGTGAGTAAAAAAAAATATTCGAGCTGAGATCGAAACCAAAACCTCAAGACAGTAAGTCAAATACGATAATTATTAGCCCAACTGAACACGATCCGCTAAAAGTGTTTCAAAACCTTATTCTTAACATAATGTGAACGATTAGCGCATGCGCAGTTGTGAAACAATTAGCGAACAGATAAAAAATCTGACGGCCTTCACGTACCAATTTTTCAATTTTGACCTCTTGGCAGCCTTTTTTTACGAATAAGAACGGATTTTAAAAAAATTCCACACGTCTGAATATACGATATACAAAATTTCAAGTCTGTAGATCAAACATTCGTTAAGTATATAGGTTGAGACGTGTCTCTATACACACACACACACGGTCTCACTTTTATTGATATACTAGCGGGGGGTACCCGGTGTTGCCCGAGTGTTTGGAGGTGTGTGTGGTTGTAAATGAAAACCTAAGAATAAGCGAAGGAAAAAAAGAAAACAGAAACACGAACGTTAAAACTTATCTGAAAAATAAAGCGGCGGGGGGGGGTAATCAAAACAAAAAACACACAAAAAAACTAACGTAAAGCAAAGGAACTATGTTAAATGTAAAATTCTGAAAAACAAAAACAAAAAAGAAAACAGAAAAAAGAACGTTAAAACTTCTGAAAAATAACCCCCCCCCCAAAAAAAAACACGTGAAAAATGGTTTAAATAAGCCTGTTTCGATATTAAAATTAAAAAAAAAAATCGGTGGGTACCCGGGTGTTTTTGGGTGTGTGTCGTCAGTCAGGGGTGGGGGTGTTAATGAAAACCTAAGAATAAGCGAAGAAAAAAAACAGACAAACGAACGTTACATGAAAAATGGCTTAAATAACACTGGTTCATTATTTAAATTTAAAAAAATCGAAAAAAAAGACAACTAACACCACGATTCGAACCCAAAACGTTTAGATAATGACCCAACGCTCTAACCAACTGACCTAACACGACGTACATGAAATTTAGTCATTTCTTCAACTATTTAAACTAAACCAGGTCATGACGTCATCTGACGCATACGTAGAACCGATCTCGTCATGAGAGGACGGTTTTTGTTTACCCCCCTGTAGAAAACTGTTGATTTCAGGGTGAAAAAAATTAACATTTTTGGCCAAGTTTTCGATATTTTCCGGGCGAAAGATTGGAGCTTAAATATTATACAGTGCTTGTGAATTTTTGTTCTGTCTGGCGAAAGTTTTTAGCGGACACACATACATACATACATACACACATTTTCGTATGTATATAGATGGTTTTAAAAATGGAGGAATAAAGATCTAGCAGTTCGACGTTTCGCCTGTTTTATGTGATCTTTTTCTAGAGTAAAAATAGTCATTAAATATTGTTAAATGCCATTGTCAACGACGCCTGTCCCAGCGACCTAATGGATAGCGCTATTGATTATCAACCCGATGGTTGTTGGTTGGATCCATAGGGAGGAGCTATGATACAGCGAAACATTGTAGGTGATATATATATATATATATATATATATATATATATATATATATATATATATATATATATCGAGAGAGATAGAGAAAGACTTGAAAGATTTTCAACTTAAAAATTATACAAAAAACATTTGATTGTAACTTTTTCGTTAAAAAAAATAAAAAAAGAACTCCTTTGCTTACCAACTTTTTTGCAGTCACTGCATCAGTTAGCCTCTAAGAATTTACGCTAGTCCTAAAATTATTGTATGGCTTATCAGTTGTTTACCAAGAACTATTTTGGAGGTTTAAAAGGCAAAATAGTATGATATATAATAGTCCTCCAGCAGTGTTCATGAAACACCACCTTTGCATGAACGCTATATACATTGTACTGGTACAGGTTTTTAACAGGACAAGAACCGAACTATTTGTTAGTCTTATCCAGTACTCATCATAACAAAACTCACCTAACTAACCAAATCGGTTTTTGTCCGGTTTAAAAACTGCACCAGTATCATACACACACACACACATACACACACACATATGAGAGAGAGAGAGAGAGAAAGAGAGAAGTAATGATACAAGAAAATACAAGGGGCGTGCTATAAGTAATGCCTCTGACCCACTTCCTATAGTAGTAGAGCAACGAAACTTGGCACAGTTATTAGTCTATCTCTACACAGAAAGCACCCACAGTTATGCATTTGTCCCATCGTTTGATGCAGCTCTAGAGACCGTTTTTGTAGAACATCCCAGCTTGGTCCTCCAACCACGACGTGACTTCAGAAATCAAGGCTGCATCATCTGGGAAACGCTTTCCTTTCAAAAAACAACTTCATGGCTGGGAAGAGGTGAAAGTCAGAGGGTGCAAGGTAAGTAGAGTAGGGAATGGGGTGGATTTCATAACCATACGCCCGTGCTTCTGATCTGACGACATGCGAGTTGTGGACCAGAGCGTTGTCCTGCAAGAGGACGGTACTTTTGCTGATTTTGCACCGCCCCTTGACTTTGATAGCTTCCCTTGATTTCCTCAAAAGTGAAGCATAATAGGCTCCTGTAATCGTGGTACTCTTTGCCAGGAAATCTGTCATCACTTCTCCGTCCTGATCCAAGAGGACTGTGAGCATGACCTTGCCAGCAGAGGGCTGCACCCTTGCCTTCTTTGGAGGTGGTGAGTCCAAGTGCTTACACTGCATTGACTGGGCTTTGGTCTCTGGATCATAGTGATGGACCCAGGTTTCATCCTGTGTAATCAGTCTTTTGAAAAACTTTGACTCATCTTCTTGGCACATCTCAAAATTTTGGTTTGCGTCCTTTCAAATACAAAAACCGGATCACTGCTCGACACTCAACATGCTCCATTTCACACTTGACTCAGTTACAACACCTGTAAAACAGAAACCACAGTTAGTTCAGAGCTGTAATTTGCCACATAACCCGTAGAGATATAAATCATTGCACATGTAAAATTTCAGCTAGATCAGACAACTGAAAGTTGGTCAGGGGCATTACTTATTGCACGACCATCGTATCTATGCATAAATGCGATAAAAGAATAAAATGGCAGTATTTAAGTATGACAAACATTATAGAAAATATCTATAAATGGTTTTGATATTTACATGAAATATGTTTATTGATACTTTGAATGTTTAATAAAGCAATTACAAATATAAACGCTTACCCACCCAACTATATAGTTATTAAAATAACATGTTTCTATTCACGATATACTATAAATATAATATAAATAACGATTTCTATTCACGCATATACATTTAGACATCTAGCGTTCAAAAGGTTTACTAATTTATATATTCCTTTGCAAATATTGTTTGAATCTTAAAAAAAAATATATTTTCTACATTATGATAGAAGATTTAGCATTTTGCACGAGAAGTGTCTTTCTCTTTTCTTCTCCGTAGAGTTGCTAGTTTTGGTCTTATTAAAAGTTCCCGGAACACGCCAAAACGCAAGTCCTGGTAGTTTTGTTTATGCTAAATTCTTACAATCGTTATCATGGAAGTTGTAAACAACAACAACAAAAAAAAAAGAAAAAAAAAGAAAAAAGAAATATTGAACTCTGTCAGATAAATATGCTTTCGTTATTATTTCTGTAGAGACATATAAGGTGCATAAGATCAAATACAGCGGCACTATTAAACCGACTGGACGCTGCTGCTGAGTTCTGGCGTGGCGAGATAATTCGTCTACGTAGACCAGACAATTTGTATATCTGTCTGTTGGCTGTCTCTCGTCATGTTTTGTAGAAAGCACTACTCTGTAGAAATGTATGGTGGTATTGAAGAAAGTGGTATTACTAATCTGACTGGCTGCTTCTGACGTGTGTCTCTCTCACTAGAGGACTACCAAACTAATCAATATATACCTTCATATCGCTATATATATATATATATATATATATATATATATATATATATATATAATTATTTTTTTACTATAATAATTAAATACCTACAGACACTAGTGTTTCATCCTTTCGGGAATCCTCAGTGCAGGGTATCACGATTAATACCAGTCGAACGATTCGAACCCCGCAACATGAGACATCTCTGGCTCGATTAGCGGAGACATAATCCATTCGGCTACCGTTAACCGCGTGAAATAACGTTGACTTTAAACATCTTAATTTGAAATGTTCATTTACGTCAATCAGCCAGTGATCTAATCGTTATACGATGATCTATGCATAAGTGCTAAATTGACCGACTTTAATTCAACTGAAAGTGCTCAACGATAAGAAACGAATTTCTTAAAGGGGCTGTCATAATTATTTTTTACTATAATAATTAAATACCTGCAGACACTAGTGTTTC
>NC_136503.1:68738236-68758236 GCF_053919585.1 Euprymna scolopes | reverse complement strand
TAGCCAAAATGTAAAAAAAAGACAAATAGCCAAAATGTAAAAAAAGACAAATAGCCACATAGTAAACACACAAATAGCCACATAGTAAACAAACAAATAGCTACATAGTAAACAAACAAATAGCCACATAGTAAACAAACAAATAGCCACATAGTAAACAAACAAATAGCCACATAGTAAACAGACAAATAGCTACAAAGTAAACAGACAAATAGCCACATAGTAAACAAACAAATAGCTACATAGTAAACAGACAAATAGCCACATAGTAAACAGACAAATAGCCACATAGTAAACAGACAAATAGCCACACGGTAAACAGACAAATAGCCACATAGTAAACAGACAAATAGTCACATAGTAAACAGACAAATAGCCACATAGTAAACAGACAAATAGCCACATAGTAAACAGACAAATAGCCACATAGTAAACAGACAAATAGCCACATAGTAAACAGACAAATAGCCACATAGTAAACAGACAAATAGCCACATAGTAAACAGACAAATAGCCACATAGTAAACAGACAAATAGCCACATAGTAAACAGGCAAATAGCCACATAGTAAACAGGCAAATAGCCACATAGTAAACAGACAAATAGCCACATAGTAAACAGACAAATAGCCACATAGTAAACAGACAAATAGCCACATAGTAAACAGACAAATAGCCACATAGTAAACAGACAAATAGCCACATAGTAAACAGACAAATAGCCACATAGTAAACAGACAAATAGCCACATAGTAAACAGACAAATAGCCACATAGTAAACAGACAAATAGCCACATAGTAAACAGACAAATAGCCACATAGTAAACAGACAAATAGCCACATAGTAAACAGACAAATAGCCACATAGTAAACAGACAAATAGCCACATAGTAAACAGACAAATAGCCACATAGTAAACAGACAAATAGCCACATAGTAAACAGACAAATAGCCACATAGTAAACAGACAAATAGCCACATAGTAAACAGACAAATAGCCACATAGTAAACAGACAAATAGCCACATAGTAAACAGACAAATAGCCACATAGTAAACAGACAAATAGCCACATAGTAAACAAACAAATAACCACATAGTAAACAAACAAATAACCACATAGTAAACAAACAAATAACCACATAGTAAAAAAACACAAATAGCCACATAGTAAAAAAGAAATAACTAAATATTAAAAAAAAAATAGCTAGATAATGCAAAAAAGTAAAAACAAATAGCTAATTGTGAAAAAAGCTAGGAAGTAAAAAGCAAAATAGCTAAAAAGTAAAATGCATTCCTGTTGTTCCTAATGGTTGAATTGCAGAAAAGATCGTAAATTTTAGGAATCAATTCCATGAGTGGATTTCATTTAATTTAGATCACCTTGTAAATCTAATATACTAAGCCTGAATGAATTAACTTTGAAACTCTTTTTGTAATATATGGCTAAATTACGCGTTATACCTGCTAAATATAACAATTATTTCTGTGGTTGAGTTATTTTTTTTAAATGCATTTTATATCTGCATAATTTGTAATAAACTGAACAAAACTTATCACCATCTTTTATATAATTTCTCCACTCTCATTATGTAGATTTCATTATTATCTAATGTTTTAATATCTAATTTATATACGTGTTTATGGTATAAAAGAAACACATGTAAATTATTAGAATCTTTACTTCTCTATTATCCATTATACAAGTAAAGATATTTATTTGTAGTATGTAAAAATAATAAGTTGTAATGATCCAGCGGGTCGCAAGTAGTTAGTATCTTGCGTGAAATTTAAATGATACTAGCGAAACTCGTGTACGACCAATGCCCGGGAAAATTTAAGAATCCAAGAAATCAACGCACTCAAAACTGAACGCATATTCGTCCTCTCTTTTTACCTATATATATATATATATATATATATATATATATATATATATATATATATATATATATATATATATATATATTATATACTATAATAATTATTAAATACTTACAGACACTAGTGTTTCATCTTTTCGGGAATTATCAGTGCGGGGTGTCACGATTAACACCAGTTGATAGATGCGAACCTGGCGACAGAATTCATCCATGGCTTTAGTAGAAAGGTCGTAATCTATTCGGCTAGGGTTAACCGCGAGAAATGCTGTTGAAATTTAAACATTTATTTTTTAGATAATTTTTAACGTCTGTCAAAGTGATCTAATCATTATATGATGATCTGCCCATAAGAACTGAATTGACCGACTTTAATTCAACTGAAAGTGCTCAATGATATATATATATATTCCAATTATATTTAATTATTTACTTTATAAAAAACACTCGCATCATCTCATAAGTACAAAAGATATGTACATAAGCTTACATAATAAAGTCTATACACAGACACACGAAGAAAAGTAATATTTGAATAAGATTATTTGTATATGAATTAATTCTGCCTAAGTATTATTAAAAAAGGGCCAGTGCATAGTTACAAAGCGAATATTTTGTACAAAAAACAGCCCTGAATTTGAATAAGTACAATATTAATTACGTTTAAAATTTATCCAGAAATTAAATTCATAAAATATAAATATTGATGCGTTTATAAATAAATCACATGACTATAAACGGATATCCTCTCACGAATCTCTATATTTTGGGGAGATATATTTTGTGTTTATATCTTAAGAGGTTAAATATTAGAATATATACGTAGGCAGTGAAGGAATGTATTACGTTATATGACAGGTTATATATATATATATATATATATATATATATATATATATATACACACACACAGTTAAAGCCGAAATTATTGGCACCCTTTCAATTTTTGCATTTTTTGAAGAACAAAAACATTTTTTCACTAATTGTTTTTATTAAAGTGTTGATGAACATTTATATCTACCATCTACAGATCTCCTGAAACACTTAGTTTATTATAAAATATTCAAAATAAATATTAATAATGATAAAAAGTAGACGAATTCAAATTTATTGGCACCAATGATTTTTATCATAGAATTCAGGATATTTTATGCAAAAAAAAAATTGTTTATTAAAATTTGGGTGTTGCATCATCTTCTAGAACGTTCCAAAGCCTTCTATAAATAACGTGCATTAGTCAACCCTTCACGTTATCAATAGCACCAGACTGCAGAGATGGCCCAAATTAAGGAAGACATTCGATGTTAGATAGAAAATCATGGATGCACATATGAAAAGTAGTGGATACAAATCCATTTCTAAGCGTTTTGAAGTGACTGTGTTAACAGTGAGGAACATTATCAAGAAATATGGCGTTTTCAATACGATTCAAAACTTGACGGGTCGAGGCCGTAAAAACAAACTTTCTCCCATAACTGTACAACAAGTCATTCGAGAAGTGGAAAAGTACCCGAAAACTACTGGTAAGAAAGTAGTCAAACAATTGAGCGATCAAGGTATTGAAAGTTCTATTTCGACATCGAGGAGGGCACTGAAGTCACACGGGATTCAGGGGTACCGACCTAGGAAGACTCCTCTCCTCTCCAAGAAACATGTTAAAGCCCACTTACATTTTGTGCGGGAGTTTATTGACAAGGATTCAACTTTTGGGGTTCAGTTTTATGGTCAGATGAGACTGAAATTCAACTTTTTGGCAGCAAAGATGTGTCGTTTGTGTGGCGGAAGAAAGGAGAAGCCTTCAACCCAAAGAATACAGTCCCCACGGCGAAGTATGGTGGAGTAAACCGTATGTTTTGGGGTTGTTTTTCGGCGAATGGCACTGGAAAACTTGTCACTGTGGATGGCATCATGAGGCAAGATCAATACATTAAAATATTGACTGAAAATCTTAAACCTTCTGCAGAAGCCCTTAGTCTTGGAACCGACTGGATCTTCCAACAGGATAATGATCCAAAACATACGGCGAAATCAGTGAAGAAATGTCTTTTGGATAATGAAATAAACGTCCTGAAGTGGCCAAGTCAAAATCCAGACTTGAATCCAATGGAAAACTTGTGGGTTGTGGTGAAGGCGAACGTGAAAAGAAGGAAACCAAGGAACCTGGAGGAATTAGAAGATATCGCCAAGGAAGAATGGTTTAATATTCCTGTTGATGTGTGTAGGAATTTAGTAATGTCGTAGAGAAAACGCCTGGAAGCTGTTATTAAAAACAAAGGCTTTGCAAGTGGCTATTGATAAAGGGTGCCAATATACTTGAATTCGTCTGTTTTTTGTTATCATCAATAATATTTATTTTGAATATTTCATAATAAACTAAGTGTTTCAGGGGATCTGTAGATGGTCGATATAAATGTTCATCAACACTTTAATAAAAATAATTAGTGAAAAAATGTTTTTTTTCTCAAAAAAAACAAACAAAAAAACGTAAAAATTGAAAGAGTGCGAATAATTTCGGCTTTAACTGTATATATATATATATATATATATATATATATATATATGTTTTAAATAAAGTCATTTGAATAAGAATTATGTATATATGGCGACTAAAATTTCTTATGTGATGTCTCAGTTCGGTAGACTGTTTCTAAGGAAACCGATGCTTAAAAATAGTTTATTAGTTATAAAATGGAAAAGGGGACAAAAACAAAAAAAAACTGGCAGTGTCAAACCGTCCTCTTGTCAATACAACGCACAAAAGTCTTTTTTCCTTTTTTCTCTCAACGCTCAACAAATCCTCGTGTATTCGATATTATCTTCCACCGTTCGTTCCGTTTCCTCGCTGTCCAATAAAAAAAAAAACTCCACTGAACTCCTGCTTTAGAATTCATCCCATTTAACAGTTACCGTGTGTGTACATATGCAAATTAATGACATACGTTCACCAATGAGCGACCTACAAAATTATGCTTGTCTTTTCTACGTTTTCTGCTGGCATTTTACAGGCTAAGCAAACACGAGGTCGTTTGTGTGATTGATTTCTATTACAATTAGAGACATGAACCGGTGCGTGGAACAGCTCGTACACAATGCAACTAAGTGTAACTACGTTGAATATTCATTCTTCCCATTTTTATTAAGAAAGTAAAACCCCAAACACACGCGCGTTGCAAAAACATGGTGTTTAATGTGTTAAGTTTCAATCTAAATAGTAAGGGGATGTTTTCATACATATATTTAAGAAGAATATCGAAAAGTAAATTGTAGATGTATGTGTATTATCTGATCTGACACCGGAGTTTTTAACGTCTTTTGTAATAGCCGTGTAATGGCTGATTGACGCAGTGATTTTTTATGCAATGCATCGACAGACTGTGTTATATGAAAGAGTAATCCTAAGTAGATTTTCGAACAGGTTTATTTGACAGTATTTTGCGGTAGAGCATGATTGTATTCCTCTCTCTTCAACGTGATACAAGGTCCGAAAAATGGGGTGACAGCGCCCTAGAGAAAAAGACATATGGCCTAAAAAATTGCCTGAGCAGCTTAATCTGCATTCCCCGCAGTGGCGTCCCAGCCGATTAGCAATAAACGATCCCCTTTTCAAAGGGTAAATCCTATGAGGGTGGGCCTTCTGGGACTATACAGGACAATACCTCGGTCAATAGCGCACACGCCACCTCAGAAAATAGCATGAACTTTGGTAGTTTGGAAGAGAGTGTTGAGGGACCCACCACATCACCGACAGGAGGTTTCCCGATTTTCGCTCTTAAATTACTAAACAAATATATTCAAAACAAAACGATATAATTGGAACATGTATAATGATCTTAAAAAGGAACATTCTTAAAGATTTAGCGAGGCAAACAAAACGAGTTTGGTATCTAAGTTAGCTTTTTCTGTTCATTTCAATATTTTAATACTTTCTAAAGATAGTAAAGACATTCTACTTTGTTAAAACGAAGGCAGGAAGTGTACCTTGCAGTTCGTATCAATTTCCTACAAAACATGACTAAAAAAACGAACAGTGTTTTTTTTATACAAACATCACGTTGTAGAGGCGATAAGATTGGTTAGGAGCAAGGAAAGGTAAAAAAAAAGATAAAGAAAAGCACAAGTGACAATTAACTGGAAAGCAGTAAGATAAAAAAAGTCGTTAAAATAAAAGATTACGAAATAAAAGTATGTAAGAAATTCTTATGTAGGGAAAAATGGAAAAATATAGCGATGTGAGATGCCAAATAGTCACAAAAATGTGCGGACAACAGAAAAAAAAAATCGATAAAAAAAATAAAACCAAATAAAGGAAAGAATGACAATAAATGTAAAAAAACGAACTAAATAAGAAAATCAACGGAAAAAAATGGAAACCGACATAAAAATAAAACAGAACAATAGTCTAAAGAAAAAAAACCCATAAAAAACAAAGGAAAACAATATTAATAAAAAAAGAAAAAAAAAGAGAAAACAGTATATAAAGGACAGGCAAAAAGACTTAACATTGTTTTGTTGTTTATGTTTTGTTTATTTGAATATATCGACATAAGTGAGGCAGTTTTAAATCATGCAAACACAAACGGACGATAATATTAACAAGCAAAATTTAATACACAACAGGAAAATAAAAAAAATAACAAACAAATAAAAAATAGTAAATAAATGAATGGAAAATTATTGAAAAATGAAAGAGGGTAAAAGTACCAACAGAATGAATGAAAAACACTTTACCAACAAGATGAAAAAAATACCAGCAGAATGAAAAAATATTACAACAAGATGAACAGAGAAAGAAATTACTAACGGAATGAATAAAAAAAATATCAAGAGAATAAAAGGAAAAACAAATTACCAAGAGAATGAAAGGAAAAACAAATTACCACGAGAATAAAAAGAAAAACAAATTACCAAGAGAATAAAAAGAAAAACAAATTACCAAGAGAATGAAAGGAAAAACAAATTACCAAGAGAATGAAAGGAAAAACAAATTACCAAGAGAATGAAAGGAAAAACAAATTACCAAGAGAATGAAAGGAAAAACAAATTACCAAGAGTATGAAAGAAAAAACAAATTACCAAGAGTATGAAAGGAAAAACAAATTACCAAGAGAATGAAAGAAAAAACAAATTACCAAGGGAATGAAAGAAAAAACAAATTACCAAGGGAATGAAAGAAAAAACAAATAACCAAGTGAATGAAAGGAAAAACAAATTACAAAGAGAATGAAAGGAAAAACAAATTACCAAGGGAATGAAAGGAAAAACAAATTACCAAGGGAATGAAAGGAAAAACAAATTACAAAGAGAATGAAAGGAAAAACAAATTACAAAGAGAATGAAAGGAAAAACAAATTACCAAGGGAATGAAAGGAAAAACAAATTACCAAGGGAATGAAAGGAAAAACAAATTACCAAGGGAATGAAAGGAAAAACAAATTACCAAGAGAATGAAAGGAAAAACAAATTACAAAGAGAATAAAAGGAAAAACAAATTACAAAGAGAATGAAAGGAAAAACAAATTACAAAGAGAATGAAAGGAAAAACAAATTACCAAGGGAATGAAAGGAAAAACAAATTACCAAGAGAATGAAAGGAATAACAAATTACCAAGAGAATGAAAGAAAAAACAAATTAACAAGGGAATGAAAGAAAAAACAAATTAACAAGGGAATGAAAGGAAAAACAAATTACCAAGAGAATGAAAGGAAAAACCAATTACAAAGAGAATGAAAGAAAAAACAAATTACAAAGGGAATGAAAGGAAAAACAAATTACCAAGAGAATGAAAGAAAAAACACATTACCAAGGGAATGAAAGGAAAAACAAATTACCAAGAGAATGAAAGGAAAAACCAATTACAAAGAGAATGAAAGAAAAAACAAATTACAAAGAGAATGAAAGGAAAAACACATTACCAAGAGAATGAAAGAAAAAACAAATAACCAAGGGAATGAAAGGATAAACAAATTACCAAGAGAATGAAAGAAAAAACAAATTACCAAGAGAATGAAAGAAAAAACAAATTACCAAGAGAATGAAAGAAAAAAAAATTACGAAGAAAATGAAAGAAAAAAACAATTCAAAAGAGCCTGAAAGGAAAAACAAATTACCAAGAGAATTAAAGGAAAAACAAATTACAAAGAGAATTAAAGGAAAAACAAATTACAAAGAGAATGAAAGGAAAAACAAATTACAAAGGGAATGAAAGGAAAAAACAAATTACCAAGAGAATGAAAGGAAGAACAAATTACCAAGAGAATGAAAGGAAGAACAAATTACCAAGAGAATGAAAGGAAGAAAAAAATACCAAAGTAAATTAAATAGAAAAACAAATTACCAAGAGAATGAAAGAAAATACATATTACCAAGAAAATGAAAGAAAAAACAAATTACAAAGAGAATGAAAGGGAAAACAAATTACCAAGAGAATGAAAGAAAAAACAAATTACCAAGAAAATGAAAGAAAAAACAAATTACAAAGAGAATGAAAGGGAAAAAATTACGAAGAAAATTAAAGGGAAAACAAATTTCAAAGAGAAGGAAAGGAAAAACAAATTACAAAGAGAATGAAAGAAAAAAAACAAATTACCAAGAGAATGAACGGAAAAAGAAATTACCAAGAGAATTAAAGGAAAAACAAATTACCAAGAGGATGAAAGGAAAAACAAATTACCAAGAGGATGAAAGGAAAAACAAATTACCAAGAGAATGACAGAAAAAACAAATTACCAAAGTAAATGAAAGGAAAAACAAATTACAGAGAGAATGAAAGGAAAAACAAATTACCAAGAGAATGAAAGGAAAAACAAATTACAAAGAGAATGAAAGGAAAAACAAATTACATAGAGAATGAAAGGAAAAACAAATTACAAAGAGAATGAAAGAAAAAACAAATTACCAAGAAAAGGAAAGAAAAAACAAATTACAAAGAGAATGAGAGGGAAAACAAATTACCAAGAGAATGAAAGAAAAAACAAATTACCAAGAGAATGAAAGAAAAAACGAATTACAAAGAGAATGAAAGGGAAACAAATTACAAAGAAAATGAAAGGGAAAACAAATTACAAAGAGAATGAAAGGAAAAACAAATTACCAAGGGAATGATAGGAAAAACAAATTACAAAGAGAATGAAAGGAAAAACAAATTACAAAGAGAATGAAAGGAAAAACAAATTACCAAGGGAATTAAAGGAAAAACAAATTACCAAGTGAATGAAAGGAAAAATAAATTACCAAGAGAATAAAAGGAAAAACAAATTACCAAGAGAATGAAAGGAAAAACAAATTACCAAGAGAATGAAAGAAAAAACAAATTACCAAGAGAATTAAAGGAAAAACAAATTACCAAGAGAATTAAAGGAAAAACAAATTACAAAGAGAATGAAAGGAAAAATATTACAAAGAAAATGAAAGGAAAAACAAATTACAAAGAGAATGACAGAAAAACAAATTACCAAGGGAATGAAAGGAAAAACAAATTACAAAGAGAATGAAAGGAAAAACAAATTACAAAGAGAACGAAAGGAAAAACAAATTACGAGGAGAATGAAAGGAAACACAAATTACAAAGAAAATGAAAGGGAAAACAAATTACAAAGAGAATGAAAGGAAAAACAAATTACAAAGAGAATTAAAGGAAAAACAAATTACAAAGAGAATGAAAGGAAAAACAAATTACATAGAGAATGAAAGGAAAAACAAATTACAAAGAGAATGAAAGAAAAAACAAATTACCAAGAAAAGGAAAGAAAAAACAAATTACAAAGAGAATGAGAGGGAAAACAAATTACCAAGAGAATGAAAGAAAAAACAAATTACCAAGAAAATGAAAGAAAAAACGAATTACAAAGAGAATGAAAGGGAAACAAATTACAAAGAAAATGAAAGGGAAAACAAATTACAAAGAGAATGAAAGGAAAAACAAATTACCAAGGGAATGATAGGAAAAACAAATTACAAAGAGAATGAAAGGAAAAACAAATTACAAAGAGAATGAAAGGAAAAACAAATTACCAAGGGAATTAAAGGAAAAGCAAATTACCAAGTGAATGAAAGGAAAAATAAATTACCAAGAGAATAAAAGGAAAAACAAATTACCAAGAGAATGAAAGGAAAAACAAATTACCAAGAGAATGAAAGAAAAAACAAATTACCAAGAGAATTAAAGGAAAAACAAATTACCAAGAGAATTAAAGGAAAAACAAATTACAAAGAGAATGAAAGGAAAAATATTACAAAGAAAATGAAAGGAAAAACAAATTACAAAGAGAATGACAGAAAAACAAATTACCAAGGGAATGAAAGGAAAAACAAATTACAAAGAGAATGAAAGGAAAAACAAATTACAAAGAGAACGAAAGGAAAAACAAATTACGAGGAGAATGAAAGGAAACACAAATTACAAAGAAAATGAAAGGGAAAACAAATTACAAAGAGAATGAAAGGAAAAACAAATTACAAAGAGAATTAAAGGAAAAACAAATTACAAAGAGAATGAAAGGAAAAACAAATTACATAGAGAATGAAAGGAAAAACAAATTACAAAGAGAATGAAAGAAAAAACAAATTACCAAGAAAAGGAAAGAAAAAACAAATTACAAAGAGAATGAGAGGGAAAACAAATTACCAAGAGAATGAAAGAAAAAACAAATTACCAAGAAAATGAAAGAAAAAACGAATTACAAAGAGAATGAAAGGGAAACAAATTACAAAGAAAATGAAAGGGAAAACAAATTACAAAGAGAATGAAAGGAAAAACAAATTACCAATGGTATGAATGAAAAACAAATTACCAAGGAAATGAAAAGAAAAACAAATTACCAAGGAAATGAAAGGAAAAACAAATTACAAAGGGAATGAAAGGAAAAACAAATTACCAAGAGAATGAAAGGAAAAACAAATTACAAAGAGAATGAAAGGAAAAACAAATTACAAAGAGAATGAAAGGAAAAACAAATTACCAAGGGAATTAAAGGAAAAACAAATTACCAAGTGAATGAAAGGAAAAATAAATTACCAAGAGAATAAAAGGAAAAACAAATTACCAAGAGAATGAAAGGAAAAACAAATTACCAAGAGAATGAAAGAAAAAACAAATTACCAAGAGAATTAAAGGAAAAACAAATTACCAAGAGAATTAAAGGAAAAACAAATTACAAAGAGAATGAAAGGAAAAATATTACAAAGAAAATGAAAGGAAAAACAAATTACAAAGAGAATGACAGAAAAACAAATTACCAAAGTAAATGAAAGGAAAAACAAATTACAAAGAGAATGAAAGGAAAAACAAATTACAAAGAGAACGAAAGGAAAAACAAATTACGAGGAGAATGAAAGGAAACACAAATTACAAAGAAAATGAAAGGGAAAACAAATTACAAAGAGAATGAAAGTAAAAACAAATTACAAAGAGAATTAAAGGAAAAACAAATTACAAAGAGAATGAAAGGAAAAACAAATTACAAAGAGAATGAAAGGAAAAACAAATTACAAAGAAAATGAAAGGGAAAACAAATTACAAAGAGAATGAAAGGGAAAACAAATTACAAAGAGAATGAAAGGAAAAACAAATTACAAAGAGAATTAAAGGAAAAACAAATTACAAAGAGAATGAAAGGAAAAACAAATTACAAAGAGAATGAAAGGAAAAACAAATTACAAAGAGAATGAAAGGAAAAACAAATTACAAAGAAAATGAAAGGGAAAACAAATTACAAAGTAAATGAAAGGAAAAACAAATTACCAAGAGAATGAAAGAAAAAACAAATTACCAAGGGAATGAAAGGAAAAACAAATTACAAAGAGAATGAACGGAAAATTAAATTACCAAGAGCATGAAAGGAAAAAAATTACGAGGAGAATGAAAGGAAAAACAAATTACCAAGAGAATGAAAGGAAAAACAAATTACCAAGAGAATGAAAGGAAAAACAAATTACGAAGGAAATTAAATGGAAAACAAATTAGGAAGAAAATGAAAGGAAAAACAAATTACAAAGAGAATGAAAGGAAAAACAAATTACAAAGAGAATGAAAGGAAAAACAAATTACAAAGAGAATGAAAGGAAAAACAAATTACAAAGAGAATGAAAGGAAAAACAAATTACAAAGAGAATGAAAGAAAAACAAATTACAAAGAGAATGAAAGGAAAAACAAATTACAAAGAGAATGAAAGGAAAAACTAATTACCAAGAAAATGAAAGGAAAAACAAATTACCAAGAAAATGAAAGAAAAAACAAATTACAAAGAGAATGAAAGGAAAAACAAATTACAAAGTAAATGAAAGGAAAAACAAATTACCAAGAAAATGAAAGGGAAAACAAATTACCTAGGGAATGATAGGAAAAACAAATTACAAAGAGAATGAAAGGAAAAACAAATTACAAAGAGAATGAAAGGAAAAACAAATTACCAAGAGAATGAAAGGAAAAACAAATTACCAAGTGAATGAAAGGAAAAATAAATTACCAAGAGAATAAAAGGAAAAACAAATTACCAAGAGAATGAAAGGAAAAACAAATTACCAAGAGAATGAAAGAAAAAACAAATTACCAAGAGAATGAAAGGAAAAACAAATTACCAAGAGAATTAAAGGAAAAACAAATTACAAAGAGAATGAAAGGAAAAATATTACAAAGAAAATGAAAGGAAAAACAAATTACAAAGAAAATGAAAGGGAAAACAAATTACAAAGAGAATGAAAGGAAAAACAAATTACAAAGAGAATGAAAGGAAAAACAAATTACAAAGAGAATTAAAGGAAAAACAAATTACAAAGAGAATGAAAGGAAAAACAAATTACAAAGAGAATGAAAGGAAAAACAAATTACCAAGGGAATGAAAGGAAAAACAAATTACAAAGAGAATGAAAGGAAAATTAAATTACCAAGAGCATGAAAGGAAAAAAATTACGAGGAGAATGAAAGGAAAAACAAATTACCAAGAGAATTAAAGGAAAAACAAATTACAAAGAGAATGAAAGGAAAAACAAATTACGAAGGAAATTAAATGGAAAACAAATTAGGAAGAAAATGAAAGGGAAAACAAATTACAAAGAGAATGAAAGGAAAAACAAATTACAAAGAGAATTAAAGGAAAAACAAATTACAAAGAGAATGAAAGGAAAAACAAATTACAAAGAGAATAAAAGAAAAACAAATTACAAAGAGAATGAAAGGAAAAACAAATTACAAAGAGAATGAAAGGAAAAACAAATTACCAAGAAAATGAAAGAAAAAACAAATTACAAAGAGAATGAAAGGAAAAACAAATTACAAAGTAAATGAAAGGAAAAACAAATTACCAAGAAAATGAAAGGGAAAACAAATTACCAAGGGAATGATAGGAAAAACAAATTACAAAGAGAATGAAAGGAAAAACAAATTACAAAGAGAATGAAAGGAAAAACAAATTACCAAGAGAATTAATGGAAAAACAAATTACCAAGTGAATGAAAGGAAAAATAAATTACCAAGAGAATAAAAGGAAAAACAAATTACCAAGAGAATGAAAGGAAAAACAAATTACAAAGAGAATGAAAGGGAAAACAAATTACGAAGAAATTGAAAGGAAAAAAAAATTACCAAAGAAAATGGAAAGGAAAACAAATTACCAAGAAAATGAAAGGAAAAACAAATTACCAAGAAAATGAAAGGAAAAACAAATTACCAAGACAATGAAAGGAAAAACAAATTACCAAGAAAATGAAAGGAAAAACAAATTACAAAGAAAATGAAAGGAAAAACAAATTACAAAGAAAATGAAAGGAAAAACAAATTACAAAGAAAATGAAAGGAAAAACAAATTACAAAGAAAATGAAAGGAAAAATTAATTACAAAGAAAATGAAAGCAAAAACTAATTACAAAGAAAATGAAAGGAAAAACAAATTACCGAGAAAATGAAAGGAAAAACAAATTGCCAAGAAAATTAAAGGAAAAACAAATTACCAAGAAAATGAAAGAAAAAACAAATTACGAAGAAAATGAAGGGGAAAACAAATTACAAAGAAAATGAAAGGGAAAACAAATTACAAAGAAAATGAAAGGGAAAACAAATTACAAAGAAAATGAAAGGGAAAACAAATTACAAAGAAAATGAAAGGGAAAACAAATTACAAAGAAAATGAAAGGGAAAACAAATTACAAAGAAAATGAAAGAAAAAACAAATTACGAAGAAAATGAAGGGGAAAACAAATTACAAAGAAAATGAAAGGGAAAACAAATTACAAAGAAAATGAAAGGGAAAACAAATTACAAAGAAAATGAAAGGGAAAACAAATTACAAAGAAAATGAAAGGGAAAACAAATTACAAAGAAAATGAAAGGGAAAACAAATTACAAAGAAAATGAAAGGGAAAACAAATTACAAAGAAAATGAAAGGGAAAACAAATTACAAAGAAAATGAAAGGGAAAACAAATTACAAAGAAAATGAAAGAAAAAACAAATTACGAAGAAAATGAAGGGGAAAACAAATTACAAAGAAAATGAAAGGGAAAACAAATTACAAAGAAAATGAAAGGGAAAACAAATTACAAAGAAAATGAAAGGGAAAACAAATTACAAAGAAAATGAAAGGGAAAACAAATTACAAAGAAAATGAAAGGGAAAACAAATTAACAACCGAATAAAAGAAAAGAATTACCATCAAAATGAAAGAAAAAAAAACAAATAACCAAAGGACGAACCAAAGATTAATAAGAAAGTATAAAGGAAAGACAAATCATTGAATATTCAAGGAAAAAAAAATTATCAACATAATCAAGGATGTAATTTCCAAAGAATTAATAGAAAGTACAAATTTCTAAAGAATTTATAGAAAGTACAAATTTCCAAAGAATTAATAGAAAGTACACATTTCTAAAGAATCAAGAAAAAAATTTCAAACGAATGAACGAAAAATACAAATAACCAAATTATGAAGGAATAACAAATCACCATAAAATTAAGAAAAACAAATTACCAAAAAAAAATGAAGGAAAGAAAACCCCCACAGAATGAAGAGAGGTCAAATTACAAAAAAATGTAGGAAAAATAAAGTATATATATATATATATATATATATATATATATATATATATATATATATAATAGAAAAACGTGTTATCAAAGAATAAAAAAAAATACTAAATAATGACGCAAAGATAAATAACCAAAACATGAATCAATAACAAAATTACCAAAAACTGAAGACATAACAAATTACCAAAGAATGAAGGAATTACAAATTACCAGGGAATAAAGAAATGATTAATTACCAGAGAATGAAGGGAGGTCAAATTACCAAATTACGTAGGAAAAAAATTATCAAGGAATGAAGAAAAGATACATTATCAAAGAAAACTAAATACTTAATAATAAAAATAAATTACCAAAATATGAAGGAATAACCAATTACAAAAGAATGAAAGAAAAACAAATTACCAATAATGAAGGAAAGACAAATTACTAAAAATGGAGGAAAGACAAATTACCGAAAATGGAGGAAAGACAAATTACCAAAAATAGAGGAAAGACAAATTACTAAAATTGGAGGAAAGACAAATTACCAAAAATGGAGGAAAGACAAATTACCAAAAATGGAGGAAAGACAAATTACCAAAAATGGAAGAAAGGCAAATTACCAAAAATGTTAGAAAGACAAATTACCAAAAATGGAAGAAAGACAAATTACTAAAAATGGAGGAAAGACAAATTACTAAAAATGGAGGAAAGACAAATTACTAAAAATGGAGGAAAGACAAATAACGAAAGAATGAAAGAAAAACAATTTACCAATAATGTAGGAAAAACAAATTACGAAAAATGTTACTAAAAATGGAGGAAAGAAAAATAAAGAAAGAGTGAAAGAAAAACAAATTACCAAAACTGGAGGAACGAAAATTATCAAAAATGAAAGGAAAACAAATAATCAAAGAATGGACGAATAACAAAGTACTAAAAACTGATGGAAAGTGCAATACCCAAAGAATGAAGAAAAATACCAAACAATGATGGGAAAGGAAATTACCAAAGAATGTAAAAAAAAAAATCCAAATAGTGAATTCGAAAATTACCAAAGAATGAAGAAAAAACAAATTCCCAAAGAATAGATTTGAGAGCAATTTACCAAAGAACCAAGAACAGAACAGTTAACAAGATATGAAGAAAAGCAATACCAAAGAATAGAAAAGGGACAATGACCAAAGAATGAATCAAAAGAAAAGGGCCATTACCAGAAGAGAAATTACCATCAAAATGAAAAGAAATGAAAAGCTATGAAAGAATGAAGAAAAAACAATTTATTAACGAATGAAAGATTAGGAAATAACCAACGAGCGAATGAAAACATTGAAGAATAATTGGAATAACGCCAAAAAGACGAGGGATATTCTAAATACTAAAATTCTAAAAGTTAAAAGAAACAAAACGAGCGAAGAATATTGTTGCAGACAAGAGTGTCACATTTTCGTACAATTTTCTCAAATATCCCAATCGGCAAGTTTTACTTGTAACTGACATAGGCGGGAGAGATGCCTGGGCCGGAGAACAACATACGTTTGTGGGTAAATTTGGCGCGTGGCAAAGAAACAAACAATGACATCAATTATTTATGAAAAGACAGCTAACGAAATATATTGGTCATTTACAATACATCTCTGATGATTGCCAACACGACACAGGGGCCGCTGTGAATGAATGAGACGGAGAGAAGCGTGTCAAATTATTAAGAAAAGAGTGGTTCATTACATTGACTTTCACGATCGGAAAAAAGAAACTAAATAGAATTTCATACAGAAATAATGAACTCAACTCAATTGGTGTTGTGTTGCATTGACACGTTACGGTTGATGCTCCGTTTTTTTTTTCGGTGGGGATATTTAACATGTTTCAGAAAGAATTTTCTCTTTTATTTAAAAAAAAAAGTTATTAACAACAGAGTATCTGGTTTTTGAAAGCATGTTTAAAAAAAATTCGACCATACATGTCTCCTTTTAAAATATATATCACTATATGCGCTTTGAAATTTCAAAACATTTTATCAACGAGACATATTTTAAAGTAAAATAAATCAATACATACATACATACATACATATGCAATTAAAATGGAAGAGGAGAGATCTAGAGGCTTGACCTTTCGCCCGTCTTATGTGGGCTTTCTCGAGAAGGATTGGGTTGAGAAAGCCAGCCGCATAAGACGGGAAAACATCGAGCTTCTAAGTTTCTCCGTCTCTATTTTAATTTCATATCGTTATCCAATTTTATTAATCATTATATATATATATATATATATATATATATATATATATATATATATATAATTAATAAAATTGGATAACGATATGAAATTAAAATAGAAAAAAAAGAAAAGTCAATCCCTCCTTATAAAAAATCTACGTCAGCTTAGAGTTTAAAATCGATATTAAAAAAAAATCTTATATACTATTCATCCCGAGGCAATTCTGATCGACAAAATACCAACGTTGTGGGTACTTGTTTTGTATTTTTTTAACTTTTATTCGATTATAAAAAAAGCATAAACACAGACAATAATATAATATAAAAGCCATGCTCAAATAAAATAGCCCTTTTTTTCGTGTGTCGTTTTTAAATTATTAATCGAATTTTTCTCACTAAAACCCCAGAGTTACTGGGAAACATTCGTTTTGATTGCATTATATTACTCACAAATGTACGTTGCGTTATTTATCAAATAGGTTGTCTATAATTAACATTCTAAAAGGTGGATAAATCACCGTTTGTTCATCAAAGGATTTTCCATATCTTAATCACAGCAAATACATGTTTAAATAGTCGTCAGTTTTATCGAGTAGCGGGGCACGTACTAGATTACGTTTTTCACTATTAACGATCAAAAGGCTAGCCAAATGAAGTTCTGCCATTTTGAAATATCAGTGTAGAGTATTTAAGCACTTCTGTTTTTGTCCGTCCTCAGCCTTTTCCCGCTACCTATCTAATTTAAAAAAAAAAAAATTTTTTTTTATATTTCGTCTAACATTACTTTAACATACTCACAGATACCGATATTGATATTGTGCGAATGATGATGAATGATGAAACGGAAAATTAAACGCAATTCGCATGTGTAACCACAGGACCGTGAATCTTGAACAAAGGTCGATCACAGATCCGTGGATCAGTAATATCCAATGAAAGCGTGTTATTTCAATAATGCAACAGGTGTCGCAGTTGTTTCTGATACACACCTGTCCAAAGACTGATAAAATGAAGTATTTCCAAAGGAACAGATTTGCAGCGCCTTTGTGTGAAACAACGAAGATTAATAACCAGATATAATGCAACCAGACTTCATTTCTAGAATATTAATCACAATTTTGATCAAAATACATAATTTGATTCGTCTATAATGTAAAACATGAGAAACAGAAATATAATTGTTGGCGAATAGCTATAGATAAGATTTAATGCAAATCTGAAATATTTGAATGCTGCCTAAAAACTATTTTAATCCCGTAATGTAATTTGAAGAATAATGTTAATCGATGTATACGACCTATTAGTATTTAAAAAAAAAGTAAGAGTTTTTATTCTCTCTTTATCTCCTTTATATAAAAGGAAATTAAATATAACCCACGTTACTTACCTTTATTTATAAAAGCCGTATTACAAAAGTCAAAAGAAAAGTGGTGAAGGATGGATGAATTGGACAATTGCTACAGAATCACTTCTGTAAGAAAAGATTAATTAATGGTATCATGGCAATGAGCAGATTAATTAATGGTATCATGGCAATAAACAGATTAATTAATGGTATCATGGCACTAAACAGATTAATTAATGGTATCATGGCAATAAGCAGATACTATATTAACCCCATTTATTAATGGTATTGGCAATAAGCAGATACTATATTAATCCCATTTATTAATGGTATCATGGAAATAAGCATATACTATATTAATCTTATTTAATAAAGCATTATAACATAATCATTAGCACTGGAAATAGTATCATAAACTGAATTGAACATTAGTAAATACAATAGCACAATATCGGATTCAGATGGGCGAATATCACATCTCAATTCACTAATATATATATATATATATATATATATATAGAGAGAGAGAGAGAGAGAGAGAGCGAAAGAGAGAGCGAGAGAGAGAGAAAGGAAATAAATGACAAAACGCTATATTCCAAAATTCATGGCGTTAACCATCTTATAATTTATTCCTTTAATTCAGCTGACTTTTACAATTCCTGATAGTATTTGTTTCATAGCGCAAAATCAATCTATTATATCAATCAGTGAATCTATTATGCGCTTTTATATATATATATATATATATATATATATATATATATATATAAATATATATATGTGTGTGTGTGTGTGTGTATATATATGTATATATATATATGTGCATGCATATATATGTATGTGTATATATATATATTTGTATATATGTCTGTGTATGTATACGTTACGCGATTCCATTGGGTTTTACTTGTGGAAATGAAAATTTAACGAACTTTTTTGGATTTTTATATTTGGATTTTACCATTATTGGATATTTTTCTCTTCACCAGACTATCCATTCATGTGAAATCACCCTTTTCTTCACCATATTCCCTCACCTTGACTGTTTGTTACCAAGTAAGATCGATGACTTACTTGTTTTATTAAATACTTTTGCAAACAAAATCCGATCCCGCATTTTGCTAAATCCTACCCTCTGATGAGAAGGGAAGTATTTCTTCGGAACTCCGCGGATTAAGGACTATCCACTTATTTTGTGCTTCCTTTTAAAAATTAAATATTTTTTAAAACTCTTTTTCAAAGTGTTTGTTAACATGTTTTATTAACAACTTGTCCTTATATGAGTGTGTATATATATATATATATATATATATATATATATATATATATATATATATATATGTGTGTGTGTGTGTGTGTGTGTGTGTGCAGTCGGCACCAATCCCATTTAGGGTTTAACCGGCTTCCTCCGATGGAGGAAGTTTCATGGGAGTATGAAATTCACAAGCGGTCCCCAGTCGCATGTATATCCCCGTTAGGGGAGATGACGACGTTACGTTTTTGTAAGTTTTTTGCGAGGAGGTGTCCACGTCCTCCTACATACAGCACCTGGACTTCTCAA
>NC_136503.1:68690736-68733236 GCF_053919585.1 Euprymna scolopes | reverse complement strand
CCAATTCCAACCCATCTGCAGACTTCTAGAGATAATTCTGAAATGTAATGGGTTATACTTGACAATAATCTCTCGAAGTCTGCAGATGGTTTGGAATTGGCCTAATGATGTGATATTCCACCAGAACAACGATCTCAAAAACATAGCTAAGGCAATTACTGCATGGTTTCGGGATTAGGAAATAAAGGTATTAGGATGGCCAAGTCAATCGCCTGACCTCAACCCAATTGAAAATCTGTGGCGAGAGTTGAAGTTGATGGTACAAAAGAGCCATCCGAGGAATCTGACAAAATTTAAACGAATTTTCCAAAAAGAGCGGGGTTAGATTCCAGATAACATTTGAAACAATCTTGTAAGGAAGTATCCCAAACATTTAGAAGCTGTTATGGCGAGTAAAGGCCATATTACTAAAAACTAAGACTATTTTTTGTTTGTGTTGGATATTTTTTTAACCTTAGATATGACATTTATGTAATTACCTAGTGAATGCGCAATTATATATGACTTTGATACGAGATTTGTATTTATCATACACAAATATATTAGAATTACACGTTCTTATTGCTTTTTTGTTTCGTGTAATAAAAATAAATTAACCTTTTGCGTTGTATCGGGTATTCATTGCTCCTACTTTAAATATTAGTTAATTAAACGTATCGTATTAAATTTTGACGTTCTGTTTTTTTTTTTTTTTTTTTTTTGAGGGAATATGCCCGGTTTGATTTTTGCATTTGGCAAATATAAACCGGCTTGCAAAAAAATAATACTCAACAGCCAACCAAATTACTTGAAAAATGAAAATCGATGCGGATGAAGCGATAATTACTTACCCGGGAGATTTATAAGTGGTGAAAGATAAGATAACAGTTATCAATAATTTTCGCATTTTTTCTAGAAGTGGATCGAACTACATATATTTCCTAATGAATGATGAAATTTTTAGGGTTTTTTTTAAAACGGAGTTTAGGAGAGGCACCTTGACCGGAATCTATGTAGGAAATTACAAGGACGAAAAAAAAAAAAACGACTATTTATTTCTGGAAACATGTATCAGTTACTGGCACTAAAACACTACAGGAATTATATGTGGCGCCTGTATTTATAGTCCTATTATGTCTAAATAAATTAAGGAAGCAACTTTATTAATATAGTAGATGCAGATGAATGCGCTATTGTCGCTTTAATATGGCTACGTGTCTTAAATTATTTTCATTCCAATCCTGAGGCAAGTCTTTCATATTTATTGTTGCTTCTTATATAGATCAAAAGTTTCTTGGTATTCAATAGCTAATCCTGTTATTTCTTTTAAGGCGTGTCTTTCTGCGTTCTTATTGTATGGCGCTGTGTAAAGTATGCAAGCGGTGAATTACTCTCTCCTACGCACCAAGGAAGTGATATCCACATCGACCTTAGCTCTGCTCTGATTCAATCTCTGATTATTGTGCTGTTTATATACGAGGAATGTCAATGATAATGTTATTAGCATGCATGTTAGCCGACTTCTCATAGACGAATCAGTGTTAAATCTGCCTTCGTTTATATATATATATATATATATATATATATATATATATATATATATATATATATATACTAGCATTTCAGCCCGGCGTTGCCCGGATGAAATGCTAGTATATATATATATATATATATATATATATATATATATATACTAGCATTTCAGCCCGGCGTTGCCCGGATTGTTGGAGATGTATGTTGAGCAAAAAAAAAAAAAAAAAAGCAGTCAATTTTTTTAACTTTGACCCCTATTATGACCCCTTAACATTTATTGTTTCGGGCTCAAATTAAGTTATTAAGTTAGATCTATATCGAAGGAACCTATATCTAAAATTTGAAGTGTTTAGACCGAAAATTGTCGGAGGAGTTCAATAGAGTTCTCAAAGGTCAAATCGTTGAACTTTGACCCCTTAACAGCCAAATTTCTGACCGAAAATGGATTACAAAGATTTTCCTAAATCTCAATACACTGTATATCAAATTTCGAGTCTGTAGACTAAAAATTGACACAATTATTGCGTAGGGAAATATACACAGACACATTCACTTTTATATATATATACTAGCATGGGTGCCCGGCGTTGCCTGGATATTTGGAGGTATATGTTGAGCAAAAAAAAAAGCGGTCAATTTTTTTAACTTTGACCCCTTATTATGACCCCTTCACATTTATTGTTTTGGACTATAATCAAGTTAAGTTAAATCCATGTCCAAGGAAACTATAACTAAAATTTCAAGTGTTTAGACCGAAAATTGTCGGAGGAGTTTGGTAGAGTTCTCAAAGGTCAAATCGTTGAACTTTGACCCTTTAATCTTCAAATTTCTGTCCGAAAACCGATCACATCGATTTTCCCAAAATCTCAGTACCATGTATATCAAATTTCGAGTCTGTAGACTGAAAATTAACGGAGTTATTGCGTAGGGAAATGTACACACACGGAGACACAGACAGATTCAAAGACACGTTCACTTATATATATATATATATAGCACAATCACGTTAACATGCCGGTTCTCGTCAGATCACCGAATTTAAACAACTATGACGTTGGCCAGTACTAAATAGGTGACCATTTGGGAAAAAGCTTGGCGCTATATGTACCGCGCCGAGACGTACAAATTTCCAGGTTGGTATCTAGGGGCGAATTAATTCACTGGGAAAGATGTACCCCCAGTGTTCGTTTAGACATCTATCTAGGAGAAGATAAAATCTGATGTAAAAACCTGCGGTCTACTGTACGCTATTTCTTGTGGCAGGCATCTGCACCGACAAAGATTAGCAGTGATACCAATAAGTGTGGTTGGTTCTACATAAAGGCTACACCACTATTAGCACATCATCTATGTGAATTTCTGAACAACTTAGTTGTTATAGTGGAACCTCATACGTCGGAATCGAGAGGAGAGCCCTTTTTGTTTTTTTTGTGTTTGTTTTTTTCATATTTATAAATATATGATCGTGTCGGTGTGTGTGGGAAAAGTCTCTAACTGCTCTCTGAATATTTGGTCTACAGAGTTGAAATTTTATATACATGGTAATTGGACGTGTAGCACAATTTCGGGTTGGTTTTTGGCCAGCAAAAATTGCTGCGAAATAGGTTTAAAATTGAACACAAAGCAATTGACTTTGGCAGGGTATTACTCCTGCTGTTGTTTTTGCACATGCGCATAATTAACATTCATCGCTCAAAGTCTGTATGTATGTACCACTAGGGGGTGGCTTTGTTTAGTTGTAAAATACGCTTAATTATGGTATTTTAGTGTCCAGATTTCGCATATATTATTATAGAGTTGTGATGTCAATAAAAAAAAAAATTATTTGGATGCCATCAACTAGAATCGAAACCCAAAACAAAACTGTACCAACGTGACACGCATATAAACTGATTAAAAATTAAAAAATAAACTAAAATAAATGTAGAAGTTGTACAAAAATGTTTTTTTTAATGTTAACCATTTTTGGACCCTTTAAAGACTATTTCAACCACTAAAGATCCATAAAAATCCAATCATTTGAGGCCCTTGCGACTTTTAGTTTCGGAGGAGATAGAGTTTGAAAATATCGAGACAGGCAGACATATAGCCTTTTATATATTCGATTTATCGTGGAAGACAATAGAAATGCTCTTTAATCTACAAGTGCTCTTCCTTAAAGGAGCTATGGAGGCCAAACCTTACTTAAAACTTAAAATATATCCTATTAATCTTTATTATGTTCCCAGACAATTGAATTTATTTTCTAAATAATAGACTGCTCATTGTTTTCCGTTTTGTTCAGAACCGAAGCAAGAAGATGAGTCTTTAAATAGCAGTGGTATCTAAGTGGGAAAAATAAAAAAAGGAGAGTCAAAACAGTTCTATTTGTCAGTTCTATTTATCTCTCCTACTCTTAGCTAGAATCATCGCAGCCACCACAGTACAATTCTTTTTAATCAAAAAATAGTCTTTCGTAATGTTTATCTCCCTTTTTAGCAATTTCATCAAACGGAATCTTTCCGATTTTTTTTGTGCAAGTACATTAACGATAATGACCATTGTGTTTGTTTTTATTCTTATTTGATTTTCTGTTAAAACTTTCATATTTGACCCAAAACAAAATCACAGGGCAAAATAACAATACAAGCGAATTCGTAAATGTGTATATGACCATTTGTGTTGGATACAATTTTTTCTTAATACACACACAGTATATATATATATATATATATATATATATATATATATATATATATATATATATATATATATACTAACTTGTAGTCCGGCGTTGCCCGGACGTACAATACACTTAAACATGATAGTTTAATTTATGAAGAATGCCTATGTATTATAGAGCCGATCCTCTTTTGAGGATTACGAGGAATAATTTTCCCAGTGGACTAATTCGAAAAATAAATAAATAAATAAATAAATAAAAAATAAATGGAAATAAAAAAAATAAAAATAAAAATGATAATGTTAACTATCAAATTACGTCTGTGTTTGTTGGAAAAGTCACTTCTGTTTAATGCTTAGTCTTAAAATATGCAAGCGAAGAAATGGTTTGCGGCGATTTTAAATGGTACCTCCTCTTTTATCGTAAATTGTACTCATAAAATAAATAAATAAGTAAATAAAATGGTGAGGCAAATCCAGGGATTGAACAGTGAATCCTTCGATTTGTAGTCGAATGCTCCATCACTACGCTATATCTTCAGATTATAATAAATGTGTTTTCTTTTAAGAAATGATTTGCTGAGATTTTATTATCTCCCTTGACCTGTGTAATGTCAACTATTCCACTGTAAAAAGTATTCTTTTGTATCTTTAAGAGAGAAAGCTCTTTTTAGGATCGTTTTCTTTTGGATTTTCGATATCTATCAGATGAATTCATGTACAACACATATCTAAGAACGCTGCCAAACATAAATTAGCTTTTTGTGAAATTTGCAAAATATAGGCTCAGCCGTTTCGGAATCTACGAGGAAGCAACTCTCTCTCTCTCTCACTCACACGCACACAAAGTGACTTTTACATAATAGCAGATAGATAGAGATACATACATATATAAATATTGCCGTTTTTCTTTTCTAATCATCTTCCATCAAATTTCCATATTTCAATCAATCTTCTCGGCTTTCGCCTCATTTCCTTCGCGTAGGTCTTCAACAAAAATAGAACAGAATAATAAATTTCCAAAAATTTTAATTTCTCTCTTTTTTTTCTCTATGTTTTGCTGTATGTGCAGCTCATTTTAAATTGCTTCTTGCAAGAAAGTGACTGCTGCAGGTTCTCAACACCCACAGTATTTTACCTCTTCCCGTTTTTATCGTTGCATTTCGGCGCCCATTTTCTGCGAACATTATACGGCAAATCATACGCCATATATTTCTAGAGCGGACACCCTTAAGATACGTCTGTTTGATCTGCGCGTTTAGCAATCTTGTTATATTTAGGCTGACGAATTCCTATCCCATTTGAGGGTTTTTGGTAAAGTGCAGAGGCGTACCTATAAATTGGTTAGCTCCACTCTTTCTTCTTTTCATTCTCTTCCACAGGCCTGGTGCTGCCAATGTAGCAGTAATATTACAGCACGCCGCCTTCAGAGCTATCGTTTATTTCCTTCTTCCATTTCTTCAAGTTCGTTTATAACTCGTTAGTCTACCGGTCTTCATCCATTTGCTGTTGTTGTACGCATTTATAATATATCTTCCTATCCCCGTAGCTTTATTCAAATAATCGCAGTTTTATGGAACTATCTTCCTGTTAATTTTTTGTGAACTATTTAATATAAAGGTCATTAGGTATCTCCTGTCTTTGCGATAATCATATTTCGTTTTTCTAACTCATTAATCAAGTGGCTTCAAGCGTTGTCTAGAGCGAATTCCATGATAGAAATGGGCATATAGAGACAAACTGATTGTACCTTTGATAGAGTTGTGTGCATGCGCTTAAAAAAATCATAACTGTAAGAACTACACAAGTCAAAAAATTCACTCGAGCTGAAACCGAAATCGAAGACTGTGAGCCAAGTACGATGTCCATTGGACCAGCTTTACACCTTTTTTTAAAAGTGTTTTCAAACCTACATAATTTGTACATAAAGAACTGTCTTGTCAATGATTCACACATAACATTCGTGAAACAGTTGAATTTTGTGGAAGGCATTAAACGGAATGCCATTTTCTTATTCGTACGAACATTCTACAACGATTCACAAAAGAACTGGTGAATCAAAATCAAATATCGATTTTGTAAATAAAAAAATCCTGTAAATATAGAAAAAAAACCTAACTTTACTTTGTATATTAGAAATATGAATAAACAGATACATTACTCCGTCACACACAAAAAATAGACGGTAATGCACTGGAGAATCGGTATAATGACAAAAAATACAATCTAAACTACTTCATTCCCACTCAAATATTAATATATTTAGATTATTTTCCAGTGTAAAAGAGCTATCTTCTCTCATATTTATTTCAAATTATTCCAGGATACCTTCCCATACACCATTTAATATCAAGTAAACTGATATTAAATACAATGCATAGTGAAATAATTCTTTAATGACAATTATAGCTACACGTCTCTTCCCGTTTTAAGATGGCGTCCATAATGAAAATAATTCTGACAGTCAAATTGTTTTTAGAAAAAAAATGGAATAACATATTCCTATTTACTTGCCTTCCCACATCGGCAGAGTTAGACAGAACTGATACTGCACTATGATCCTGTCCTGAAGGCCAAGACAGTCCTTAATAACATGCTACTATGATAATTTAAAAAAAAATCAATTTTCACCCCAAACCAGGCACAGTGCCACTTTGAAGTAGGAGGCTACTATCGGGGACATAATTTGCAGGGGCATTATGAAGGGAGATGAGTTGCAAGATGTTTGTTCACATTACACTTGAACTTCTGCATATCAGTACAGTTCGGAAAGCATAATCTCGGACGGGAGGTCCAAAGTCTTGTAGTTCTGGGGAAGAAACTATTGGAGTAAAAGACTTTCTTACACCTAGGGATCTCTACTGTAAAGGGGTGGGACTTACTTGCTTATCGGGAGTACTCACGCCGAGGAGGTGCAAGTGCTTGTAGTTCGTCAGAGCATTCACCATTAAAGTATTTGTAGGACAGGCAGAGGGATGACGAATAGCTGACAAACCAGAATCATATATTGACCTTTTAGAAAAATAGTCAGGAAGGTCAAAATAATCGAAAAGGAGGCAGACTTTATCTTACTTACTAGGCTGTAAAGGATAGATTCTATTGAAACCTTGATTGAGGTCACCCAATAGAAATCGAATTATTTGGATTCGTCGGACCACTTTTCTCATCTTGAATGTCATTTTCTACAACGTTTCGGCCGATGTAACCTCCACAAGAACCCGTGATGCAGTCGTTAGAGATCTTGGAAAAATCAATTCTAAACGAGATATTCTCCTGAAATTTCCAGGTTCAATGCTAAGTGTGGGCGATCGAAAATACTATTGCGAATTACTTAGGACCTTTATCCAGTCATGGCTTACAGAACGAAAGGATGTTATCTCCCTGAAGTAGATAAAGGGTTCCGTTCGAAATTCCGTCCATACTCCCGAGTTCGACAAGATACTCCTGAAAAAGGTCGGAGGTTACATCGACCGAAATGTTGTGAAAATGACACTCAAGATGAGAACATGAGTCTGAATCCCCCAAATAATACGAACACTGAGCTGGTTGGTTTTAACAGCACATCGATCCTTTTAGGTTATTTAATACCATGAAAGATTATTCATCGTAAGTTCATCTATATATAAAAATGAAACTGTCTGCGTGTGTACAAGTCCCTACCAAACTACCCAGTCAATTTTCACTCTACAGACTCGAGATTTGACATAAAGGAGCCTGGAGATGTAGGAAAAAATTTAATCGGTTTTCAGCCAGAAACTTGACTGTCAAGGGGTCAAAGTTTAACGATTTGACCTTTGAAAACTCTACCAAACTCCTCCGCCAATTTTGGGTCTAAACACTTGGAATTTTAGATGTAGGTTACGTGAACATAGATCAAACTTTTTAATTTGAGCCCAAAACAATAAATATAAAGGGGTCAATATTGGTGTCAAAGTTTTAAAAAATTGACATCTGCGGTCTCTACCAAATTACTCAGCCAATTGAAATTTTACATAAAATGTATTTAGACATAGAAAAAGCGTTTTAATCGGCTTTTGGCTGATAATTTTGACCCTTTGGCAGCCAAGTTAAGATTTGACCTTTGCGGTCTCTAGCAAACTATTTAGCCAATTCTGAGTCGAAACATTTGAAATTTTACTTAAAAGGGTATTCAGACATGCAGCAAGCTTTTAAAATAGTTTTCGGGCGAAAGTTTGCCGCCACGAGGTCAAAGTTGAAAGAGGTGACCTTTGCAGACGCTTCCAAACTCCTCTGCCAATTTCTAGTCGAAACACTTGAAATATTAGATATAGGTTACCTGGACACTACTCCAAATCTTATATATATATACATACACATATATATATATATATCTTATAAATATAAAGCTGATAAATTAAAAAATATATTCATTTTAAATGTGGAAATTGATGAATCACACAGGTAAGAAATTCATTTTTATAGTATGAAAAGGTTAGTAATTGCAATTAAGAATAGGAAATTGGATCAAATGTTTGTAACATGTCTTCTTCCTAAGACTAAGGGTGGTGGTGTTTGATCAACACTGCTGGGGAGCCATGATGTAATATACTGTTTTGTTTTTAAATCCCGAAACAGTGTTTAATGGTAAACAACTGATGATCCTTTGAAAAATAAATTATTAGTACTATAGTAAATTCGAGAGCGAGTTGATGCAGTGGTTGCAGGTGATTAAATGACTGACTAGATGGTTTTCTAACGAATGATATAAAATATTTTTTGTATAGTTTTAAAGGTTAAAACCTTCAAAGACATATATATATATATATGCACATAAATTTATGAACAGTACATAGGACCCGAGCAAAGCCGGGCTGAACTGCTAGTTTATAATATTATTGGGTTGTATGGTCTTTATTTTTAAATGTCAATGAGTATGAATATTTTGTAGTAGGTAAAGAGATTCTTTTGTTCTTCAAAGTTAATGAAAATTCTTGTAACTTGCAAAAAATCGAATATGTTTCCCTTATGAACTTTGTTAAACAGATTCATTATTTTGTTCATTTGCTAGTATTTTTTCTGGGACCACTATGAAAGTACTTTAATTTCCAAATGGTATGAACTGCTTTTAATTACTTATGGGGAAGTTCATGCCAATACTTTATTCACATTGGTATAAAATTTAATACACAGAAAATGGAACTACCAGGGAAATCCGGTATGTATATGCAAACGTATATTCTGTCTTGGCATCGGAGAGCAACATTCCTACTTAAAAAAGAATAAATAAAAGATAGGACGTTTTAACAATAAATACACTTTCTACGACACCTCATAACTGAAATATTTTAGGTCAAATTAGCATGCGGTATTCGCTTACGATAAAAAGTAAGTAAACATTTCGTATAATTTTCGGATATTCGGATTATTGTTCTAAGCTTGAGTACTATTCACAAAAACTTTCAATCGATGAAACCGCCGACTTTCCTCAGATGTATTTTGACGAACTCTGAAATTTTACTCTCAAACAATCGAATGGTTCTCTCAAACTATGAAATCTTTCTCACGAACTATGAAGTCTTTCCCGCGAACTATGAAATATTTCTCGCGAACTATGAAATCTTTCTCGCGAACCATGAAATCTTTCTCGAAGACTATGAAATATTTCTCTTGAACTATTAAATATGTCTTTCGAACCATGAAATATTTCTCTCGAACCATGAAATATTTCTCTTGAACTATGAAATATTTCTCGCAGACTATGAAATATTTCTCTTGAACTATGAAATATTTCTCTTGAACTATGAAATATTTCTCTTGAACCATGAAATATGTCTTTCGAACCATGAAATATTTCTCTTGAACCATGAAATATTTCTCTTGAACCATGAAATATTTCTCTTGAACCATGAAATATTTCTCTTGAACTATGAAATATGTCCTTCGAACCATGAAATATTTCTCTTGAACCATGAAATATTTCTCTTGAACTATGAAATATTTCTCTTGAACTATGAAATATTTCTCTTGAACTTTTAAATATGTCTTTCGAACCATGAAATATTTCTCTCGAACCATGAAATATTTCTCTTGAACTATGAAATATTTCTCTTGAACTATGAAATATTTCTCTTGAACTATGAAATATTTCTCGCAGACTATGAAATATTTCTCTTGAACTATGAAATATTTCTCTTGAACTATGAAATATGTCTTTCGAACCATAAAATATTTCTCTTGAACCATGAAATATTTCTCTTGAACCATGAAATATTTCTCCTGAACTATGAAATATTTCTCTTGAACCATGAAATATTTCTCTTGAACCATGAAATATTTCTCTTGAACTATGAAATATAGCTCTCGAACCATGAAATATTTCTCTTGAACCATGAAATATTTCTCTTGAACCATGAAATATTTCTCTTGAACTATGAAATATTTCTTTTGAACCATGAAATATTTCTCTTGAACTATGAAATATTTCTCTTGAACTATGAAATATTTCTCTTGAACCATGAAATATTTCTCTTGAACCATGAAATATTTCTCTTGAACTATGAAATATTTCTCTCGAACCAGGAAATATGTCTTTCGAACTATGAAATCTTTCCTGCGAGCTAGTTAATTTTTCTTGCGAACTATGAAATGTTTCTCGTGAAACATGAAAATTTTTTGTCGAATTTGAAAATTTCCTGTCGAACTATGAAATATTTTGTAAAACTAGAAATTGTTTCTGTCGAATTCAGTAATCTGAGCGAAATTTCGAACGGAGGTATGATGTTCTCGTTCCGTCAGCTATGATCGAGTAAAATCCTAAGTAAATCGCAATTGTATATTGTGTAACACCTGGACCGAGGATTGGCTTTGCAACTCCCAGAAGCGTGTGACTTACAACTATATTTTACCAATCACTTTAAATACTACGCAACGGCTTCGTCAAGATACACCTGAAGAAGGTCGGAGGTTACATCGAACAAAACGAGCAAATAACGCTTAGGATGAGAACAGTTATCCGAATAACACGAATTATTAATCATCATGTTAAAAATTCAGAAACATATAGAAAAGTTTCTATAAAATGTCTGACTTAATAATGAATTTATTGTTCCAGGCCAGAATTCTTATTAGTAAAAACATAGAACAGTGAACACTCGATAAGAATTTATATAAAAGGAACTAATAAAATTTTAACTAGCTACTTAATTTCACGTTTTCCTTTATAAAATCGGTCTCCTCGACAGTCGACACTAATGGCTGCCACATTGTGCAAGCATGTGGTCGCCATTACAATGATCTAATTGAAACCTCGATCAATTTATGGAAAACATTTTACTTATTACTAAATCTCCGAAATGGTTTGACCTTTGAGTTTAAGCATAATTACTTGGATGACCTTTCGTTGACGACGAACGCGGATATTTCCCGTGGAGTGTTTGGAAAAAAAAAAGACAATTTTGATTATAATTTTGATCTTTAATTGAAACTGGGTCATGAATCGGAAAATGATTGGGAAATAAGTGGGAACGATGGGAAGGTTAAGAACTGATTAATGCAATAGAAATGAGAGTGAGTGAGAGAGAAAGAGAGAGAGAGGGGGGAGGAGGGTGATATGTGGGCGAGTTAGATAAACAGCAATATAATAGTTTGGTCTGTCGCTTTATTCTCTTTCTCCTGATGAGAAAAGACACGCATATATATACATATATATATATATATATATATATATATATATATATATATATATATATATATATATGTGCGTGTGTGTGTGTGTGTGTGTGGAAATCTAATTTATTTCCTTATAACATATACAAATCCTTATTTTAGAAGCTCAATGTAATTACAGAGTAATATAGTGAATTGATGACAAAAGTCTATATTACTTATGGTATAAGCCTGACTAATTCTCACGAGAATGAAACGATGAATATACTGTGTTGCTCAATTGCCATATATATATTTTAATAACTTAGTATCTATGTATTTAGCACTTACTATCTATGTATTGACGACTGGTGAAGTAAATACTATACTAGCACTGTTGAAGTAAATATATCTTTGTATATTAATATATGTGATTAAATGAAGTAGTCATACACACACACTATGTATATATATATATATATATATATATATATATATATATATATATATATATATATATTCATGTTTGAGTTTCGGTTTCGGTTCAAACTGATGCACCAAAGTCATATGGATATATTTTTTGTATTTTTGAAATCACAACTTTATAATGTATTTTAAAAAATCGATAGAACATTAACTACATAATAATATATATGAAATCTGAAAGAATTAAAATATCATATTTAAGCGTAATTTTACGACCTGGCTACGCCGGACATCCCTGCTAGCTTAGATGAATACTTTTGCAGTTTAACAAAAGAGTTACAATAATATCAGAGCGTCTCCACTTACGCCGAACATACACAAAATGCCAACATCAATATATTACGTATGAAAGAGGCCACTGTGGAATTTCCAAAGGTCTCGCTAGTTAGTGTTATTGAATTATTCTCATCTTGAGTGTCACACTAGAGTGAATAATCACAAATAAACCAAAATATTAATCCTTATCTCAAAATTTTCAGAAACAAAAAAAAATTATGCCGTTAAACATAATTTTGAAATGTAGTCGAGTGTTAAAATGAAACACCTTTTCTAGTGGTAGATACATAGTTTTCGAATAATTTTCGAATACAATCAATAGCATTTTGCATTCGAACATTTCAAATGGTTAATATTTCTTTACTTCATAATTCGAGATGTAATTTGACATCGCAATGTTTTATAGCGGCACACAGTTCTATCCAGATTTGGAATTCTTCATTCGATTTCGTACTTCTTTGGGTGTCTGGAAAAGGTCAGTCTTTGCGTTTCTCCTCTTTGAAAAAGGTCAAGTTATTCACAGTTCCTGTGTCCAAATCTCTTCTCAGTTCCGACCATTCTCTCCCGAGATCCGTTCGGAATATTCCTTTGTAATTCAATAAAAGGTTAAACCAGTCGCACTCGCTGACTTCCCTCTCACATGGAAGTCTCCAACGGCAACGGCATGTCCCCTTTAAGTGTTATGGTCTCTTTGGTTACACCCAGTACTAATATTTGTTCATCACCAGATTTGCGTCATCTCCACGGTCCGCGAGTGTAGTCATCAAAAGCTATCAACTTTTTCTGATTATTAATTATTAGCCTGGGTGTCCGGCGTTGCCTGGCTGTTCGGAGGTGTGTGTTGAGCAAAAAAAAAAAAAAAAAAAAAAAAAAAAAGAAAAAAAAGAAAAGTGGCAGTAGGCAAGCAGGCAGGCTTGAAACCGTACAGCGGAGGAAAAGAACGTGACCCTCCCAAAAAAAGAACGTGACGTCTTTGCCGTTGCGTCCATCGCGAAACCGGAAGTGACGAAGGTTTTAATTAAGGTTAGTCAATCGAAAAGAGGGGATGACTTTCGAAAATATCGGCGAAAAAAAGCGTCCCTTCCTTGTAAAAAGTGCGCAGTTGAAGGTGGAGCAATTAATTTTTTTTAGCCAATTTTTCGGTATTTGTCGACCGAAGGTCATAGTTTCAAACAAATTCGTGAAAATCCGTCGCCTTTCTCGAAAGTTTTAGGCAGACACACAAACATACATACATACATTTAAGCAGACAGGTCAAATTTATATAATAGATTCTTATCTCGTGCAAAATTCATTGCTGCATTTAATTATATATTCTTTTGCCTAAGTTTACAATGTCAATTTTTACTTTGGTTATAGTTGTCTCAGCTATCACTAGTTGTAAAGCACTGTCAAACCAACGGGGATCTTCTGATGAAAACCATAAAATAATAAATAACTTTACATTCAATTTTCAGCATGTTGTTGTTGATGATGATTATTATGATGATGATGATTGAAAAAGTTCTCTTTGTTTTCCCTTTACGTAAACGTTTGGCTCTTCGAAGTATAAACTTCAATGTAATTATGTATATTGAGTTTTGGACATTTACAAATTAACGAATCATTGTTACTAGGAAAACTATTCTAATCCTGCTAGTATACCCCGACCCCACCTTAAAAAAAAACGATTATTGAGAAGATAGCATCGTGATCACAGAAAAAGAAATTAGCCACACCCTATAAAAAGGATAAAATAATACCTCAAAAGATGTTATAGTGACAAATAAATAATCCTCCGCCCCCCGCCCCGAGGAAAAAGAAATGCGTATGGGTATGGTATACTGACGAATAAGCACTACCCCCCTAAGATCAGGTGGTCATGCCTGGGAGTATAATATCTTGACAATAGAATAAATAAAGCAGTGCCCTCTGAATTAGTTGGTTGGTTGTTTTTGTTTTACGGCATATCAACGCTTTTCAGGTTATTTAATGCCGAATCCAAAGATTTTGAAGAAATTTTTTTTTAATAGAATATATTTGTTGTTTTCACGTCGGTTTCTATTTAACCCATAGTTGGGACCCTAACAAGTACTACCACTCCGGGTCAGAGTGGATCTGAGAGCAATGGCAATTAAAAGGTGGCTCCACACTCACAAAAGCCCACAAGCTGGGGCCTCACCACTGGATATAGTTTAAGGTCATATCCAGGACCCCCCTCTGAATTAAGCAAACGGACATAGTGCATTAGACGGAAATAGTAAACTGAATTGAGTATTACAAGAATAGCATAAGTAATAAAACTAGTAGCATAATTTTCTTATTCAGACAGAAACTAATAATACTAATAATAATAATAATAATTATTATTATTATTATTTTTTTTTTTTTTACTCACTAACAGTTGTCCCACAAGCCATAATCAAAGATTTCGATTTGAGAACTCGTCGTAGTGTTCTCTGGAGTCGGAGCGACAACAAGTCTACTCAGATTTTCAGTACTCTATGCCCCTTTCAATAATTAACATTTGGAGATGAATTTGCGTTATCCTAACAACTTACCATTGATTTCTCGTTGGTAGCGACCATTGGTTTTCACTGGAATTTGGGTGGAAAAAAGTATCCCAAAGATCCCAGTCCTATTGCAATCATCCAGCGGATATCTGGCTAGTGATTTTTCACCTGGGTCATTCCATCCTCCTTGACCCTCCTCATTAATTTTGTGTGGTGTATTATTATTATTATTATTATTATTATTATTATTATTATTATTGTGTAGATGTGATCCTTGTCTGTCTATTCTATTTTCATTACATTTTGTTCTTCGTAGCACATCAACCACTCATTTCAAATAGTCTTCATATAATGCGTTCTTGCTATAAGGGCCAAATAGAAGGATGTTGACGTCGCCTTCTCTTCTTCCGGCAGATGAAAAGGACATTCTAGAGTTACTAGAATTGGGCCCATAGCTTACGACCTCCTCTTATGTCATTTCTGTACAGATGCTGTCAAAGATTTTCAACAAATTCCTTTTTTTTTTCGCTCACCTTTTCTTCACCACATATGACGACAGTCAGTTCTACAGGGTGTATAAGGTGTAATATTTTCATAAACAGTTTCAATGTGTATCTTAGATATTCCATACGCAATGATCTTTATGACAAACGTGTGCTTGATGCATTTGTACGAGGATCGATTACGAAAGATCACTAAATGAAAGTAGTTTTACATATTTTTAGATGCGCAGTCTAGTCTTCATTCTTTGATTGCCGCTTTTCCATATATGATTGCATCGTCTAATCTTTGTTGATCGACTGATTATATTCACACACGTTTATTGCAAACAAAACATATGTCTTTATTTGTATATGTTTTTGTTCTTCTTATTATTATTATTAGTCGCGTGCAAGCGACTCTATAAGTCACTCCGTCGGTCCGTCGATCGGTCGGTCAGTCTATTCGTAACGCTTTTGTGCTTGGCCTTTTTGGTTAAGATCAAAGGTCTGTTGTTAATAGATGCTGTTCTTAGCTGTTTAAACTTTTCTTGGCCTTTTAGCCAAGATCAAAGTGTAATATCTGTTCTTACTACATGCTGTACTTATGTCTGTAACTTTGTGATATAAAGTGGGGGATCACTTTACTGTATTAATTTAATGTAAAATGATCACCCACTTTACAACCAGTCAGTCTCAAAGCCATTCAAGTCATTCTCCAGATCATTCAAGTTGGTTTTGAAGGATTCCAGTTATTTTTTAAGCATTCAAGTCATTCTTAAGGTCATTCAATTCATCCTTAAGTTCATTAAAGTCATTCTAAGTCATTTAGTTTTTATTTATTTAAGTCGTTTCAGCCCATTTTTCGGTCATTTTAGTTTATCTTTAAGAATTTCATGTCAATTCTACATTCACGCATTCATTCATTACACGAGAGCACGCGACTAATGGCTATCGGCCTTGTTATTCTAGTATTTAGAAGTAATATTTTTTATTATTCTTATATAAAATATAATACGACGTATTTATATAGTCTTTGTTGTTTCTAACGAAAGACGTTAGATAAATTAGACGCCTACGGTAACAAAAAAAGGTGATATTAAGGTCATCATATCGTGAAAAAGAGCGAAAGAAATACAGAGGCAGAGAGATGTGCGACTTGTCAATGAATTACAAATTAGGGCTCATTATAACGAAAGAAAATTACATTTCAAATATAACTCAATCCCATAACTAACGTACATTTCTTTATATTATTTGTGTTATTAAATTAGTTATCAATATAAAATTAGTATAAAAATAGATTGTTGTAAAGAGGCAGTTACTTTGATAGAAGGAAACAAATGTATTACCCTCAACAAGCAGGATACTTTTTTTCAAGTTCATTGGTTCGTCACTAGGTTTATGCGTTCACATCACTCGATCAAAGATCAAAGTTTATCAAAATATCGAACCTCGTTTGTGACTAAAATTTTGTTTATATAGGCCCAAGTATCAATGTCACAAAAAAGATGAACGTCATAATTTTGGCGATAGTTTCAGTTCTGTTCGTCGTAGAGACTCACTACATGGTCCATATTATATACAATGAAGTTCTAAACCTTATGATACTAGCAAGGTGACAGAACTTGCCCGTGATTGAATGATGAGTATGGTTTCACACTCCCATATTTTTATTACAACCGAAATCGGTGAAATCGCTCATTCTTTCAATCAAATCAATTGTTTGTTTACCTTAGTATGGAACCCATGGCGGTGCACTAAGAGAAAGCTTCGCATGCCTCTCGCAGTAATTAGGGTCAAACTACCTTGTAGTCTACATTGCACTGTTGAGAACCTACTGTTGATTTTAATACTAATTATTTTTTTTTATATATAATGGTTTGAATTTAAGTTTAAAATGAAAAAAAGAATCAAGTGTCCTGCTGCAATTTTTCTTTAAACAGAAACATTTATAGAACTTACTGTTGATTTTATGTTAAGCCTTTCGGCTTGTGCAGTAATAAAACTTCTTTAAATGCACTTGTAATGTTAGTCTGTATAAGGTGTTACTTTTGGTAGAAATCGCCAGTTACTTCTTTCATAGGATTATTTCGATTATAGGAATGTATCGAAAACATTCCGATACAAAACCTATCTAAGAACACTGCAAGGCATATAAAGTACCTTCGTGTGAAATAAAAAGAAATCGGGCCAGCTGTTTAGGATTTCATAGGGAACAAACTAACAGACACAGACACAATAGAAAAAGATTATTTTTATATAATAGGTGAGATAGAGATAAGGACTGTGCTTAAATTTTACTGGAATTTTATCTTCCAATTTCTCTAAATTTGATACCATTAGGAAGAATTTCAGCCTAATCAGATTCGTTGGTTTTTGCATTATTAACTTTTAATTGAATAACTTTTATAGAATACTAGCCTGGGTGCCCGGCGTTGGCCGGGTGTTTGGAGGTGTGTGCTGAGCAAAAAAAAAAAAAAAAAAAAAAAAGTAGACAGGCAGGCAGGCTTGAACCTGTATCGCGTAGGAGGCAAAGAACGTGACCCCCAACCCCCAATGTGATATCTTTGCTGTTGCGCCCATCGCCAAACCGGAAGTGACGTAGGTTTAAATTAAGGCTAGTCAATCGAACAGAAGGGATGACTTTCGAAAATATTGGAGAAAAAAGTAACCCTTCCCTGTAGAAAAGTGCCTCGTTGAGGGCGAAGGAATTAATGTTTTTAGCGAATTTTTCGATATTTGTCGTCCGAAAGGTAGAGCTTCAAAACGATAGCAATCACGTGAAAATCCTTCGCCTCTGTCGAAAGTTTTACGCAGACATAAAAACATACATACATATAGACAGACAGGTGAGATTCATATTATAGATGTAGAATATAGGCCAAGATAAGCGTTTAGTCTATCTTTACGGTGTGACGCGGATGTATAGTGTCACGACTTGCTTATGTTTTGAAGAAATTCCATTGATTTACAGAACAGTTGCATTAAATTCGTATTCTCTGAAAAGGAATGGAGGTGCCTTTCCCAATACAAAATTAATAAGAACGAAAGAAAACAAAGAAAAATAGAAAGTAGAAGATGAAATCGAATAACAAAAATAGGCAAACAACGAGTGAAAGTAAAAGACGAAAACCTGTCAAATTGTTGGAATTAATCCAGAGGAAATAAGTGAAGTCTAATGTTTTATCGCTGGAAAACAGGCTTAGGATCGGCATTTTGGTTCTCCAAAGAAAACTTTCGGCATATATGGGATTAACAGGATTTGGAGAGGGGGGGGAGCAGAATAAGAACCAGAAGGATGAACATGAAGAGAGAAATGAAATAGCGTTTTTCAATCGCATAATTTTGACAGTTGGACGCATAGAAATTCCACAGTGGTATCTTTCATCTGTTGTGTGATTAAATGTATTTCCATTATACGGACGTTTGACGCGAATGCAGACCCCACGATATTACCACACAACCTTTGTTCGAAGTGAAATCTAATTATTTAATAACTAATGTTAATATGGTTTCTGAATGCATAGTGATATAAGCAACTATCGCAAAACTCCTCGTAAGAAGTTGTTACATATAACCAGTTTATAGCCTTCGGCTAACACCTAAGCTAGTACCATCTTAAGAAAAGACACATACAAGATCTATCTTAAAAAACACACATACCAAAAACTAGCATTTTTGCTCGAGTTTTGTATTAGATAAAACGAAATCGTATAAATAGAGGACGAAAGAGAAATTCCGATAGAGGCGGAGGTATACGGAGATAGCCAAGAGAAAGACCGAGGTATACGGAGATAGCCAAGAGAAAGACCGAGGTATACGGAGATAGCCAAGAGAAAGACCGAGGTATACGGAGATAGCCAAGAGAAAGACCGAGGTATACGGAGATAGCCAAGAGAAAGACCGAGGTATACGGAGATAGCCAAGAGAAAGACCGAGGTATACGGAGATAGCCAAGAGAAAGACCGAGGTATACGGAGATAGCCAAGAGAAAGACCGAGGTATACGGAGATAGCCAAGAGAAAGACCGAGGTATACGGAGATAGCCAAGAGAAAGACCGAGGTATACGGAGATAGCCAAGAGAAAGACCGAGGTATACGGAGATAGCCAAGAGAAAGACCGAGGTATACGGAGATAGCCAAGAGAAAGACCGAGGTATACGGAGATAGCCAAGAGAAAGACCGAGGTATACGGAGATAGCCAAGAGAAAGACCGAGGTATACGGAGATAGCCAAGAGAAAGACCGAGGTATACGGAGATAGCCAAGAGAAAGACCGAGGTATACGGAGATAGCCAAGAGAAAGACCGAGGTATACGGAGATAGCCAAGAGAAAGACCGAGGTATACGGAGATAGCCAAGAGAAAGACCGAGGTATACGGAGATAGCCAAGAGAAAGACCGAGGTATACGGAGATAGCCAAGAGAAAGACCGAGGTATACGGAGATAGCCAAGAGAAAGACCGAGGTATACGGAGATAGCCAAGAGAAAGACCGAGGTATACGGAGATAGCCAAGAGAAAGACCGAGGTATACGGAGATAGCCAAGAGAAAGACCGAGGTATACGGAGATAGCCAAGAGAAAGACCGAGGTATACGGAGATAGCCAAGAGAAAGACCGAGGTATACGGAGATAGCCAAGAGAAAGACCGAGGTATACGGAGATAGCCAAGAGAAAGACCGAGGTATACAGAGATAGCCAAGAGAAAGACCGAGGTATACGGAGATAGCCAAGAGAAAGACCGAGGTAACGGAGATAGCCAAGAGAAAGACCGAGGTATACGGAGATAGCCAAGAGAAAGACCGAGGTATACGGAGATAGCCAAGAGAAAGACCGAGGTATACGGAGATAGCCAAGAGAAAGACCGAGGTATACGGAGATAGCCAAGAGAAAGACCGAGGTATACGGAGATAGCCAAGAGAAAGACCGAGGTATACGGAGATAGCCAAGAGAAAGACCGAGGTATACGGAGATAGCCAAGAGAAAGACCGAGGTATACGGAGATAGCCAAGAGAAAGACCGAGGTATACGGAGATAGCCAAGAGAAAGACCGAGGTATACGGAGATAGCCAAGAGAAAGACCGAGGTATACGGAGATAGCCAAGAGAAAGACCGAGGTATACGGAGATAGCCAAGAGAAAGACCGAGGTATACGGAGATAGCCAAGAGAAAGACCGAGGTATACGGAGATAGCGCAGAGAAAGACCGAGGTATACGGAGATAGCGCAGAGAAAGACGGAGGTATACGGAGATAGCGCAGAGAAAGACGGAGGTATACGGAGATAGCGCAGAGAAAGACGGAGGTATATGGAGATAGCACAGAGAAAGACGGAGGTATACGGAGATAGCGCAGAGAAAGACGGAGGTATACGGAGATAGCGCAGAGAAAGACGGAGGTATACGGAGATAGCGCAGAGAAAGACGGAGGTATACGGAGATAGCGCAGAGAAAGACGGAGGTATACGGAGATAGCGCAGAGAAAGACGGAGGTATACGGAGATAGCGCAGAGAAAGACGGAGGTATACGGAGATAGCGCAGAGAAAGACGGAGGTATACGGAGATAGCGCAGAGAAAGACGGAGATATACGGGTAAAAAATAAGGATACACACCTAACTATGCAAAGACCATATGATAAATACACAATGGCAATTAAACAGAGACTACACGCAATGACAATCAAATGAAATTCATTTTATCTTTATGATGGACCAGGAAAATTTTATGAGGTGAAAACTAACACGAAAATATTCGGGTATATATTACACAACATGGCGACTTTAATGTTTATTTGCAAAACAAATCTGTTTTATTGCTCCTTTTCAAAGTTTCATATAATCGAGAGCGAAAAATGAAAACTTCCACATACACAAAAAAAAAAAAAAAAAAATCCCAGCAAAACAGGAAAAAGGAAAAACCATATACTAAAATAACAGTATTACAAACCAACAGATTTTCTCCGTTGGCGAAACTATTCTAATTGTATTATTTCAGTCCTAATTTTTTTTTTAATTGTCATTTCACAGTTTAAACTGTGTTGGAAAACTAATAAGTAGTTAATGGTTTGATGCGACATTATTAAAAAAAAAAATTAAAAACACACACACATACAAAAACAGATTCTGTTTCTGGATTTTTTTTTTAGATAAGGATTGGTTTAGATTGTTCAGACTACGATTCTCATCTTGGGTGTTATTTTTACGACGTTTTAGTCGATGTAACCTACGAGCTTCCTCAAGTGTATCTTGTTACACTCAGGAATCTTTCTGCTAAATCCGGACATTTTTCTCGAACACCGGAATCTGTACACGCACACACACACACACATATATATGCCACAATCAGGTTGACACATCGGTTGGCGTTAGATCACCAAAGTTAAGCAATGATGTGCGTGGTAAGTACAAGACGGGTGACCATTTGGGAAGGTTGGAAATTACATGTATCGCGCAGAGTCATACGAAATTTCCATGTTAGTAGGTGGAGATATTAATTCTCTGGGAGAGATGCCCCTCTAGTCTTAGTTAGGACATGCATTTAGGAGAAGGTAACTCTGATGACGTCGGCAAACAGAACTTTGGATGTCCGTGGAGGAGGGCGAATCTCTAGCAACTCATGGTATCATTCGTTTACCTTCTATTTACTCTACTTCAGATTCTCTAAGATTATAATTCTCCTCTATATATCCGCAGTATTCTGAACAACTAGCTGTAATTCCTTAGCTGTTCATATCATTAGGGTTAACTATATAGTTACCTGTCAGCAACGCACATATGCGACTCGCAATCATATGCTCTACAGTTCATTGTAGTCAACATTGCACTTTAAAGAACCTATTGTTATAATTCTTTTTCTATCCTTTGCAAATGATTCAAATCATAGTATGCTATTATGGATGATAACGAATACCAGTTGTCAAAATTTCAGCTTTTCACAATTGTTATTTCTAACAAATATTAGGTTTAAAAATTTTGTCTATTAGTTTTGGACGCGACTGCATATGTTAAAGAATATATATATATATATATATATATATATATATATATATATGCTAAAGCAAGGGGTCAAAAGTGGGTACCAGACTAAGAAAGCTAGAGAAATTATACACGTGATACGCGCCTGACTCTCATATATATATATATATATATATATATATATATATATATATATATCAGTGGGGGTCAGAAGTGTTTGCAAATTGTATAAATTGATAAATTTCAATATTTTCCAATGTAATAACTATATTACTCACTGTTTGATATGCAAATATATGAAGTAAATTCATAGAAACGGAAACCAAATAATCATATTCTGGGGGAGGGTATGGATCTTCAAATGATCTCAGGAAGGAATATGGGCCAAAAGAGTTTGCAAGCACTCATTTACCCGCAATAAATATCATTTTTAAACATGATATAATTCGAAAGATTGTGTCATCATGATTATAGTACCATACATTGATAACATATTACAAGAAAACAACAGTTATTACTCAAATAACAATTAACAGAACAATACGAATTTATGAAACTATTTAACCCTTTATTCGCTTTCCTCCATTTTTAATCAAATCAATCAGCCTACTATAAACAGAGGATGGTGATGTATGCACTTGCTGAGGTGTGATTTCAGAAGATACCTTCTTGATTCTCTTCCAAATGTCTTTTTTACTATGGAATTGATGTCCGTTTTCATAAACCTTCCTCTTCAGAATCGACCAAAGGTTCTCTATCGGATTTAAATTCGGAATGAGGTGGCCAGTCCATCAGACGTACACCAGACATCCCCTTGTCTAAAAGCCAAGCTTTTGTGAACCGAGAAGTATGGCTTGGAGCATTGTCTTGTTGGATAATTAGATTCTGGTTGAGAGCACCATTTTGTAGAATTCAACCAGGGCAATAAATTTGCTTCCAAAACTTACAGTAGTTCATAGAATTCACTTTGACAGAGTCAGGAACAAGAAAAGGACTCACTTCCAATAATACCAGCCTAAGTCATCACTCCTCCTCCTCCCTATTGACGTCTGAATCGCAAGCGTGGCTATTGCCTTTAAGAAGCAATCCCTTGGCCCAACCGTCGGGGCCGTCGAGGGTTGCTCTGGCCTCGTCAGTCCAGAGAACATTTTGAAAATTGGTTTTCAAATATTTAGTGGCCATGCTAGTCGCTTCTGAGAGTTTATATTACTCAAAGGAGGACATTTTGTCTGTGTTCTCTGGTTGGCTGTCTGTTTCAAAATCCGATTTCGGGTCCTTTTAGAGATGCCAGACACTCCTGCATGGTCGAAAATAGCTTTGCTTGTGCTGTGTGGATTTGCTAGCAAACTCCTCTTGATTTTGCTAATATCTCGTGGTGAAGTAACCTTTGCTCTGTCACTTTTATGCTCTTTTTCTTCCATCTTTGCCGTCAATGAAGAAACGTTTCACAGTTCGATGATCTCGTTTCCAAATTTTCGAAATTTCCAATGTAGACGTCTTTGCAGCAAGAAAAGTAACAATTTCACCCTTCTTTCTATCCGTCTACATCTTTCCTTTAGCCATTATCAATAAATTAAAATTACCTGCATAAACTTTTGGCTCACCTGAAAAGTGAAAAATGTCGAACTATTATTAAATTCTGGCTTTTATCGTAAAATGTAGTAATGGGACGAACCAGCAAATGATGGAAGAGTCCAAAATGAAAAATAAAGCAAAATTAATAAAGAAATTGAGAAAAAACAGGTTTGCAAACTCTTTTGACTCCCCCCCCACTGCATATGCTAAATATATATGTGTGTGTTGGTTGTTTGGGTTGTTTTTGTTTTATGCCATATCAAACTTTTTCAGGTTATTTAATGCCGAATCCAGTGATTTGGAAGGAAAACTTTTTAATGGAATATATATTTTTTCAAGTCGGTTTCTATTTAGCTTATAGTGGGTACACTAACAGGTACTAACACTCCGGGTCAGAGTGGACCCGGAGTAATAGAAATTAAAGGGTAGCTCCACACTCCCCAAAGCCCGCAAGCTGGGGCCGCACCATCGGATATAGTTTAAATTCATATCCAGGACATGAATATATATATATATATATATATATATATATATATATATATATATATATATATATATATATGCGTGTTTATATATATATATGCGTGTTTATATATATATATATATATATATATATATATATATATGCGTGTTTATATATATATATATATGCGTGTTTATATATATATATATATACATATACATACGAACAAACAGTTAATAAAACATGTTTAAAACACTTTGAAATGAGTTAAAAACATTTAATCTGAAAATAAACACTAGATAAGTGGATAGTCCTTAATCCGCGGAGTTTCGAAGAAATACTTTCCTTCTCATTAGAGGGTAGGAATTAGTTAAATGCGGGATCGGATTTTGCATGCAAAAGTATTTGATGAAACAACAAGTAAGTCAAAGATCTTACTTGATAACAAAAAAGTGAAGCAGAGGGAATATGCTGAAGGAAAAGGTGATTACACGTGAATGGATAGTCTGGTGGAAGATAAATAATCCAGTGAGGGTAAAATCCAAATATATAACTTCAAGAAAGTTAATTGAATTTCCATTTGCACAAGTAAAATCCAAAGAAATCCCGTTATTGGAAGATGGTCCAAAATAATCCAAAGGCAGAAATCCATGAAATAATGTGTACAAGGGAAAAAAGAAAAAAGAATCCAGTAATATTAAAAAAAGAAAAATAACATATGCTTTTCACTCTACTGCCGAGGCATGAATATAAATAAGAAAGATCAGGGAAGAAAAAGACAAGGAAAAAACATTAAATGGTGATAGAATTAAATATAAAATAGAGAAACAAATGTCAAAATGACCCAGACAGGAAATGTTAAAGGCGCGAAAAAATATATAGGGCAAAATAATATAGATCACCCGAAATGTACAGGTCATCACTTAAAAAAATGTCAGCAAGAGTTGTTAGAAGACACTATATATAGTTATATTTTATATATGCGTGCTAATTATATATATATATATATATATATATTAGCACGCATATATAAAATATAACTATATATATATATATATATATATATATATATATTTATATATATATTCTTTGACACATATATAATTTGTCATTCATTTTTGGGAAAAGGATTCCAGCATTATTATATTATATTATTACTATTATAAGGAAAATGCGAAAATAAGAACGTATTTGTGTTTTGTTTGTAGAAAGTTAAGATAAGTCATCAGTACTGTAGGTTTCAAACCTGCTAATCAAGGGCCGTTTTAGATACTCATATCAAGCTCTCCTTAGCTAATACTCATCTATTTTATAACCGGAAGATGACACATATACATACACTTTACGAGTTCACGTCTAACTTTACAATACTTTTTTTACTTGTACATTTTGAACTTTTACGTTTATCTTTTTTACACCACGAGTTTAGGTAAAATCGTAATGTGTATATATATATATATATATATATATATATATATATATATATATATATATAAGCGAGATAAGACACTGATAGAAATTCAGATGAAAAATCCTGATAGATATTACTTGAAGTAATACTTTCAAGGAAATCCTAGCCAGAAAGGAAAAGCATCATAAAACTAATAAAATAACTCCTATATATTCCTTTGTCAAGCAATAAATTCTTAAATCGAATATGTCTTTATATGTTTTTTTCAGAATTTAAAATTTAACCGCGAAACTTTATATAAGTTTTTTTCTTATTTGGCAGAATACTCCAAAACCGGTCTTTAATCCACGGCGTATCAAACAATGCAAATTCTTCTCATCGGAGAGAGAAAAAAAACTGTTAGCAAAATAATCTAAATGTCAAGCTAAAATTTCTTTTTTTACATTTCTATTTATTTTTGGTTGCTGTATTTGATTACATGTTTCCTCTGATTAGTAGAATTTGCATTCTTTGAAACTCCGCGGATTAAGGGACACCTACTTATCAATTTTTCAAGTATTCTGCCGACTAATAAAAACTTTGTAAATTTCTACTTTACATCCCTGTTCTTATTACTCATCGTAAGCTCTACTATCGTCAGTGAATGCGTTGAGCTTTTTACATTTGGTTGGGATTAAGATATAAATAACTATATTTATATTTGAGTTTGGAATTTGCTTTTTCCTTGATTAGTAAATTCCTCCTCAAAGTGTTTCTGTTATATATAACTACTTCATTTACTCACATAAAATTAATATACGAAAGTATAGATTTATGCATAAACTTTAAGTATTTACTTCAAAAGTGCTCAATACGTAGGTAGAGCTAGTTAGTAATTTATAAAATATATATGACGATTCATCCACTATAGGATTCGTCAGGCTTAAGCCTGGCGAATCCTATAGTGGATGAAACGCAGAATATTCAGTGTAGCTTAATCGCCATATATATTTTATAAATTACTATATATATATATATATATATATATATATATATATATATATATACAGCATCTATCGTAGGTCTTATCATTCATATTTTCCGATTTATTTTACTCTAAAATATTCAAATTGAATTGGCTTACAGCTAAAAATATCGTAGATTCCATTGTGTCTTTTTTGAAAAGATGAATTGCTCAAATTGTGCAGAAGTAATGATCGTTCTGTTGCGAATTCGGATAAGCGCCACGGGCAACCACGTGCTTTCCCTTAACCGTCAACGCCGTCTAACGCTCCTTCCCAAAAATATGTTATTATCATGAAGATCGTCGTAGATGCCATCTTTATTATCGACAATGACATGCCTGACCTAATACGGACGTGGAACGTCTTGAAAATCAAAGGATTTTTATTTTTACTGCACACTCGACGGCTCGTATGATTTTTACAAGGGACAGGGAAACCTCTGCCGGCCCCAACACAAATATTCAGGTTCTGCTATCATGGCAGTAGAAAACATTAAAATATACAAGGTAAATAAACAAATAATGGCAATTAAAAAACAAATGCAATTTTGCTTTTAGCTTCAGGTGAAAGGGTAAATGAACAATTACTGTGAAAACAAGTGTGTTCAAGTCTTTATTTTGTTATTTTTTATTTTCGTAATGTTCTCGACACGGCGAGCAAATATTCGGGTCTCCGGGGGTAGTTGATATAGCATAGCTCCGAGGTTCTTATTCCAGTCTTCGGTCGAAAGCAGTAGAAGTTGCTGGAATAAGATCTTTGGAGCCATATTATACTAACTATCAATAGAGATCCAAAATCTTACCATCTGCACCGAAAACTGTAAAAAAAAATTACAAAACACGAAATTTCCGTAGTATTCAACCAGAATGTCACACACACAAAAATATATGCATATATCTATATATATATATATATATATATATATATGTCTGTATGTGTGTTTATTATAGAAAAAATAATTGAATCCACGTAAAGCCTAAAAGCTTACTCACATATATAACATTTTCCGGGAAGACAATGTACCTAATTTCTAAAGAAACTATGCAGTCAAGACCTTTTTTAAAACTTCAGACTCAAAAGATGTTTGCTTCGGCAAATAAAACTCTGATAATCTTCGTTTACGTTCTTATAACTCATATTTTAATCGGATTCATGTGTTTTTGTAGTATTTATCCGATTCCATGCAACGCTCTGTTCCTTTTAATTTATTATTAAACGTTTATTTTTTATGCTTATTTTTGTTTTTCTTTTATACGAATAAAAAAAAAAATCTTACAGACAGGAAATTAGGATATCACAAGTTGAATTTGGGCACGGCTGTCAAATCGAACCAATCCTGGAATTTTTTATTTTCATGATCTTGTAAAAGATGCCAATCTTAAAGACGACCAGACAGAAAGAAATAAGAGGAAAGTTTTAAAAATATATAAAGATACGAGTATACGCCGAAAATATAAATAACAACAAAAAAAAAAATTGTTTTTATACATATTAAGACTAGCTCATACCCGCTCCTTGAAGGCACAGTGCCCGGGTATGTCAATTTCCATCTTCATCACGCTCTTACCACTTTGTATATAGTATGAAAAACATATTTAGTATAATAATAATATAGAAACAGAATATGTTACTTCTTTGTACGTCATGGGTCACCACTTATCAAGGCCCAGAGGCCACTTAAAAATAAGGATTGAATGTTAGTTAGAGGGGGAGACGAGATCAGATATAGTAGAGCTTGGATATGGTTAGATTATCTAAATGAATGACTCAATAGGAATTTATTCACATTATACTTGAAGACAAACATGTTATAGTCAGCCGGTGAGTAGACAAACGGCATTGTGTTCCACAGATTGAGAACTCTAGAAAAAAAACATCTTATGGCATTTTCGATTAGTTTTAGGCACATATAGCGTGTGAGGAAAGTTGTTGGCGGTTGTTTTAGCGAGGCGAGTATTTGTTGTGAATGTTTTATGGGGAGCGACCACAGATTGAAGCTCAGTCGAATACCTACCATAAAGGTATCAATAGAACGAATACAGGCTCGCACCATCTCTTTTTTGGGGGAAAAAGAGGGAGTAAGGAGGCGAAAATGTCATTGCCCACGAAATTTCGAAGACAGTTTGGTACTTTATTAAGGTAGGCGAAGGTGTTTTGTTGGGGTGCAAAATCCGGCATCAGTATTTGAACGCGAGAGTAAGTAACTGATGAATATATTTACGTATTGTTTATCGGCAAAAAGAAAAAGCAAGAAAATATTGTGCAAAAATAATTTGCTTTGATCTTACGTCGATTATGTTTACCGTTTCGTACATTAGAAAAAAGTCATTTATTTAAAATTTATATGTTTTAGGTTGTTTTAAATCCAAACGAGATTTATCCAATAAAGAATCTTTTAGATTCACGCGAAATTCGAACACTAGTAACAACCGTGTAAAAATTATTGCTTTGGTTATGTGTATCTTGACTACTCAGTTTTATTGTCATTTTTATATATTTGTGTACAAACCGCATAATTTTTCCTTATTTAAATAAAATGCGATTTTACTATATATCCTTATTTTATCATCAAAATAAACAATAATTTAATTCAATAATTCGACATATTATTTATACATGAGCCGGATATAAGATACTTCTTATCCGGTCCATACAACTCTTATATCCGGGCTACCCTGTACATGAACACAGGCTCTAATTTGGGATCAAAGAAAATGTCTCTTATGTCAGTGTTTCTTACATTCGGGTCTCTTATATTCGGGTTATATATATATATATATATATATATATAGAGAGAGAGAGAGAGAGAGAGAATAGGTGCTATAAGTATCCGATACAAAGCAAAAAGTTGATTTATTTTTACGAAAACAAAACTAATAAAAAAATGCTATTCTAATGTATTTTGTATGAATACAAATCTCGTATAAAAAAATCATAAAAAATACATTGGAATAGCATTTTGTTATTGTTTTTGTTTTCTTGTTATAAGAATAACTTTTTGCTTTCTATCAGATAATTATTGCGCTCACTGTATACACACACACACACACACACACACACACACACACACATATATGTCATCCATATACAGTACTGTTTCGCAGCTTATCAGTGCGGCTAGACAGGCAACTGCCTCGAGCCGGGATCGAAACCCGACCACTCAAATGACAGTCAAGGCTTCTCACCATTACGATATACGGCGGATGCTGAGCGGGTAATATATATATATATATATATATATATATATATATATATATATATATATATATGTGTGTGTATTTAGGCAGCAAGTTTTCATTTAAACCTATATTGTTGAAAAGCAAGGAGAGTTTCTGTTAAACGAATTTCCTTTCGCTTTTTTTTTTTTTTTTTTTTTTTTACTAATTTACGTATTAATATCATTGTAGTATAGGATCCACGTTGTTGCATTGTGTCCGATAGCGCTTTCTATTGGAGCATCAGTCGTCTTCAGGCGGTTGTTGCTCTGCTGGCTTTAAAATACATACATATCAAAATCTTTAAACTATATAAATTAGCTATAGGTGACCACATATTTAGGTCTTTTATTGTATATTAATTTTCTAAACAGCTTCTAATAAATTGCTATTCTATAACGTATAGTTGTAATTTGTCGTATTTTCCGATATATACGAACTATTTTCGTCGAGGATAAAACATACGTCGCTGGGGATAGATAAAAATATATATTAAACTTCGATCGGCCCTGTCGGTGAGGCATTAGAATACACCGACTGCCTCCCTGCAGAGGGTAAAAGTCCCTCAATGGGGGTCCTGGAAATGACCTTAAACTATATCCAGTGGTGAGGCCCCAGCTTGCGAGGTTTGGGGAATGTTGAGCCACCCTTTAATTACCATTGCTCCCAGGTCCACTCTGACCCGGAGTGGTAGTACCTGTTAGGGTTCCAACTATGGGTTAAATAGAAACCGACTTGAGAACAACAAATATATTCTATTAAAAAATTTTTCTTCAAAATCTTTGGATTCGGCATTAAATAACCCGAAAAGGGTTGATATGCCGTAAAACAAAAACAACCAACCAACACTTTGATGATAGCCGACAGCTAAGAATCCATAAAAAGTATGCCATTATTAGATATTTTTAAATTATAGGAAAATAAAAAATAGTTTTATCTGTTTTTGCACTGACTTTCAATGGAAGTAATTACTGTAGTATGGGTTCTGTTTTCATAAGACCACTCTTCCAGGCATTCCTTCCTCTTTTTTGTTTTAAAGAAGCTGCGTGTAATCCCGAGTATTCCACCACCCTTTGAGGAGAGTGTAATGTAGTATGTGTTCTGTGTCAATCAGCTCATCTTCCCAGCGATGTCCTCCTCCTTTTAGGGGATGCGGAGTAAAGTACTATCTATTCTGTTGCCATTATACCATATTCATAGACAATAAGTTTATCTCCTTAAAGTCTAACTCATTCTCATCATCTGACTTCGAGGGACTATGTAATCTCCAAACAGTTCGGACATTTGGTGACTGCCACATTTAATGCTAAGAACATTAAGCAGCTCTCCTTTAAAAATCATCAAACTTCTCCAACCACAGATATCTCTGACAAATAACATTCTACCGCTTTTTAAAAATAGTTTCAAGTAAAAATATTTCTGATATTTCTTGAATAAAATACGCTATTTAATATTTGTATAACAATACATAACTATTATGATTCTATTTACGTATTTTTATCGTAAAAAAAAAGAAAAGAACATTGCAAATTATGTTGCTAGGCTAAAATAATACACTTTTAAGTAATGATATCATTTTATGGCTACGTTTTTAGTGATATGTACAAATTATAAAAGTGAACATGTTTATTGTTTTGAGCTTGTTGTAAGCCTCAAACGCGCTCTTGGAAAATGTGGTGTTTAACTGGTTTTCAATGTTCTCAGCAATGGCCTGATCTGTATCTCCTATTTCTAGATAGACCGCTAGAGCACTTACTTCGAAATACATTGGTATTAACGTGGCTACATCCTTGATCTTCTGCAGCCTTTCCACCAACTTCAGCTTGTTAAGCTACGCAACCACGTCACCTACTCCACTAAATGGCCTCAGGATATCGCTGCTCAATCTTACTCGGTCACCCATTTTTGTCACTGCGCCGAAATAGCTTGACGTTAAATTTGAACTCAACCTCAGATCAAAAGTCTCAAACTCAAATCCAACTGTTCTCTTCTCTCTGAACTTTCCACATTAACGCCCAAAATAAAGAAGACGGCTCTTTTATAGAGAGACCCAACCACATCTCATTTGCATACGCCCCCCCCTCTCGTCACACCACGTGATTTTCAGTTCATAAATACCAGGGGGCGGCCATTTTTATTTTCTCTTTTTTTTCTTCCCTAACACGAGCCGCACGATGCATGAGGTAAGGTTCTTTACTTTTAACCACACGCAATAATCTACTCTGCCAATGTTTGGTCCAAATTGAAATTTGATTTGTAAGGGGGTCGGGCCTGTGGAACAAATTCGATTTGATTTATAGTCGGTAAAAGGGTAAGGGGGTCCACATTAAAAAATTAGAACTGGGTAGGCGTAATTCAATCGTTAACATTTTATATATGTATATATATATATATATATATATATATATATATATATACATACATACACATTTATATGTTTAAATGTGTTATTTTATTAAAGTTTTAATATGAACGTTTCCTTAGGTAATACGATATCGAGTAGCGATGGAGAGTAACGTTTTTTTTCCGATTCTAGCTGTGTGCAACTAAGTCATATTTTTTTACACTTTTGAAATTGCTACTATATATTGGGTACAATATAATAATCAATAGAGAACTGACTATAATAATACAAAATCAGCATTAAACATTAAAATACAATTAAACGTATTTCCCGACCGGGGAAACGCCGGGCGCTCTGATAGTTATTAAATAAAGCCAATTATTTAAAAAATAAATATATTTCTTTAATAGCATTTTATGTTAGTGTTTTCTGTTGATTAAAGAAAAATATAGGACAAAAAGTCACGTAAAAATCTTTAATACGTTTGTAAGTTTCGAATTCCTATTAGCATGGTAGAAGCACTTAGTAATTTGTAGTTTGTTTATTTTCTGGCCAATCATTTAAATGTTTTTATCTGTGTGCAAACAGACCACTTCCCAAAGCGCCATAACTCCTTTTTTCTTTTTTTTTTTAACTTGTATAGATAAGCACTATTTGTTGGGCGCCATATTTAGCTGACATGTTTTCTTTTTAATTTTCCGTTTTTAAGAAGGAAATAGTGCAAACTTGAACAGAGTTAAACCAATAACAATAATTAAAAATATCTGTGAAGCCAAATGCTTCCATTTTACACGAAGAGTTTTTTAATGTAAAAAATAAAGCAGACGGAAAAGGGAGAAAAAAAGAATCGATGAAACACGAAAAATATTGCCTCATGCCCCCACCAAGAAAGCAGAGCGAATAAAAAAAGGAATAAGCTAGAAACACACACACACACACATATATATATAGTGTGTTTTATATATATATACATATATAGTGTGTTTTATATATATATATATATATATATACATATATAGTGTGTTTTATATATATATACATATATAGTGTGTTTTATGTATATATATATACGTATATAGTGTGTTTTATATATATATATATATATATATATATATAGTGTGTGTGTGTTTGATATATATAGATACATATATAGTGTGTGTTTAATATATATATACATATATAGTGTGTTTGATATATATATACATATATAGTGTGTGTTTGATATATATATATATATACATATAGTGTGTGTTTGATATATATATATACATATATAGTGTGTGTTTGATATATATATATACATATATAGTGTGTGTTTGATATATATATATACATATATAGTGTGTGTTTGATATATATATATACATATATAGTGTGCATTTTATATATATATATATACATATATAGTGTGCATTTTATATATATATATACATACATATATAGTGTGTGTTTTATATATATACATATATATAGTGTGTTATATATATAAACATACATATATAGTGTGTTTTATATATATATATATATAACTACTATAACTACTTAGTTTACTCACATAAATTAATATATGAAAGTATAAATTTATGCGTAAACTTTAAGTATTTACTTCAAAAGTGCTCAATACGTATGTAGAGCTAGGTAGTAAGTTATAAAATGTATATGGCGATTAAGCTACACAAAATATTTCGCGTTTCATCCATAAGCCTGAGGAATCCTAGCGTGGATGAAACGCGGAATATTCTGTGTAGCTTAATCGCCATATATGTATAGCCATACGCATCTGTACATAGAAACACATATACACTTATTTATGCACACAGACATTTAAATATATGTAAAGGTTTTAAATAACGAAAGAAAGGAAACATAATGAGTCGATATCAACTGTGTGAAGAACATGTTGCCGACAGGGAAAGAACCAAAAATATGTGAACGTTTAAAAGTTGAAACAACACCTGTCCTAAAAAACGGAAGTCAAGTATGCACATGTCAGAAAAAGCTGTGAACAAATGACAAGGAAAGAAACATTTTCACACACACTTATACATAGTAAAAGATATATACTTGTAATCTACATGTTCCATAAAGTTATTTGTAATATATATATATATATATATATATATATATATATATATATATATATACTCGGTGAACCCCCCCCCCCAAAAAAAAAACAGAGGACATTCAATTGTTTTTCTGAGCATTTTACAGTCGACGGAGAAAAAAGGCCAAAGACCCTAGTGTTTTGATGTGATGTTTTGAATATAATAAACTAGTTATGACCAAAGTTTCATTTCATTCAGACAAAACACTAAGAAACGAGGCCTAATTAGAGTTGGGGCCCCTTCTTTTTTTGGTCACCCTATATATATATATATATATATATATATATATATATATATATATATATATATATACTAGCAAAAATACCCGTCGTTGACTGGGTTCAAAAACAACCTACAGAAAATGGACTCTGATTTATGAAAGTATTATAGGTTATGAAAAGGAAGGGTTGTAAAGAGATAGCTTCGAATTTGGGGGTATCAAAACCAAAGCAAAATATGATGAAAGTAAAAATAAAATAGATAAAGCCCATAATTTATTATACCATACCTGTTCACACTGAAACACTTATCACAATATTCTGTGGATATATCTTCAAAAACCTTGTTAAACTTTGTAACATATTTCCATTCTATGGATATCAGGGGCGAACGTACACCCCATAATTTTATTATACCATTTTTTTTTCAAACTGAAACATAATTATCAAACTATACTTACGCAGGTATATATGAAAAGTCTTTAAAGTTTGTGCTTATTTCCATTCTATGGAGGCCAGGCGCGAACGCAGACCTCACATTTTTATTATACCATCCCTATTTAAGTTAAAACATAAGTAATGCGTAAGTATACTTTGATAATTATGTTTCAGTTTGAAGAAATATGGTTTAATAAAATTATGGGGTGTTCATTCGCACCTGACCTCCATAGAATGGAAATATGTCACAAAGTTTTACAAGGTTTTTTAATAACCGAGAAGGCGGAACTGCTTTCCCAGCAATTCGCCTCCAACTCAACCTTAGAGCCAATAAACAACTCCCAAATTTCCTTATGCGATCTGAAGCCACACTAGATGATGTGAAAAATCACGCCTTCTCATATCTACGATATCATAAAAAACTTAGGCACCCCAACGCGTGTGAGTTTGATCTGATCCCTGCTATTCTAATTGCCAAATGCTCAGCTGAGCTAGCCCCCTTAATTTCGAAGCTCTGTAACAAATGCCTTGCTGAATATTGCTTTCATAATAGCGGGAGGATAGCCTCTGTGGTACCAGTTTACAAGAATTCTGGTGAAAGATCTGACATAATTGCCCTATCAGCTTCCTCTCCCTATTCGCTAAAATCTTGGAGACCTTAAATAATTAAGCATTAATCTACCACCCCGCAAAAGCCAATCATCTTGCTGACAAACAGTATGGATTTAGGCAATGTCGTTCTACTACAAATATATTAAGTGGTCTCTGAACGCATGAACCGTGCACTGGAAAAGGCGGACAAATGTGTTCTGATGAACTTGTTGCACTTGTGCACCCTTGATGTACGTATCCCCGACAAACCTGCTTACAAGCAAAATCTCACCCCTTCATTGTTGAGGTCCTTAAATGACAGAATCTCTCTACTCTAACACTTTCTTCTCAAACTTTGGAAAATTTTTTTACTTCCTGCTTCCCTGACTGTACAAATCGGCCGAAGTTTAAATGTAACGAAACCCAACATCATCTTAATCTTTCTTAAGCATGGTCCAAAATAGAAGCTCCTTACGTCCAAGTGAGGATATGCCTTGTTAGGGGTGAACGTGGGTAAAAAAAGAGGACGTATAAAAGGAAAAAGAGAGATTAGGAATGAGAGGTATAGAGGAGGAGGGAAAAAGGGATTGACGAGAGAGAGGGGGGCAAAGGGGGAAGGGAGGGAGTGGACGAAGAGAGGGAGTGGACGAAGAGAGGGATTGGGCGAAGAGAGGGAGTGGAGGAAGAGAGGGAATGGAGGAAGAGAGAGAATGGAGGAAGAGAGAGAATGGAGGAAGAGAGAGAATGGAGGAAGAGAGGGAATGGAGGAAGAGAGGGAATGGAGGAAGAGAGGGAATGGAGGAAGAGAGAGAATAGAGGAAGAGAGGGAATGGAGGAAGAGAAGAGAAAGAAAAACGTTAAAAGAGAATAAAATGGAGGTAAAGAGAGTCAGATGAAAAAGAGAATGAGGTATAGAATAGGAGAGAGAGAGAGAGAGAGAGAGAGAGAGAGAGAGAGAGAGAAGAAGGTCAGAGGAAGAGGTGAGGGATAAAAACACGACAGATAGACAAAGGAAAAGAAACAGAAAAAGAGAGCGCACGTGAGAGAGAAAGAGAGGAGTAGATAGATCGTGATGGAATTTGTGTTAAAAGATGTGTGCGAATATTCCACATATATTTAAATTTCGGCATCTTTTATGATCTTGAGTCGCTTTTAAAAATCTTGTTATAGAAATATTTTAAGAATTTTAAGAGTTTTTTTTTTTTTTTTGCTTTCTGACATTCGCATTCCTGTCTTCAGAGATTTTAGTCGAACGCTTCTCGCTGACTGCAACCTTGGAATAAGGAGTTAACTAGCTCAAACGTACTAAAAGTAAACTCAAGCAACCTCAAGAAACCTGTACACTAACGTATATCTTGCGTGTCAGGTCAGCCTATGTCGTCAGAGATGGGAAAAATCGTTCGTTGTCTTAAGGGGGCTACAATAATTTAATTGAACCTTAAATAAGTTATCCCGAAAATACGGGAAAATATGGGACAATAAATTAAGTCCATTGACAATCGATTCGAGTTGAATAGAAATTATAACTAGGGCTACGACAAAAGAATATTCTTATTGTTTTGACTCTCTAGTATATATCCGACACATTTAGACAAAGTTAATGTGTGTGTGTATGTGAAATGTGGTTATCCAGACATAAGTATTTCGTTGTCTACGACTCATCGGTACGCTTAGGGTAAACTGATATCATTATTTGATATGTAATATATTTCACCATATTTCTGTCAGTAGTTTCGTGTCTTTGTTATTAGTAGATCTACGACAACAGCATATTCTTTTCATTGGTTTGACTCTCGAGTATATATCCGACACAGTTAGACACAGTTAATTAACCGATAACCACATCACTCTATATAAAAGCATATAAGATATCCACGGATACATACTCAAGAGTCAAAACAATGAAAAGAATATGCTGTTGTCGTAACCCTAATTATAACCTTATCACCACCACACACCAATTTAATTCTATGTATACACATACGATATTATAAGGAGATAATATATTGGTTATAGATTTTCAGCATTTACGTCCACAGTGCACAATATAAAAGTAAGGCGAGGTAGTAAGTTATAAAAAAATATATTTATGGCAATTAAACTACACAAGACTGCCAGCGTTTCATCTCCACCAGATTAAGTGCATGGAATTCGTGTTCCGTTACCTTGCAATTAGCCTGATGACTTTCACTCCATCACAGTTACGGTCAGACTAGCATCCATCCCAATCAAGGAAACGAACAGCCAGATAGTTGATCTTCTACGATTATACACATTAGACACGAGCGCCGTTGGTAAACATCTCAATGTTTCATAAAAAAAAATATTGACACCAACAGGACAATGCTGCATCTGTTTATTTACTAAGAGCTTTGAATTAGACTAAACCCAAGCAAGGAATTTAACTTACGACAATGGTTAAACGGAAAATGAGGGCTTATATAGTCATATTTGGTCGCTTCCTCTTTATCACAGCTCTTTAATGCACATAAACTACCAACCATTTCAAGCAAGGTATCAGACCTATAATAGATAACTATATAAATAGTCAGCAGTCTTTTGAAGGGGAAATGAACATTGCTGACAAAGTGGATTGCGTAGTAATATAAAACGAGTGGATAAGCATGGAAACAAATTAGTTACACTAACTACACACATAAGTATTATACTGATTATATAAGGGGACGGCTCAAGAACTTGTTTACATTGGACTTGAAGACGCACAGGCATTCGGGCCAGGTGACCCGAAAAGGATCAAAGGTTACATCGATCGAAATGTCGCGAGAATACCATCTTAGATGAGAAACGTAGTCAATATGATACCAATTGTGCATCGTCATCAAAAATGTTTAACACTTTTGTACAGTGAAACCCGGATTTAATAAACCTGAATATAAGAAAAAGAGATATAAGAGAGATTTTCTCTCGTCCCAAATTAGAGCTTATGATAATGTACAGGGTCACCCGGATATAAGAAACAAGGATATAAGTATTACCGGATACAAGAGAATTGTAAGCACCTTATAATAAGTCTCTTATATTAGGGTTACACTGTATTTTCTAAAGCTTTACAAGAAATAGAATTCCATGTACCAAAGAGATCAGAGATATATTGTTTTTAGAAAGCGCGACAGAATTATGAATAAAAATCTTGTTAATAATTTCAAAGTGATTCTCTTAACTATATTAGTTAGTGATGGCCATGTAGTTTTCCTCGGTAATATTTAAAACAAAAAACGTTTAGGTTGATTAAAAAAGCATGTTATCTATTTCGGGTTCCTTAAACTATCGTGCCTATAATTTGATACATCATTTTGAAGAAATACAGACTCGTAACCAAAGGATTTTCTTGTTAAGCAGATGACAATGGATCATGGAAAGAGATTACTGAAAGAGAAAAAAAAAACGAACAAAAATAACATGGCGGCTGAAACCTTGCAACGTGCAGCGATTTTTCAACAAATGAAACAGTGAAAAACGCTAACAAAAACCTTTTTGATGAAGCCGCCATTTTATAGTTATGACTATTTAAATAGGAATACTAAAAGTCAAAGCAACGTACTTACGTTAAGCGCAATGTAATGTGCAAAAATGACGAAATTAATAGATTAGTAATTTTGTGTGATCTTTTTTTCAGATGCGTAATTGGTTCTTTTATACATATCGGCCCGTAGAAATCCCATCGAACACTGAGGATTATTTGAAAGGGAGATTTACTAAACAAAGTGACATTTACGAGGATAAGATATCTACTTCGATAAGCAGGTTATTTTGTAGAGAAATAGACAAGAGAAAACGAAAAAGCGAGATATAAAGACTGGGAGAAACAGAGCAACATAACGATATATTATAAGAAGGAGAGAGAGAGAGAGAGAAAGAGAGAGAGAGAAAGAGAGATAGAGAGAGGGGGTAGAGGCCGGCAGAGAGAAATAACAAGAGTAAGACGTCGAGAAAAATATAAATAATGAGAGAGAATTATAAACAGAGAGAGAGAGAGAGAGAGAGAGAGAGAGAGAGAGAGAGAAAGAGAGAGAGAGGCAGCAATAGAAAACGAGGGGGAGAAAAATAGATATTTAATAGTCTACTATACTACCTGATAAATTGATTGTTTTTACCCCGGGTAAAGTTGATGACGTCATATTTGATGACATCATTCCCTTTAAATAGCGGTTAGTATAACAGTGCAATTTAGGCTGCCCGTCAACGAAGGGTCTCATTATATAGAATTGAATTCTATACTGGAAAATATTTCCTGCCTCCACTACTTTCTGGAAACTAATTTTGAGCATATGATATATAGAAAAATCCACGGTTAAATATGAATGTTAAAGATTCATGTAGTTATTAATTATGACCACGATGCAAAACGTCAATACCTAACAGACCTTTTGGATAACCTTAGAAAATGTCAGCAGCAAATATAGTAAATTTTAACGCAATCATTAGGACTGCTGCTGCTGCTACTACTACTATTACTACTACTACACCACCAATTAGAGGCTCCCTGTTGTGATCCCGAGCGATATAAACTACTATAGAAACAAATATAGATGTCTCCATTGTCAAACTTTCACAAATACTCGTCTATCTACAACGACTATCAACAATTTCCCCCACTCTATCTGTGTTTACACCTAAACGTGCATTCTACGAATAAAGTTTCTTCTCTAGAACTGCACGACTGTGGAACTCTCTTCCGCTGGCCTGCTTTTCAGCTAACTACAATATGTCCGTCTTAAAGTTCAAGCGTAAACAAGTTCTTGTGGAACCGTCCTTTTACATATTAAAACTATACAAGATGTCCTCTACTTACAGATACTATACTTTAATCCCAAAGATTACTATACACTCGTTAAGCTTTATCCTCGATTGGCTTCCGGCATTGATAAGTGCTGACTCCTTTGAGGAGGGGACAACTAAAAGTGTATATGGCGGACTAAAAGATCAAAACGAACTCGGATCTGCCTTCATTGAAAGCACCAGAAATGTAACTGCAGTAAATGTTTTTTTAAAAATTTTATTTGAATCAAACAAACATTTTCATTTGCTAAGAGAAGATTACAACGGGGCAAATCGGTGAATTGTTCGGATATTTGTTGCCTAGTTATCCAGTTATGAGTGTATGCAGGCTGTGTCGGAAAAATTCTGACACTGGTAAAAAGGAAACGAAAAATGCAATAAAAACAACAAAAAAGTTGTATATGCAGAGACCCGGAAGTTTATTTTGCAACGGTTATTTTGCAATGTTGAATCCAGAAATTTTAGATCAAAAAGTTTTTATTTTGCAAGTTTTTTTATACTTTCAAATATTCATTCATGTTTGGTCTGATTTTTTTTGTAGTAAGAAAATGATTACTTTTTTTTGTAGTAAGAAAATAATTTTTTTGTCGTAAGAAAATGATTACTTTTTTTTGTAGTAAGAAAATGATTATTTTTTTTGTAGTAAGAAAATGATTATTTTTTTTGTAGTAAGAAAATGATTATTTTTTTTGTAGTAAGAAAATGATTATTTTTTTGTAGTAAGAAAATGATTATTTTTTTTGTAGTAAGAAAATGATTATTTTTTTTGTAGTAAGAAAATGATTATTTTTTTGTAGTAAGAAAATGATTATTTTTTTTGTAGTAAGAAAATGATTATTTTTTTGTAGTAAGAAAATGATTATTTTTTTGTAGTAAGAAAATGATTTTTTTTGTAGTAAGAAAATGATTTTTTTGTAGTAAGAAAATGATTTTTTTTGTAGTAAGAAAATGATTTTTTTTGTAGTAAGAAAATTATTTTTTTTTGTAGTAAGAAAATTATTTTTTTGTCGTAAGAAAATTATTTTTTTTGTAGTAAGAAAATGATTATTTTTTGTAGTGAGAAAATGATTATGTTTTTGTAGTGAGAAAATGATTTTTTTGTAGTAAGAAAATGCTTATGTTTTTGTAGTAAGAAAATGATTATTTTTTTGAGTAAGAAAATGATTATTTTTTTCTAGTAAGAAAATGATTATTTTTTTTGTAGTAAGGAAATTATTTGTTTGTAGTAAGAAACTGATTATTTTTTCTAGTGAGAAAATGATTATTTTTTGTAGTGAGAAACTGATTATTTTTTGTAGTGAGAAAATGATTATTTTTTGTAGTGAGAAAATGATTATTTTTTGTAGTAAGAAAATGATTTTTTTTTTTTAGTAAGAAAATGATTATTTTTTTTTAGTAAGAAAATGATTATTTTTTTTTAGTAAGAAAATGATTTTTTTGTAGTAAGAAAAGGATTTTTTATTTGTAGTAAGAAAATGATTTTTTTTTTGTAGTAAGAAAATAATTTTTTTTTGTAGTAAGAAAATAATTTTTATTTGTAGTAAGAAAATGATTATTTTTGTTTTTGACTTTGCAGATAATGATTGACATTTGCGCAGAGGAAAAACACAATAATATCTATGTTTGGTGCTTTTTTTTGCTTCAGACACAACATTCTTTAAAAGGTAATACCACCTTAGACTTTAGTGGATCTGAAAAAAATGGTAACTAAGGGTTTACTGCACACTAACTGAACATTTTTTTAATATCATACACAGGACTTAACATCATAACTAACCCAGAACAATAGAGTTGCATTACTTTTCAGTGTAACCGTCGACACTGAGGATATATATATATATATATATATA
>NC_136503.1:68683236-68688236 GCF_053919585.1 Euprymna scolopes | reverse complement strand
AGAAAAAGAAAGAAAGAAAAAAGAAAGAAAGAAAAAAGAAAGAAAGGGGGAAAATTTTAAAGAACGGAACTTGAGAAAAACGTGAATGAACGGGAGACATTTATTAGCTTGTCTTTCCATGAACATCTACTAAAGCAAACATCAAATACAAAGAAATCCGATGTTTATTTCACACCTTCGCCAAACAGAAAAAAATGTGTGTGTGTGTGTGTGAATAATGACGAGAAACGTTTCGAATGCATTTCCATTATATAATAAATAATAACTACAATTGTGGATGAAAAGGAAAGCTAAGATACGGAAATGTATGACAAATTCTCTAAACAAGTGTCAAACGGAAATGGGGATGCTGCGCATGCACCTCCGCACGCGAGAAAGAGATAGAAAGAGAGAGAGAGAGAGAGAGAGAGAGAGAGAGAGAGAGGCGTGGGAACAAACGAGCGAAGAAAGGACAAACGTCGCATGTGTTCGCTCGCCATTAAGCAGAAGAGTGTTAAAACATTTTCTTCGTAAAGGAGAGACAGACAGCTGAATATGTTATTCTTTTCAACTTGCCCTAATCTGATACATATTTTCCAAATGGAATTTCATTAAAAAAAAAAAACAGATAAGATTTTAATGAAAGTGCATGATATGACATTTACAACGCGTGCATTTAATAAATGAAGTTTTCATTTTGTGTGCCTATTATTAGTAAGGACATGATTAACTCTTCCACTTATTAATCTTTCATAAAGCATTAGTTCATTCGATATTCATTCACTTATATATAATTATTACTGTAACCATTTTAAATCATTCTGAATCAACATCATCAGGACGGGCTTCCATTCCAGAGTTTCCTGTCTTCAGGTTCACAGTTGGTGTCGTATGCTATCTGCTGGATGTACGTGGATCTAGGTGGGCCTTTGCTTGCACGTCCATGTCGTGGAGTCCATAGAAATACATCACTCCCCAATTCATGCTTACATATGGCAGGTAGGTTGCCATAAAGTTGCCGCTTCGTGGGATGATTTTGCTAAGATATATTTAATACTGTTCTAAGTATACGGGTATATGTGCCGTCTAGTTTTCTTTCCAATCTTTTGGTGAGTGCCCAGGTTGTGATGATTTTAATACACACACACACACACATATATATCGGGTGACCAAAAAAAAAAAAGAAACGGGCCCCATGTACACTTTATGTGATATCTCCTTTTTTTATTCACCGATTGCCCTTATTTTACAGGACATGGCAGAATCAACGACTGAGTACACAAAGACCCTAATGGGAGCTGGAACAAAGAATACGGTGTTAAATTTTACTACAAGACAGGCTCGCTTAAGAAAAGCCAGTACAGTTTCATGCATCAGTTCGAATGTGTGAAAAGGCTCCATCCAAAAGCAGAATTCAGAACTGGGTGGACCACTTCGAGAAATATGGGACCGTGGAGCACCTCAACGCTGCCAGAGAGAACCAAGCCACTTGCGACGTCCCAAGAAGCGAACAGCCGAGCTGGTCGAAAGAGTGAGAGAGTCTTTCCAGCAGAGTCCGAAACGCTCTGTGCATAAGCGAAGTCAGTTTCTCAGTATGTCCCGTGAGACTTGCAGGAGAGTGCTGGTGAACGATATCAGGGCTTATCCATACAGAATACAGACGCTGTAGACCCTTACAGACTCAGACAAGAAGCAGCTGAGGGCTATGGCAGTCAAGATGCTTGAGAAGATCGAGGAGACACCAAGTTTCCTTAACCTCCTTTGGACCTCAGAGGAAGCCCACTTACATCTTGAAGGAAAGGCGAGCTCCAAGACAAATGTCTTCTGGAGGTTCTCCAGGCCCAATGAAGTAGCCACCAAGCCCCTGTACACTCCTAAATACACGGTGTGAGCTGGAAATCTCGGCCAGAGGCATAATCGGACCAATCTTCATCGAAGAATCTGGCGCAGCAGTGACAGTCTCCAAGGAGCGGTATGTGGAGGTCCTGAAAACCTTCAAGAGTAAGTTCTGGTTCCAACAGGACGGAGCAAGTTCTCACACTTCAAACCTGTCCCGAGATTGGCTGAAAGAGAACTTCGGAGGCCGAGTGATCAGTCTCAAGACTGATTATGAGTGGACACCCCATAGCTCGGACCTAAGCCCACCCAGATTTTTTTCTTTGGGGCTATCTTAAGGACAGAGTCTACGCAGGGAAATCCAGAACTATCATGGAACTCAAGGAAGTCACCAAGAACGTCATGGAAAACGTCGTGCTGCGCCTCAAGAAATGCATGGAGCTAAATGGAGGCTGTAGAACGGGGGGAAAAGGCCACATACCCTAGTGTTTTGATGTGATGTTTTGAATATAATAAACTAGTTATGACCAAAGTTTCATTTCATTCGGACAAAAGACTAAGAAACGGGGCCTAATCAGAGGTGGGCCCGTTTGTTTGGGGTCACCCTGTACACACACACACACATATATATATACATAACAAATAGCTACATTCCAAGATTCCAATATTTATTTTTCTTACTATTCAGCTCTTTCAGCATATTCAAATTTCAGTACATTTTGTTACAGCGCTGTTTCGTTACGAAAACAAACGTATTATTATGTTGATACCGAATCTTCTGTCATATACTCGTCAGAAAAAAGACATTTTTCCCTAGTAAGAAAAAACACACAATGTCAGAAAAAAGAAAATAAATAGAAGACTCAAGATCGCGTATTAGTTTAGGTAGCCATCTTAAAACACCCACACATATATATGTATTTATGCATATATACATGAGGAAGCGTTCCAAAATAATGCCTCCTATCATTTTATCCACTCGAATAGATGAGAGGTGATTGCAATCGCATTTTTATAATTGAATGAATTCATGCATTTATCACCTGAGAGTTACATGTCTGCTGCAGATATTGACAATGTAAGGCTCAAGAGAAAGCAACCTCTGTCATAGAAATGCGTCAGAAGCTGAAATGCGTTATTGAATTCCTTCATGCAGAAAAAAATTGTGGTATGGTGTCCCTGTGCACAACCATATGTCTCTTCAGACCCGCAGTCGACTTGCACTTCCCGCCACACAAGTTGTCTCATCAGTTCGACGAGGCAAGAGTTCACAAGGGCGTCTTCGTGTGCTTCGCAAATCCAGCTTTGGACAGCCGAAAGCGCCCAGATGTCTCACACTTCCAGTCAACCCCACGAGAATCCGAATCCTTCACATGCTCTTTACGCAGATTTCTCTGAAGCTCTGCCCGTTACAAGTTCTTTGTCTCCAATACCATACAACCCTTCGAGACAACTTCTCGGCATTCACGCCTATTCTCGACTATCTCTTCCGATCTTCCAACATTTATGCAAAGCTTCTTAAGATTGTCTTTCAAACAGTCCCTGCATCTCCTCCAACTTACCATCCATAGAACAGCTGCTTTGGTAATCTTCAGTCATCCAGACGGACAACGTGTCCAACCCAGCGCATCTGATTATCGGTTATCATGCTTCGAGTACTTGGACAACTCGTTCTCTGATAGACAATAGTGCCTGATGTCATAGATTGACATTTTATGCCCCTTGAGCAGCCATGATGGAATCTTTCAAGCCATTTCAATTGGCGTTGATAAATGGTCCACGTTTCTGATGAGTATAATAGGGTGGTTAGCACACATGTTCGATAAACTGCTACTTTGATTTGAAAAGTAATAGCTCTGGCATGCCATAACAACTTTTCCAATTTTCCAAAAGCAACAGAAGCCTCCTGGATGCGAGCATGTATATATATATATATATATATATATATATATATATATATATATATATATATATATATATACACGTGTGTGTTTTTATCCAACTTTTGGACTGGGTCAGAATCTCCCGATCAGCAGGAATTGTGACTTTTTTCATTAATAATGGCATCAGCACGAAACACTAGTTTTTAAATATTGAAAAAAAATGTTTATATTTATTTAATAATATGATTGCTATACAGATCATTTAAGAAATCAAGTAGAGCCCCTATAATGGAATTGGGAAAAAAAGGTTCAAACACTTGGCGAAAGCGCAAGATTTAGAATTTCTGGCGTATAAATACTGCACTCTCAAGCCTGCTTACCGTGAACACCCGCCAACATGACATTCACAGGTAATTAATTTTTTTTTGATGTATATGAATGTATGAGAATTGGTAGTTGACCAAGCCTACAAAGGCAAAGGTGACTATTTTGACTGAGTTCAAATCTCGATTCAAGCAGTAAACATTTCCTGCAGTACTGAGTGCATAGACATAAACCTAGTATGTGTAGGTATAAATATAAATATATATATATATATATATATATATATATATATATATATATATATATATATATATATATATATATACTAGCAATGGGTGCCCGGCGTTGCCCGGGTGTTTTGAGGTGTATACTTAGCAAAAAAAAAAAAAAAAAAAAGGTCAATTTTTTAAACTTTGACCTCTATTATGACACCTTAAAATTTATTGTTTAGGGCTGAAATAAAGTTATTAAGTTAGATCCATGTCAAGGAATCTATATCTAAAATTCCCCAAATCTCAGTACCCTGTACATCAAATTTCGAATCTATAGGCTTAAAATTGACAGATTTATTGCGTAGGAAAATGTACACAGACACACACACACACTTTCACTTATATATATATATATATATATATATATATGTGTGTGTGTGTGTGTGTGTGTGTGTGTGAGGGAAGTTTAATTATGAAAATTAAATAAAAATTATATTTTCCCAAATCAAGGAATTGAAGATAGAAGAAAGTATTTCTTTATTCCATGGATTTTCAAATTTTGTTTGTATTCTTCAGACGGAAATGGTCGCCGCCACACATGCTTAAGGTCATCAGAACACAACAAATGAAATTTCGTCTCATCAGATCATAGGACATGGTTCCAGTAATCTATGGGTTTTGTTGACATGTCTTAAGAGGTTTCCTTCTGGGGTGACAGCCATGCACACCAATTTGAGGAGTACAAAGAAGTGTGCCATGCCTACAG
>NC_136503.1:68600736-68675736 GCF_053919585.1 Euprymna scolopes | reverse complement strand
CAATTTCTCCCACTGTGCCTAAATCTACACGAAGATTCCATTGAACAATGCTTCTTTCCTAGAACTGCCCGCCTGTGAAACTCCGTCCCGCTGGTCTGCTTTCCAGCTGACTACAATATGATCGTATTCAAGTCCAATGTAAACAAGTTCTTGCTGGCCCGTCGGCTTAATCAAATTATACCAAATTCCCACTACTAACGATTACTACGGTGTTGTCCCGAGGACTAGCATATACGGTTAAACCCCTATCCTCGAGTGGCTTTCGGGCCATGATAAGAGGCGACTCCCTTGTAAAAAAGTGCTTAATAACCAAAAAAACATTTATATATTCGTATTATTTGTATTCTTCGGACTATTTTTTCTCATCTTCACTGACACTTTCGCAACGTTGTGAAAACCACACTCAAGATGAGAACAGTAGTCCGATGAATCCAAATAATATGAATAATCAATCCTCATCTGAAAAAAAAAAAAAAAGAAACGTAATATTTATATTAGTGTTGGGACGATTAATCGGAAAATCGGAGCTTTTTGGGGTATCGGCATCGGAAAAAATTCGAGCCTATTTTCCGATGCCAAAACCGATTCCTTAAATTATCTTCTTTTTATTTAATTTTGGTTTAATAAACCTCTTCCATTGCTTTTAGTATTAATAAAATAACAAATATTTATGGATTTAAACTTCCAGTGAGACTAAAAATCTCTAGATCACCTCCATAACAAGTGTGTTTTTACGTTTGAGAAAATATAGGCACATTTAAGACGTGCTTTTACGGCAATCGGTACAAAATAACACTTTCATAGTTAGATATTTAGAGATTTTAAAGAATCGGAATCGGTAATTGTATCGGAATCAAGAATCTAGTACGGAATCGGTAATCGTATCGGAATCGGGAAAAATATTGGAATCGTCCTATCACTAATTTATATATCTATAGACGTGAGGATATTTTAGTGAGCAACAATTGTCTCTTGGCTAAACGCTAATTTTCACGTCTTTGGTAGAGAGGTTTCCAGTTTATAAAATAACTAGCATGGGTGCCCGGCGTTGCCCGGGTTTTTGGAGGTTTATGCTGAGCAAAAGGAACAAAAATTAAAAATGATCTTAGTCGTGAAGGATTTCTCCTCCAGTGACGGAGAACAAGAAATCAAAATGTAGCATCGGCAGAACAGATACTACACCTTGGTCATAGCCTGTTGGGTTAGTGAAAAAGTAAAGTCCATTAATTTTCCTCTCACGAATTAACCAGTTTGTTGTGTTATAGCAGGTTTTTTTCTTTTTCTTTTACATAGGCATCACAACTTATCAAGGCCTAGAGACCACTCGAGGATAAGGATTATGAGTGTACAGTAGGCAATTGGACAATATAGTAATCGTTAGTAATGGAAATTCGGTAAATTTGTTAACTTCAGTGGAACGGCTCATCAAGAACTTGTTTACATTGGACTTGAAGAAAATCAAATTGTAGTCAGCTGGAAAGCAGAAAAACGGAAGACGGTTCCACAAGCATGAAGTTCTAAGAAAGAAGCTTTGTTCATGGAATCTATGTTTAGGTTTAGGCACAGATAAAACGTGGGGGGAATTATCGATAGTGTTTTCAGCTAGACGAGTGTTTCTTGTGAAAGTTTGGCGAGGGGGGGGCGATAGATGGAGGCTCAGTCGAGCACTTGCCATGAAAATAACGATAAAGCAGAAACAAACTCGCAACATCTCTTCTGTGAGATAGAAGTTGCAGGGAAGAGTAAAGGACATCTCCGAGGCTACGAAATCTATTTTGAACTCTATCAAGGCAGGATAAGTCCTTTCTAGCAGCTCCTGCCCAGATGTGGCAACAGTACTCCATCCTTGGACGTATCTGGCTCTTATATAGATACAGAATTGCATCAGTAGCGAGATATCTACTGAATCGATAGAAGAATCCCACCATTTTTCCAGCGGTCTTGGAGAAGTCTTTTGTTCTTATCGGACTCCAAGACAAGAATTCGTCTAGTCTGGTGTAGTATCCAGCTTAGTTGTTATTATAGGCAACATCACAGACAAGGTGAACCATTCCTCGTATAATCCAGTGAAAGGTGGCCATATCGAAGGAATCTTACTTGGCGTACAAATACCATGTTATTTTGAATATTTAGTCAGAATTTACTTGTAGGGCACCCTGACGAACTCACGTACAGGAAAAAACTCCGACACTCGAGGATAGTGTCTACTAGGAGAACTTGTGTGAACAAGTGGTCATTTGCTTATGTAACTGTATTCAATATGTGTATATGCGTGTATAATTTCAGTATTGATGGTGCAGCTCTTGGGTATTCATTTTGCTTCCACTAATTTAGTAAGCAAAGAGAGATGTGTGCAAGATTCTGATCCTCTTACGCTGGATCCGATCTTTCATCCTGGTATTTGGTTGTCCGTTTCATTTGGATGATTCGACACATCAACGTTTTAACCCCATCGTTTCAAATTTTCATTGGTCAAAAATGTTCACTTTTAGCACTCTTATGTTATTTTCTACGTGAAAAATACAAGCTTAGTTAAACGGAGAAATAAAGAAAGTATCTCATACAAGCTCGTAACTTTTTACATTCGTTCACTAATTTCCTCACACACAAACTACCAATAGAGATTCCTTATGATACTGGTTAATTCTACAAGTAATAGCGTCAGATCAATAATTCTTCTTAATTGATAAGTTTCAGCTCTTGATATTTTCTGAGAATCGCGGCGGAATATACCGGTCGAAATGTCATGACCTTTATCTACAGAGGAAAATTCACAAACACTAGCTGCTAGCAAGCAAAGTAAACGGTAATCCAACTTAGATTAAACCTATGCGTGTAATCTATTTCTTGAAATAATTACAAGCTTAATAGCTTTATTTAGCTGGAAGCTTTTTAGTTCATTCGTTGAGCGTCATTAGTAAAGGTAGGGACTTCAAAGCTGAAAGAGTTTGTGATGAGCAGACAATTATGTTAACTTAATATTTTATAATTAGAATGAGAAGGAATTAGAGCGCGGACGAGAGAGCGAGCGATAGAGAAAGAAGAAGGGTGTGCGAGTCAGAGAGAGAGAGAGAGGGAGAGAGAGAGAGAGAGAGAGAAGGAGAGGGTTGCGAGAGAGATAGTTGTGTACGAGAGAGTTGTGTACGAGAGAAAAGGAGAGTTGTGTAACAGTGGGTGTGCATGACAGAGCGATTGTGAGTGATTGTGTGAGAGAGAGAGAGAGAGAGAGAGAGACAGCGATTGAGTGAGAGAGAGGGAGCGATTAAGTTAGAGAGAGAGAGAGCGATTGTGCGGGTGAGAGGGAGTGATTGTGTGTGTGAGAGGGAACGATTTTGTGAAAGAGAACGATTCTGTGAGAGAGAACGATTCTGTGAGAGAGAGCGAGGACGATTGTGTGAAAGAGAGAGTGAATATCTAGTAGAGAGATGGTGCGTGAGAGAGAAGGAAAAACAAACACAGTGTGTATGCAAGTAAAATGCACACTGTGTGTGAGAGAGAGGGAGACACGCACATTATAAGTGAGACATACAGTATGCGAGAGAGAAAGACCCACGTTGTAGGCAGGATACACACGCGAAACAGAAGAGCGAGATAACGCGCAAGAGAGGACGTGTGTACATGTGATTAACTAACACGGCAAGGAGAGACAATCGATGTTAAAGTCCTCATCTTCCGTATCCTATTAATACAGCATCGCTTGATACGTATTGCATCAAGTCGACAATTCATATTAATAGCTTTTTCATACAGCTTGTCGAACACTATTCCCTTACATAAAGTCATAAATAATAATACCAAAATATTATTACACTTAGACTTTCATACATATGAAGACATAATTACAAGTCATTTCTTCACACTACAAAACAGAGCTGTCCTCCGATTCACTTACTAGGTCGTAATAACAGCCCTCTTTTACTATGACGTGTAAGATACACACTACGTTAAACTTTTAATTTCAAATATACGTAATTTTTTAATACATCCGTAAGTTCTAGAAACATTGTTCTATCTTAGGACAGTTTTTACTTTCGTCAGAATCACAGTGTTTGTAAAATACCCTATCTATATATTAATACGATAGCGTGTGTGTTATTTTGTGTGTTGCACTTACATCTTTTTTTCTTCCGAGTGACTGTCGTTTAATTGTTATGACTGGGGCTATAACAACAGCATATGCTTTTCATTGTTTTGACTCGAGTGTGTATCCGTTGATATATTATATGCTTTTATACAGAGTGAAGTAATTTTAGGTTGATTCACTATGTCTAATTGTATCGGATATATAATCGAGACTCAAAACAATGATAAGATATGTCATAGCGCTAGTTATGACATATCTTATCATTGTAATAATTTTGTCAAGAATTTTTCCGAAGTTTTAGTTTTGGTTTCGTTTATAGCTGATTGCACTCAAGTCATCTATTTTTTTTTTATAAATAGTTTTACCAAGAAGTCTTCATAAGTTTTGGTTTCGTTTATAGCTGAAGAGACTCAAGCTATATATATATACACACATCTTTTTCATAAGTTTTGTTTTCGGTTTAAGTTTAGTGACCACTTTATTTGGCCGGAACAAATTTCCGGAAGAGACATTCTAATAGCAATCACCGTTTTCAACACGCACACGTATGAAGTAAGCGCAAAGACACAATGTCGTAATGTACGCACCTACGATAAAAAGAACTACGTTACGATTCGTGCGCAGAAATACAACAAACAGTCCGGAACATTCTGGAACCCGGCTATATAAGCTTTTGCTCGCGTAAATCAAACCAGTTCAGGGTGCAGTTTTACCAGTAAACAATAACGCCGCTGTCGTACTCCGTCGTTGTGTGGCACTAAACTATTAACATAACTTCGCGCGCGTCATCACCTAAATTCGCCTCATGGAAAGCTTCGCGGACACTGCAGATTCTTAAATTCGGCAGGAGGAGAGAAAACGCCATATTCGTCGAAGAATTCATTTCATCAGCTTTTAATTTATTTTTTTTTAAATATATTCGCAAGATATTCATTACTGAAAATTCAACATTTTCGATAGTACTTTCTTCAATACTTGACTGCATTGTTTTGTTTTTATTGTTTTTTGCTTTTTTTTTCTTTGGGACAAAATAAAGATGAACACTAATCTACGCTATGGACAAAAATAGTTTGCTTTTAAATATCGCACTAGCACTGCCCGGTCGTAAAATGTGCTTAAATATGATATTTGAATTTCCGCAAATTTCGTATTTATTATTATAGAGTCAGTTCGTTCATATGATATTGTACCCAGTATATAGTCAGGATTGCAAAAGTAGAAAAAAAAAAGCGATTTGAGTGCCATCACTTGGACTCGAAACCGATAACTAAACATAATGCTATGATTGAAACTATATGTTTATAAGTTAAGTAAAGACTGAAGTTTGTTTGTACTCAATATGGTTGGACTGTAGAAAGGAGTGTGAATTTTATTAAATACAAGTTAGCTTCCATGAAAACATTCGTTTTGATAGACAAGATGCAAGTAAGTGTGGTCGGACGGTGTGCATAGTTATATATATATATATTATATATATATATATATATATATATATATATATATATATAAAGGTTTTTAGTGGTACAAAATTGTAATAAAGTTTTCAAAAGGCTAAGTGGAGTCATTATTAGAATTTTGAGAAAGATCGAGGTGGGGGGGGAGAAAAATAAAGAGACAAACGACTATTCCACTAAAATAATATATATATATATATATATATATATATTAGAAAACTTGAACGACTTATTTTTTGATGCGACAAAGTTTCACATAATAAAACAAAACAAAACAGCGGCTAATGTTTCTTTTTTACATTTATACTAAATCTATAGTAGCAACGCCGATCAAGAAACGTGTATAAACTGGTCGTTCTCAAGACGATTGCTTCTTTGAAGGCTATGAAACTATTATCTTCACATTTAATGTCAATATAACCTTGTCCTCTTAAGCTATTACATTTATTGGATTTATTATGTCCAGTCTTCTCATCTTATTCATCATCATCCAATTAACAATCTATTCATGTTAAGTCGTCGATGGCTTTTCATCATTATTTTTGTGAAATGGATGAATTTCAAATCAAATGATTTTTTATCATTCTATATGAGACAAAAATACATTTGAAATATTATAACTCCTTATCTTATAGGATTTCGATGTCTACCACCTCTTCAGAGGAGAAAATATTAGCAAATAATTATAGTGGTTTACACCTTATTTGTTAAACTCAGTAAGACATGGAAAATCACAATTAAAAGTTGTTTAAGTATTTAAATATCATAGAGTAAGGGAAGTTATTGAAAAGGATATAAAAATTCACACCCAAATTGCATGGAAAAATCCGAAGTGAATGTCTTTGATAGCAGTGTGGTAAGTAGATCCAATCTGTATTTTGAGTAATCCACATTACAAGGTAACAGTCCGAAGTAGGCATTTCCCTGGACATATTATCTTTGTTTATATAATGAGCACGGTAAAAAAATTATTATATAGGTCTGATGGATCTGTTTATTAATAAACATATTTAATATATTTTATATTTTTTTATAATTATAGAACATGCACTTCAAATTCCACTCCAACATGTTAATGAAATAAAAATCGCTTTCAGTAGACAGGCTGCGCAAATTAAGAGAAAATGAACTGATATATCCAATAATATTTTATAAGACCTATAATCACAGGTTTCCATACCAGTCGATTGTTAGATAATTTGATTCTGAAGTAATATATATATATATATATATATATATATATATATATATTTCAATAACTTCCCTTACTCTCTCTCTCTATATATATATATATATATATATGTATATATATTGTTTCTTGCATTGTGAAAAGCTTTTTTTTTAATATACTCTTTTTAAAAAGTCTATCAGTTTATTCAAGCTGGAGATAGGGCATCCGATAGGATGCGCAACTCTCGCTCTCTAACTCAGATATTTCAACCGAGTGATCTTTTTTTTTTAATTCTGAATCCTTTTGAGTGCAACTGTTTGAAACTCTTTGGCACTTGGTTCGTCGGGTATATTTGCAATGAAGTTTTTGACATTCTTTTTATTAGTACATTCGCTTCTATAATTATTGGAATGATAGTGATATTTCTAAGATTCCAGGGTTTTTGTTAGGTAATACATATATATATAAGACCTCGGTATTTCGTTATCTTCCCTACTCAGTAATGTATGTGTGTGCGCACGCACATTAGTAAGTGTGATGTCAAAATATATTATATATGTCTATATGTGCATGTGTGCGAGTGTGTTTGTGTCTACGCGTATGTATATGAATGCGAATATTCCTATATATGTAGCTATTTAAGTAACTGGTTAGGTTGCGATTTTCTTCCGCTTCGATTATTTGAGAAAATCAATCAAAAGTCATAAGATTATTCTAAGACGATTTTCTTGCTTTACTTACTGCAACAAAACGATTTTTTTTCGTCTACTTTTTTTTTTTGTTTTGTTTATCAGAGAGAAATCAGTACTAATTAGATCTGTGCGAAAATTAGGTGAGCATTATTTAGATTTTTGAAAGGAAAACAACAACAAAAAAAAGAGAAGAAAAAAAAACAGTAGAAATTCAATTCTCTTAATTTGCATGCAGCACAGGAAGATCACGTGACAATGACTTTCCGTGGAGCACATTTTCCAGATTTGTATAATCTTTTATTTGAAATGCCGTCTGCCATGTGAAAGCATTTTCTCCCGGCTTCCGTAGACCTGAAAACTGTATTAAGATGCGCCACACAAGCATATGGAATAAATAAAGCCTTTTCCACATTAGACGCTAAGCCTTATACAACATATAACATATACATACTAGCTGTTCCAGCTCGCCGCTGCTTGGGATGCAATGAACTTATTTGGAGTTTAATTAGTGCTGAAAGAATTTCCAATGTTTTTTCAAATTCTGATAAAATTACTGATTCCGTTCTAAAATCACGATTCCGATTTTTTAAATCTCTAAATCTTACCAAAAGAAAAGCAATAATTAAAACTGTGCTTCATGTCCAGCAGACTCATAACTTATTTCTCTTATTTTCCCCTGTAATCCTTACTTTAAATGAGCGATATGTCTGACAAAGGGTAAGAATTGCTGATTTCTGAGTGCGAGTTTCTCCATGTAACACTTACTGCTGTTGGCTAGTTTTTGACCTTGAAGTATCTTGAATTGGAAGCCGTGTTTAATTTCCAAAATGTTTCCGATGTACAAGTCCTGGTGATGAAGAATATTCAGTGGGTAGTTGTTCCATACAGGTTCTAGATTTTATAATTTTGCAGGCAAAGAGCAAAAGATATTTCTTGTGTTGACACGAAAAAATTGTGCTGGAATGCTAAAAGATTCAATATTTTTATGGAACGATTCTGGTTTCTGATTGGTTGCTAGCAGAACGTGGCTACATTTGATTCGTCAATTCCTATCGTCAGTGCCTATTAGAATATTTCTAACATTCAGTGATCATACCCTCATATAAAAAAATTTTGCAACAAAGCAGATTTTTAGCTTTTCAGATCAAGTGTGTTTATGTCTTGTCGAGAGAAATTTCTATGAAAAAAATATTTAACAAAGAATCGCAGTTATTTTTATTTTCAGGCTTGTCTGGATTCTCGGCGTAGCCCGGCTGTTTGGAGCTTTGTGTTGAGCAAAAAAAAAAGTGGTAGTAGGCAGGCAGGCTTGAACTCGTACCGCGAAGGAGTAAAAGAACGTGAAATAAACGTGATATTGTTTGCTGTTGCGTTCATCGATCTCGTAAAAATCCGTCGCCTTTGTCCAAAGTTTTTGCGAGACATATAAACGTACATACATACATACATACATACATACATACATATATACATTTAAACAGACAGGTGAGATTTATATAATAGATTAGCGTAAAAAATACAATATATATATATATATATATATATTATATATATTCGGGAAGAAGAAATAAACTTTGAGTGATTCATAGATCTTAATTATATTGAGACTTTGTAATAACTAAATATTTATCTTTTTTTATAAGTACAAAAAATAAAAAAGTTTTAAACAAAACCTGAAAGTTTTGTGTCAAAGCATCGTTTTGGGCATTGGAAAATAGGCACACATTTCCCCGATTCCGATACCCAATCAAAGTTCTGATTTTCTGATTTCTGGATTTAATGAATCGTCCTAACATTCTTGATTTCAATTTATTTGGACTTTTTAAAATATTATGCAGAAAAAAAATATTTTAGTAGCAACGGAAGTAACTTTGTATATGCTTCTATAAAATTATAACTGTTTAAGTAACAGGCTTAGTCGACTTATGCTTAGAAAGTTCCAATTTGTATTCAATATTGTCCTGTTTGTAGCTATTTTTTGCCGTTAAAAATAATTCAAATTTGTTTCACTCGTCCGAATCCACTATATATGACGTTTCAAGTCTGTAGACCAGAAATTGACAGAGTAGCTTTGTAGTGACTATTTCACACACGGATAGACTAGGTCATACGCACGTAATATATATATATATATATATATATATATATATATATGTATATATATATAAAGTAATGTGATTGATAATTTAAAATTTAAAAATCAAATTATAATTAAATTAAAAATCCGTTTCATAAGAAGGAACAACAACAAAATCAATTATCTGTACGATCGTTTCGGAAAACAATGCTTTTTATTGTGGTATACATCAAGTTACGTACAATAATTACATATAGTTTTTTAATAAGCAAGGTCTCCTCGTCAGCAAATTTTGAAGGGTTTTTATTGAATTTAAAAGACACCATAAATAAACCTAGCATTAAAAGTAAGGCAGATGAATCTTTTAATTTTTCGCTTTTTGAAATCAGGAACTATGGTTAAAATACTCATTTAGATGTTTGCTATAGCTTTTTATCTTATTGAATGATGAATCTTTTACGTCATAGCACATATATATATATATATATATATATGTGCTATGACGTCATATATGATGTAGAAAACGATGTCTTATATAACATTCTAGCAAACCAAATGAGGATGGCTCGAAAATGAAAGTAAAGATTCTCGGGTATACAAGGCTAATATATACATAGGAGAGAGAGGCAGACAGACAGACAGTAGGTAGAAACGTCCGTCTCTAATCGAAAGCTACTTTTAATCTATTAAACATAGAATTGCGGCATTTGGTAGGGGTGCTTGAATATGTAAAATTTCTAAATGAGATACAATTAATCGTTTTGTTTGTAATGATGTTCCAAACTTTGTAAGAAAAAAAAAAGCACATACATCGACAATGCACCAAGATATATCTTAAGTAAATGATACATCCTTAGGTAGAGTCTACAAACATCGAGCAATTAATGACGGCTTAACGCCCACACGATTAAAGAATTAATCCGACCCCCCCCCCATTAATTTCAGTTATCTAATCTCTATTCTGACAGTTTTGATTGCTATGAGGATAAAACCTTAAATTGGGAATTCATTTTTTTTTTAATTTTTAGCTTCGTTTTTTTTTTTTTTTTTTTTTTTGTGCGGGATATCAGCCCGTTTGAAATAATTTAATGCAGAATCTAAAGATTTGGTAATTAAATTTATTAATATTTTAAATTATTTAACCAGAGTTTTTATTTTAACTAGTCTTTAATAATTTGTATGTCAATTACTGTTTTCTAGAGAGAATTACTTAACCCACACACGTGCGCTGGCAAGCACTATATTTTCGAATCTGTATCTTTGGAACTGAGTTCACAGACGAAAAACCTCAAATTTTGCCCTCACTTCTCACTTAGACATCGAATATTCATAAGAAGATATATATATATATATATATATATATATATATAATAAATTCCACAGCCAAACAACGTCGCAGCCTACAAGAGCCATGACAGTCAAAGAACCGGCTCTTGTGGGCTGCGACGTTGTTTGGCTGTGGAATTTATTATATACAATCTCTCACATTCTGAAAATCATATATGTATATATGACATAGAAAAATGCCAGCATGAAAAGGAATATGGTTACGATTAAACTTCGAAAAGTAAAAGGACTAGTTGTTAAAACTTGAAATAAAAAAGAAAAGCTATTCTAGTAAAAAGTGTAACAAATTTATAACCTAAAATATTACAGCATTAAAAATTGATTACATAATGTTAAACTGAATTTAAAAATTCTTAATTCTGCAATATTTTAAGTTATAAATTTATTATACTTTTTACTGGTATATCTTGTCTTTTTCTTTTCTAGTTTTAGCAACTAGTCCTTTTCTAAGTTTAATCTTAACCATATTTCTTTTCGTGCTCGCATTTATCTGTGTGATCCATTATTTTTCCACACCTTTCTTTGTCAATAATTCATTAAAACAATTGTCAACTCCTTAAATTGACTAAATAAAAAATCAAATAAAAAAAAACGTAATTAAGTAAATAAATAGTCAGCAGTCAGTTTTGACCGGAGAGCCAAGACGAAAAGTCGGTTAGCGATTGAGCACAGCGACAGTGAATCATCAGCGACAGTACAGCTGAACGACAGATCCGGATAGCAGTGAATTATTAGCGACAGTAGTAACTGAATCAACTATTCGTGGCGACCGGGCGAACAACGTGAGTGCGCAACGAATGAAAACATTGAAAGGACGGCAAGCAGATTTGGTTGCCATGGTAATTGATAGGCATCAGAAAAAAAACAGTCTCTCCGTTCCTTAAATATTCTGAGGAATTTTGAACATCAGTAATTTAGTAGTTTTGTTTTACTGAACGAAAATTGAATTTTTTTTTTCAAAAATATAGCTGAGAAGGTGATCTATGAACTGTAACAATTGTTTGAAATTTGGTCGCAAAATAAATATACGGTGAAACTTTAAACCGGTTGAGAAAAACTAGCACTTAACTATATATGCAAACGCGGTAGTTTTTGAATGAGATATATTTTCCCAAGACATCTGGCCTTGATTGGAAAGCTCCACAAAGTCTTTCGCAAGAGCTTTTTTGGAACACATTATCACTGGACTGCTTCCCTGTGAATTTCAACATGTTCGTTTTCAAATCCAGTGTAAACAAAGTTTTGTCATTAATTGTTTTTCATACTTAATGAAACTTAATTCATTCTATTAATCATTCTCAGTCCTATCATAGTGTGCTGCTTCACCTTTCAACTGACTCTCATTCCATCTAATCCTTGATGGGCTTTTAGCCTTGATACGTGTAATACGCCACCATCAACAAAAAACCAGGTAGATGCTCAACTGAACAAATAAGCGTAAGACATATGCATATATACTCGCATCGAATTTTATTTGGTTGTGTAAGTTTCTATAACCATAAAAAAATATAACAGTGCACGGACACACGTATGCAGATGCATGCGAATCGACGTCACCAGTAAAGAAAATGATTATAAAAAAAGAGAGAGATCATGTTAGAGACGCACGCAATAACATTCGAAAGCACGTTCAAGACGCGGGTGACATCAGAGCTGTAACGAGAAGTCACGCGTGGCGGGAGAATAAGGAAATAAATGTCTTTGTTACAACGAGAAAACGCGAGTTAAATTTATTTTCTATATTTGTCTCGTTTGCGACTGAAGCTATAACGTGTTGGATAACGTCACTGAAACGTTCTTAGTACCAGGGATTATATATATATATATATATATATATATATATATATATATATATACACACACACATGAAAAAAAAAACATCAATTATCCCGAAAAGTCATTGTCCATTGAGATTTTAACAAAAGAGACGCACCGTAATCCGCCAGAGACGCAGGATATGTTATTATTTCCAGCTCCTTCAATCGAATAGGCATATTTGACATGTCCTCGAGAGGCCGCCATCTTATTTAGAAAACCTTACCGCACAAGAAGCACTAAAATGATTCTCTAACATGCAATGCAGCCATTTTGTATGTATGCATGCGCGTAGTTACCGATCTCCTTCCAGCAATAATTTAGGGATGGTTTAAAGCCAATTCTCCTTTGACCTAGCTATGGATACTTAGCTCGACAAATGTTAAACTTTTATAAACTCAAAATTTCGGCTGTTGGCCTATTTTATAACAGTTTACGAAACAGTGCTATGTTTCTGAGTGTTTAGAGATTTCTAGTGAGCATAATAATAAATGCTCAACCGAGGTTTTCAGGAATATCGATATGTACTGCATATTCAGATGAGTAGGGGATGTGGGTTCGAATTCAGATGAACTCCTATGCTCTGAACCATAGTTAAAATTAAGAAAAAATATCACGAAAAACCTTTCCCAATCTCAGGTGACAAACTGGTGTTTTACGGAACATTTCCAAGCTGGGACAAATACGGATGAGCAGTTAGCTATCTAGGAAAATGCGAGCCGTCAAATAGCTAGCTTGCTACACAGGACAAATACGGCTGGACAGCTTACTACCTAGGACTAATACGGCTGTAAAGTTATCTAACGAGCTATCCAGGACAAATTCAGCTAGGGCAGTTGGGTACATAGCCAATAGCGCACTTGCTAGTAAGGACAAATACTACCTGGCAATTATTAGGCTAGCTAATATGGCTAGGGGAGTTAGGTGGCTAGGAAAGACAAATGTGGTTGGGCAGCTCACTTGCTCGTCAGGATAAATACGACGGAGTAGTTAGCTAACAATCCAGGACAAATATGGCCGGGAGTTAGCTAGCTATCCAGAACAAATATGACCGGGAAGTTAGCTAGCTATCCAGAACAAATATGGCCGGGCAGTTAGCTAGCTAGCTATCCAGGACAAATATAGCCCGGCAGTTAGCTAGCTAGCTATCCAGGACAAATATAGCTCGACAATTAGCTTGCTAGCTATCCAGGAAATATATGGCCAGGCAGTCAGGACAAATACAACAGGGCAGTTAGCTATCTAACCTGAACAAATATGGCTAAAGGAGTTAGGTAGCTAGCCAGAAAAAATACGGCCGGCAAATACGGCCGATCAATTAGCTTAGCTAGCTAGCGAAGACAACTTAACTAGATTGCTAACCAGAAAAAAAAACCGGTGAGTAATTAACTAGTTAGCAAACACAAATATAATGTGACAAGTAAATAACTCGCAAGCTAGCCCACAAGGACGTATGAGCGGACGTATAACCAGTACAAATATAAACGGGCAGTTAGCCGTGTATCCAAGACAACTATACCTTGTATTTTGATAGCTAGCACACAAAATATAAAGATATAGTCAGATTAGTTGTTTGGATTAACTTGTGAAAATAAGTGTAGTTACAACAAGCAAATAGTAACTTATTTCTTTTTTCTTTTATATTGACAATTTCATGTTTTGTTTGGATATAAGAACCCACTAATATCAACATTAAACTAAAAGAAAGTTTCTATTTAATAACAATGTATCTAAAACAACAAAAAAGGGAGTAAAATTACAAAGTGAAGAAAGGATTCTATAAAAGTGGTAATCAGCTTTCTTTCACCTAAAGAAAGCAACGTGGACGCACACGTCGAACGATGTGGGTTTACAAAAAGGCTTAAAGTATTTGCGTAAAAGGTCATTTTCAGATTACGTCTGTCTATTGTTATCGTTTGTTACGAAGATAAACACCACATTATTTTCCAGCGTTTTTTTTTCTATGTGGAAGTTTAGGATAGAAAGAAGAAAGTAAGCAGCTAGAAAGAAAATGCGGAGAACGACGCGCTTACAAGTGGACTGTTCGGCGTTCTTTTGAAAAGTTTCGCTTTCAAGGACTTTTTTTCCTTTTCATCGACACACCTGTCAACGTAAAGTGGATATGAACTACAGAACATTATTTGTCGACATCATATGTCTCTTGGTCGCTCTCTGTCTGTCCGTTCCACTTTTTTCTCGGAAACTACTGGGCCGATCTGGCTGATTTTTGTATGAACCTCTGTTATTATGTTATAAAAAGGGACAGACTCCGGTAAGAAAGCAAACTAGATAAGTTTGAAAATGATATTTGGAAAAAGGTTAGAATCGAACCAAGTAGGCAAGTGTCAAAAAATAATAGATACTTAATCCTAGGAATGCAGAACGAGTGTTCATTATTTTAGAAATAACTGGATATTAAATGTCAGTTAAAAGATTGGACAATACGAGTTTAGAAATAATGATTAACAAACTAGGTTAAAAACGATATAATTCAATTTAGGAATTTCTTTGTTTACCAGAGGCGTGTAGGTGCATGTGCAAAGCGCACGTGTAATTTAAAACGCGAGGGAGTCGCATTGGTTGACCATACCTCTGACGTCATCAAGAAAGGAGATTCTCAATATATTGACAAAGGGTTCGAAGTTAGAGAGAAAGAGAGAGAGAGAGAGAGAGAGAGAGTCACAGTCAGAGAGCGACTTAGAGTTGAGCCCCCCACACTGGGAAATGACATCCTCTTGGGGGCGAGAAGGGGGGGTAGATACAACAATGAAATCGTAAAAGCTTGAATCCCTGACTATTATCATCATCCAGCTGGTATGAATAAAGAATCATTTATATTTTTAAACTGTTGTCTTCGCCTGTCGTCATTCCACCATAAAGGAAAAGGTAAATGTGTTTTGTCTATTATCTTGTAAACGAACTTTGTGTATAACTCCCTCGATGTATTGTCCTCAACAATCATAAATAATGTATCTCCCCTCTAGTTGTGTTTACAAAAACTGTTGCATAAATGCCTCAGCTCCGTATTAATAACATGAAATCCCCAAGAATTTTCACAGTCGTCGTCGTGACGTAAACAGTAGATAGATGCCATTATCGTCTTCTGCATTATGGGCCTCTCAATATGAACCCCCGCTACACAACAATTATAAGGTGCAGCAAACTAAGTATCATGGTATCCGTTGGGTGCACAGGTCGGGGTAAATAAGGATTAGTATTTCATACAAAAAAAATAAGCAGGAATTTAACGATATTCAACCATCAATTTGGCATAAAAAGTATTCATTCTAAATCAGCGGGTGTTGAATTTTGCCAGTTTTTAACCGGCTAAAGCGATGTGACGTTGGTCTAGTCGTAAGCAACAATCACTGACGACCCGCGTGTTTCCAGTTGTAGTCCAGTTCGTTGCACAAAAATCACATCCACTTGAGAACGTTGTCAACGTCTTCGTAGCCCATTCCGTAAATACCGGACGGCTTTCTAGAATTAATTCTAATTAGAAAACTATCATGAAAACCAAGGTCAACATTAGAAGCCTTTGATTCATACAATATTTTAAAGACTCGTCATGCATATAAGACTTATAATAAGCTAGTACAATCGTTTATAGGTGTGTCAGTCGTCGTCGTGACGTAAACAGTAGATAGATGCCATTATCGTCTTCTGCATTATGGGCCTCTCAATATGAACCCCCGCTACACAACAATTATAAGGTGCAGCAAACTAAGTATCATGGTATAGAAAACTATCATGAAAACCAAGGTCAACATTAGAAGCCTTTGATTCATACAATATTTTAAAGACTTGTTATGCATATAAGACTTATGATAAGCTAGTACAATCGTTTATAGGTGTGTCAGCAACTTGCACACCCATTTACTAAGGCTATGACAACAGCATATTCTTTTGTTTTGACTCCCGAGTATGTATCCGACACAGTTAAACACAGTTAATCAGCCGAGAACCACATCACTCTATATAAAAGCATATAAGATATGAACGGATACACACTTGAGAGTCAAAACAATGTAAAGAATATGCTGTTGTTCTAGCCCTAACCATTTTAAAAATGAGATTATGCGATCGCTTAGATGAGTAAAGTAAAAAGAAAGAAAAGAAAAAGTTTAATAAGATGGCATCACATATAGATGGCTTCACATATAGATGGCATCACATATAGATGGCATCACATATAGATGGCTTCACATATAGATGGCTTCACATATAGATGGCTTTACATATAGATGGCTTCACATATAGATGGCATCACATATAGATGGCTTCACATATAGATGGCTTCACATATAGATGGCTTCACATATAGATGGCTTCACATATAGATGGCATCACATATAGATGGCTTCACATATAGATGGCTTCACATATAGATGGCATCACATATAGATGGCATCACATATAGATGGCTTCACATATAGATGGCTTCACATATAGATGGCATCACATATAGATGGCTTCACATATAGATGGCATCACATATAGATGGCATCACATATAGATGGCTTCACATATAGATGGCATCACATATAGATGGCTTCACATATAGATGGCATCAGATATAGATGGCATCACATAGAGATGGCATCACATATAGATGGCATCACATATAGATGGCTTCACATATAGATGGCATCACATATAGATGGCTTCACATATAGATGGCATCACATATAGATGGCTTCACATATAGATGGCTTCACATATAGATGGCATCACATATAGATGGCTTCACATATAGATGGCTTCACATATAGATGGCATCACATATAGATGGCAGCACATATAGATGGAATCACATATAGATGGCTTCACATATAGATGGCATCACATATAGATGGCATCACATATAGATGGCTTCACATATAGATGGCATCACATATAGATGGCTTCACATATAGATGGCATCACATATAGATGGCTTCACATATAGATGGCATCACATATAGATGGCATCACATATAGATGGCTTCACATATAGATGGCATCACATATAGATGGCTTCACATATAGATGGCATCACATATAGATGGCTTCACATATAGATGGCTTCACATATAGATGGCATCACATATAGATGGCATCACATATAGATGGCATCACTAATTAAAAAATAAATGAAATTGTATAGTTTTCTTATAAACTATCAGGTCGAAATGGCACGTGTCAAAATTTTAGCTAAATTGGATTTTTTGTCTTTCAAGGTACAGTTCTTGAAGTGAAGCTACTGGTGAAGTTAAACTAGAGCACGATTAAAAAACTCTGAATTTCTTGTGTTGAAAGAGTATCACTTTCTGTTGGGAAAAATACTATTCACGCAAAGCAATGTCTTGATAACCGTTATAGGACTTCTTCATAGCAAACAATGGTGAAGACGTAGGATGCTGGTATTAAAAGTGGTTGTATAGACAGAAATGATTCTGAACCGTTGATTCGCTTTGTAATGTAGTCGTTATTCTCTTCAATGGTGTCGTTCCATTTTAAAACTTGGACCCAAACGTTGTGTCAGAGAAAGTCAGAAGGGGGGAAAAGAAATTAATTCGACTCCGTTTTTAAATTGAAATAAAATGCACTTATGAATGGTTATTCCAAAATAACACATTTCTTCTTGCTTGAAAATTCTCTTAATTCATCTCGTCTGCCATGTAGTTTACAAAACCCTGCCGTCCCGATACGGCTTAAAAGTCTCTCGCCGCCACCACAGGGCCACACCTCTATCTCACCTAGACAGCGTTTTCCTTTTTGTCACATGGTGCATTTTCCTCTCTCTTTTTTCCCCGTCTCTTCCTCCGCTGTGACGTCACTTCTCGTACTGGCTCGATCATTTGCATATGTGTCATGTGGCTGCTACTGCTGCTGCTACCAGCGCTAGAAGTTCTGTTACAGCTCAAATTCGGCAGTTGTCGGGGGAAAAGATGAAAAAGGTTTCCAAAACTTGTTTGGGCCGGTCGTAAATTGATGTTCAGTGAGATTGTAGATCACTTGAAGATATCACAAGGCAGTGTATTCGCCATTTAGCATGATTATTTGTTAATTGAAAACAAAAATTTTCAAAGAGGGGACGGGGTTTTCTCACAGACGATCAACGATGGATTAGGAGCGAGCAATAACTCAATAAATAAAATCTTTTTGACTTTGAAGGTTAACTATTGAGCTTAACTTCATCTGCAATATACGTTTGTATCATGACTCTGGAGTTCCTCTTATAAACCATTATGATGATCCATTTTATAATCCAGTCATAACTGAAATTATAGTTACTAGCATGACCCGTGGAAATTCAACAGAAAGCAAATATTTTAAATCAATAAACATGTTTTGATCGAGCTGATATTTTCTGGATAGCGGAATATATATATATATATATATATATATATATATATATATATATATATACATATGCGTAACTCAGAGAGTAAGGAATGAGGGTAGAGAGTTTATAATGTTTATACGCCATAATCGCGTTGACACACCGGTTCTCGTCAGATCATCGAAGTCGATCTGTGTTAGTACCAGATGGGTGACCATTTGGGAATTATGGGCGCTGTATGTGCTCTCTGCTTATCTCGGCATGGTTTCCAGTCGTCCTGTACCTCCACATACCACTGGTATTTAACAATGTCGACTCAAGAGAAGTGTAGTTGGAGATGCACAACTCTTGCCACAAGATTTTTTTTCGGCCTTCAAGATTTTTTTTTTTTGTATATAAAATCCATAAGCTAAGATAATAGTTCTGCTCACTGCGTAATTACGCTGAAGAAAGGTTAAAATGAATCGGATTTCATCAATTTCTCTCTGTGTGTTTTTGAAACTCTTATAAATTCTCGTGAGATTTGGTAAAATTCTATTCGTTCGCTGATATATAAACTTGTACCAATGAGTCTTGCCTAAGTAAGCCACTAACTTATTGCCAAAAATGCAATGTAACTCTTTGTGTAAACTGTCTTGTTTATTACCATAAGCTGTAAATTTTGTTTTGGATGTATTGGCTCTTGATTGCCGAAACATACCACATGAATCCAGTGTCATATTTATAGGAGAGTTAATGTTGCGCTTTTAAAGTGAAATAACTTTTTTTTTAATTGTTTATTCTAATCCGGTTTTAGGACAACAGAATATTCTCATTACGCTTTTTGACTCTCGCGTATACATTTGCCTTAGGGCTGAAACACTCTCGACGACACAACCCTGGCACCCACATATGCGGTGTCTATGACCGGACGTTTCACACAGAAAGAGGACTACGCCAAGACCGATTGATAAAGCACTGAGGCCTCGACTAGTCATCGTCAAGACTGACGGACTACATCAGGATTATAAATTTGACAGATACAGTTAATCAACTAAGAACCACAATCACTTTATAAAAAAAACATATAAGATATCAACGGATATATACTAGAGAGTCAAAACAACAAAAAGAATAGTCTGTAATCCTAATTCTAGTCATAACAGTTACAACTGAATGGTTCAAAATATAAATACGGTAGGGCATGATGGGTTAAAACTATATTACATTATGCGATTAGGTGACCTAACGTTTTTTTCTGATATTTTCTATGGAATGTTCTTGCGCATGTGTCAATCCGTCTCAAAAAAAAATGTTCCGTCAAGCTTGAACTCTTTTGCATATTTTTATGCTAACTTTGAAAAAATGTGAGCTGTACAGAATTTATTGAAGAACTAGCATAGGTGCCAGGAGTTGCCCGGGCGTTTAGAGAGAGAGAGAGAGAGAGAAAAAAAAAAGTTGTATCAGGCATGCAGGCTCGAACCTGTACCGCGAAGGAGGAAAAGAACGTAAAAAAAGTGACGTCTTGGCTTTGCGTCCATCGCCAAACCGGAAGTGGAGAAGTTTTAAATTTGAAAAGAGGAGATAACTTTCGAAAATATCGACGAAAAAAGCGACCTGTCCCTGTAGAAAAGTGCCAGGTGAAGGAATAAATGTTTTAAGCCAATTTTTCGATATTTGTCATCCGAATGGTTGAGCTTCAAAATGGTACCGATCTCGTGAAAATCCGTCGCCTCTGTTACAACTTTAGGCAGACATACAGCCATACATTTAAACAGACAGGTGAGATTTATATTATAGATAGAGGTTTACCTGTGCTTACTAGTTACTGCTTAAAAGGGTTCAAAAGCCAGTCGAGTATAAAGATTAGTGAATTTCACAAGTAAACGATGATACAGCATTGTGAAGAGCAGTAACGATGGCTTGTAACTGGTTAAAATTTGATTATTTAAGACGATGTTTTAACAAGAACCTGTTTACATTGACCTTGAAGAATACCATATTGTAATATGCTGGGAAGAAGCTCCGTGGCATTGTGTTACACAGGTAAACTGTTCTAGAAAAAAAAAAAAGATTGTTCGTTTCTGTTTAGTTTTAGGTAACCAGAAAGAGAAGCGGGAATTATTAACAGTTGCTGTAGATAAACGATTTTTTGTTGTAAATGTTTTAGTGAAGGGGACGTTAGATTAGAGCTCAGTCAAGCACCTAGCCAATAACGATAGAGCTTCTCTGTGAAATAGGTTACTAGGAAGAGAAAGGACATTCCGGAATAGATTTCGAAGTCGGTTTTCTAAACTGCCAAGGTAGGAAAGAATGACACGAGCGGCACCTCCCCAGTAGATAATGACGATTTTTAATGATTAAAAACATGAAACACCTTGGCAATTTGGACTCGAGACGAAGTGTAGTACCTGTTCTGATACTAAAATGTATTCTGTTCTGTCAATAACGGAGAAATCCTTTTAGGCTGAGGATTTTTTTTATTACTATTCCAATTAAGAATGCCTATTATAAGGATAGTTAGATTTTCTTCACATTAATATCTATCCTTGCATCTTACCCTGCTTTCTTGGAGAGGGATCAAATAAATAAATGGTGAAATAATCTGTACATATAAAAGTCCCCCTTGCAAGGGGTTTCGTATCATACATATTGCATTAAGCATGCTTACATATAACCGGTAATGAACACACATGCGCCTCATTTATTTCAGTCATTAAGGTCAAAAGCCACTCAAGGATAAGGGTTCCTATTTATGGTCTTTCCACGAAACCAAAGTAAGATTCATTCGGGGTTTAAATGTGGAAGAGCCCCCCCCCTAAAAAAGGGGGAACTCTGTGTGTGAATAGAAATAGAAATTGCGTAAAGTCTAAAAGGAGTGCTCCACTGATCAAGGACAAAAAACAAGAGGTAGAACCAGAACAGGTACTACATTTTACTCCTTGCCCAAAGGTTAAAAGAACTATACTCATTGTCAGTTGAGAAACATTATGTGGAGATTTTGAATTCAATGAACTAAGATTGATTAACTTATAACAAGAATCTGTTGACATTGACCATGTAATCATAAAAGAGGCAGTCCCGTGGTAATGTGTTTCACAGACGGAAAGTATTTAAAAAGCTCCGAGATTCCGTCTGCACGTAGGAACAGAGAACAGAAATACCAAATCCTTAGGTACGACATAGAAAAGAAACTGGAATCTTAAGATCTCTATTAGTCCGTTAATTATAGGAACAACCGGATTTATGAAAGAGAATTTAAAACAACAACCTGTCGAATATACCCGTGAACCAAGTGCAAGAGAAATACAAGCAACTGCACCCAAAGTAACGGTTAGATTTTTTTTTTAAAACGGATCTCTTGCTTCGAGTGACTGAAAGAGTGGGTGAATGTCTTGCATCCGGCAGGGTGCCCCGTCCCCATGAAGACAAAACAATTAGAAAATTAAAGCACGAGATGAACATATGCAGCATTTCATATGAAATACTAGATCGTGATTAATAATAAGCGTTGAACGAATAAAAAGAAAATTGCAGAGAAAAATCCAGACATTAGTTCAAATATACCACGCCCAGCCTTAAAAGCGTGACGCCAGTGACGTACATCTTTTATTTGTCTTTATACAATCCCAGCAGATGTAAACTGTAAAATTATATTTTACTAGCAGGGCGCCCGGTATTGCCCGATTGTAAAATACGCTTAAATATGATCTTTTGATCAACACAAATTTCGTATTTATCATTATACTAGCTTGGGGGCACGGCGTTACTCGGATGTTTGAAGATGTGTGTTGAGCAGAAAAAAAAAGTAAAAAGAAAAAGTGGTAGTAGGCAGGCAGACCCGAACCTGTATCGCGAAGGAGGAAAAGAACGTGGGAGAAAAAAAACGTGACATCTTTGCCGTTGCGTTCATCGCCAAACCGAAAATGGCGAAGGTTTAAATTAAGGCTAGTCAATCGACAAGAGGAGATGACTTTCGAAAATATCGACGAAAAAAGTGACCCTTGTAGAAAAATGCCCAGCTAAGGGTAAAGGAATTAATGTTTTTAGCCAATTTTTCAATATTTGTTGTCCGAAGGGTCGCGCTTCAAAACGATACCAATCTCGTGAAAATCCGTCGCTTCTGTCGAAAGTTTTAGGCAGGCATACAAACATACATACATTTAAACAGACAGGTGAGATTTACATAATTATATTTTATTGGACCCAATACATAGTAATGATTTAAATAGTTTAAAAATAAGATATGACTCCTGCGCTACCACCGAGAATCGAAACCGACACGTTAGCTTACAATGTATTTTGTCCCCCGCTGTTAATGAATGAGCTATGAAAACATGTTTGCTTCAAGGCTAAAAATTGAAACATGAACCGACAGCTACTATGTTATGCATGCATATTCGTAATGCCGTCGTTCGACCTTCACTTGGCAAATTTCATTTTATTTTTAATTTTCATACTTGTGCGCCGATTTTCCCGGACTAAAACCCATATATAAAGTTTGGCATGGATTCAAATATCTTATGCATGAAGTTGTATGTAGACCAAAAATTATAGGAAGAGTTTGGTAGGCAAAATTCTTTAAACAAAAATATATACGTACATATAAATATATATAGAAAGAGTATTGCACGCAAATATATATCATGTAGAATAGCTGCATGGATATAATTACAGGAACTTGTAAACTAAAGATGGTCATCCCATAAGAAACCCGCAAAAAAAAAATAAACATAAAAATAAATAATTAAAATAAGGAATTCATCAAAATTAATGCTTAAAAGAATATGCAAATTAGCTAGATCTTTGGCTAGTGACTGCAATTCCACGACCCATATCAAAAGTAAACAAAATAAAAGAACAATACCTGTGCTGCATCAGCTAGAATCGAAACGAAAACATTTAACGCTCCAGTTGTGTTCCTAACTGTTTGAGCTATCAGGAGTTAAATGAGGAGGATTTAAAATTAAATTACTAAAAACTATGAATCAATCTGCGCATGCAAAAATGTAAAACGCAAGTTGAAATGAGCATTTTGTATTTCAACTTGCCAACATATTTGTAAACGCTTTATTCATCTATCTAAACAAAGATTTTATTCGTTAAAAACAATTATTGGTGTGTGATTACTATTTCGTGTTAAATACAGTGATATGCTACAAAGAAGAACAAGGAAGATATAGAGCGGCTACCTCATGGTGACTCTCAAAGAAGACATTGCCGATCATGACGTTTAGATAATTCCCCTGAACTCCTCCACTTTCATATTTGTTTTGTGCAGTTTTCTATGAGTCGTTATGTGTAGCAACACCAGACCCAGACTTATTTTCTCTATCATCCTGTCGCAAGAACAGGTTTTGCTCGTTTTGTTCTACAACATATCAACACTTTTCGCGTTATTTAACGAAAAATCCATTAATTTAAAAAAAAAAATGCTTCAAGTCTTTTATACCTTAAAATATTTATTAATGGAATTTGGTTTAGTTGTTTTGCAGCGGAAAACTGTTTTTGGCATTGTGGTATGGTTGAATTTTTTAAAAGGAATAGAAAAAAAAACTATGAACATTTGGTGCATTTTAGGTTAGGGGTTGGTAACTTCAGACAACCTGATCTTGTAGTGCCAGGTCTGTCCCAGGGAAAGTGCTAATTAATTATGTATGCAGAAATAACAATGCACTGACACGCGCATTATTATTTTATATTTACAACAAATGATACGTTTCCTGGCGTATATAGAAGCATAGAATATAATCCCAGTTTTAACCTCGATTTCCAAACACTGAGCATATTCTTCAAGCTACATGTTAAGAAATATCAAGAAAACGAAACCAAGTAGATAACAGTGACGGTGATTTTTAAGATTGATTTTCTTCTAATCGTCATCAATATGTTTTTTTGTTTTTTTTTGGTTTTTGGAAATTTGCATACGTAACAATTTTATTTTATTCCAGATTAACTTCAGATTATCATCTTTCAAATAAAAAATCACATTTTACGGATTAAACTAATCTGGTATTAAAAATAAATCTGTTTAATACTTATTAATCTGTAAAAAAACAAAACAAATTGGAATGCTTCTGAATTTGCAGTAGTATAGAATTTTAACGGTTGAATAGAAAACGAAAATAGACATGATTATACGCGTTTCTTAAGTAAAAATGCTGGACTTCTTCACCTTCGAAAAAAAAAAGGGCTATGAAAGAAACATAAGTTTTTTTTATACATGGGAGTCACCACTTATCAAGGCCCGGAAGACACTCGGGATAAGGGGTAAAAGTATATATAAATCATATTTGTTATAGTTTTAATTGTGAGAGGATTTCAGTTGTTTTTGAATCAACAGTATTGGTTTAGAATGGTTAGTCAGTTTCGAAAATTGTCGAACCAGTTTCGAATTTTAAAGAAGGAAAACACGTTAAAACATAAATGAAACTAAGTGTACTGTTATAGTTAGTGCTAAAAATGTTCAGCTCGCAAAGATAAAATATACAGTTGAAAAAAAATAACATACTTCCTTAATATCAGGTCACCCTATAAGTTCAGTCCGAATTTTTACCTTTGTTTTTAAATCGAACGAAACTGAAAAAAATGTGTATATTGTGTAATTTTTTACATTTTTAAGTTTAGATGCATTTTATATATTTTAAGAGAACGATAAAATTTAAATTTGCTTGATTACAACCCCACAAACATGGAAGTGCCAAAGAATCATTTGGGGCATATAATGCTTTATGAGTTCAAGAAAGGAAATTCAGCAGTCGAAGCGGCTAGAAATATTCTCTCAGTTTATGGAAAGGGATGAAAAACACTAGCAGAATATGGTTGCTAAATTCAGAAGTGGAGATTTCACTCTTGAAGATGAAGATCGAACCAGACCTCCATTTTTTTTTTGTTCTGTTTTTTTTTACATTTTCACCCCAAACAAGGCAAATTGCCACTTTGGTGTAGGGGGCTACTATCAGGGGCAATAACTACCGGGGTACTATGTAGGGATTTGGGCAGCAAGATGTCGGTTCATGTTACATTTGAACTTCTGCATGTCAGTACAGTTGGGCAAGCAGGAACCCGGAATGGAATTCCAAAGTCTCCAGTTGAATTTGATAATGCGTTTCTTACAGCAGATCTTGAAGAAAATCCTGCTTTATCAATTGAGGAATTGGCAATAAAACTGAGTTCAAAGCACACAAATTTTCATCGTCATCTTCAACAACTTGGAAAAGTTCCTAAACTTGGAAATTGGATGCCTCATGAATTGTCTGGAAACAATCTCAAATCTAGAGTCGTCATCTGCTCTTCTCTCCATTCTCGCCAACTTGTTTCACCTTTTTTGGATAGACTTGTGACTGGTTACGAAAAATGGATCTTTGTAAGCATCGTAGAAAATGACTTTGTAAAGGGGAAAAACCTCGGCCACAACCGAAAAAACAACCTCATGGGAATAATGTTCTTCTTTCAATATTGTGGGATTGCCAAGTAATGATCTCCTTTGAATTGTAACCACCAAATACAACAATTGATGCTCAAATCTATTGTCAGCAATTAGAGCGTTTGCACTAAGTTTTGAGGGGGGCCGAAAAGGGGTGAGGTTTTATCAGGACAAGCCACGACCCCATACAGCATGAATCCCCTCACAAAACATCGAAGAATTTGGTGGGGAGAAAATTCCTTATCCACCCTATTCTCTTGACCTTTCTCCCTTAGACTACCGTTTGTTTCGTAGCTTACAAAATCAGCTTTTGTAATGGAGAAATATGTTGAAACTAACATTTGTGAGTCCTTTGAATCAAAACCAAAAGGATTTTACACTGATGGAATTAATAAGCTTGTTAATGGATGGAAAGAAGTCATAGATAATCAGAGAAAGTACATTGATGATTAAATTTTAAATAAAATGTAACATTTGGTGACTTCTTTTCTTTATTCATAAATTCGGACAGAGCTTACGAGGTGTCCTGATATTTATTTCACATTAACTGCTTTCGCAATTTCCACTACTGAGACGAGCGAAATCCGTCGTCATCAAATGAAACTGGCGGTTAGGGTTAGGGTTCCCGCATCCCATTTTACTTTAAAAAAATATGGTTTTCTTGAGAAATAAACATTGACAACTTTAATTAGTAACTGAAAGTCTGATACTATTACGATGTCTTTTAAGTGTTCTCCTTTTTTTTTTTTAATTATAAGCAGCACATAATAATGGTTTCTTTATTACCTTCATTTGTTTTCAATTGCCGGTAAAATTGACGTAAAATTATTTCACAGTCTCATTAAATTCTCTACTAAGCCGTATATTTTTAACGTGTGCAAATTGTTTTTTTTTTTTCAGAATAACAAGAATGGTAATTTAGAATATATATTTCAACACAAGATATACAATTTATCGCAAATTAAATTTCGTGTAGACACAGAATAGTTAACGAAGCCCCTCCTGTTGTTAAGAACAGGTTTCGAAAAATTTATTTGGTTAACTATTTTTTACTTTCACGTTAATTTTATTAAGAACTAGCAGACCGCCCGGCGTTGCCCAATCGTAAAATACGCTTACGTATGTTATTTTAATCTACACGGATTTCGTCTTTATTATTATAGAGCCAATTATCTATTGATTATTAAATTGTACCCAATAAAGAGATAAATAAACACATAACTTAGGTACCCTCAACTAAAATCGAAGCTAAAACGTTTACCTTTACAGCGTTATTTGCTACAATCAGTACGTCGGCCACATGCATATCAAAACTTTACAAATTAACCGACATAATCGTATAAATGTATATTTGTGCATGCATAAACGATTCACATTAGTTCAACTTACGCTCGCCAAAGTCCAATTAAAAAAAATTGACCCGTTTCACATTCTCCCTATGCTAAAATTTAACATGATTTTTACCCTGTCTATGTGGTTTTGTTTTAAAACATGAGTCTCTGCTTGCCCCAAATTAACTTGTTGCATTTTGATTACACTACGTTTTAATTTTGTCATCACTCGAAATCTTAAAGCGAATTGATATTTCATCTTCGCTCGGAACCCCAAACAATTATTTCCTATTATTGCTTGGTCGTTGCGTTTAATCTATTATTAAGCCAACACACATATACCCCCACATTGATATCTACTAGTGGATGTATCTGATGTAATCAAGGTCTGTAAGTAGTATAGTAATAAGCGGACGTCTCTAGTCCCAGCCCGCTTGACTCTCCCGGGGATAGCAAAACTGATGAAGCACAGAGGTTCTACACAAATGGTAGCGTTACATATAGATTTGAACGAAAGTAAACGAAATAGGTGAGATATTCCAATAGTCCTTATAGTAAAATTGAACATGATTTTTGTTCTGTCTATATCTTATTTTCTTTTTATAACGTACGAGTTTATTCTAGTTTGCCCGTAACAAATCGACTTGTTGCTCTTTTATTATACAACGTATCGCCATACTTTTCTTAGGTCACTGGAATGTGTGCATGTATTTTGCATTCATGTTGTTTCACAACTGATAATATGCACGTGCTTTTTCACCCTGAGGGGATTTATAAACGGTGAAATAACTCTTAGCTTATCGTAAATATAAATTGTAACGTCATAAATATAAATTGTAACGTCATAATACACCCATGAAGAAACGAACTAGAAAACTCATCAATTCTTGACTAACAGCATTACATTGAAGTTCGTATGTGTGTGCTAGGATTGGTATTTACCTCGTTCCAAGTGCGAGAGGATACTACACTCAGAAATTCATGTTGAAGCAATGGTTGCCTAATCACTAACCGTGGTAATGTTTTCATGTATTAATTTTAAAAAGCTGCTGAAACAGTTTATGATTTAAACATTACTTTATTTCAAGTATATCTTAAACAATGAGGTGGGGGATATGAAGTCAGTCCCGGAAATTACTTAAACCGTTTATGATTTAAATATTATTTTATTTCATGTATACTTTTAACAGTGAGGTGGAGAATATGAAATCAGTCTCGGAAATGGGTGAAACTGTTTACACATTAAACATTACTTTATTTAATGTATATTTTTAACAGTGGGGAGGTCCTGTAAATGGCTGCAACCACTTACATTTTGGACATTACTTTATTTAATGTATATTTTTAGCAGTAGGATAGGAGATAAGTCGATCCCGGAAATAGTTGAAAAAGTTTACGATTTAAACATTACTTTATTTCATGTATATTTTTAACAGTGGGATGGGGTATATGAAGTCAGTCCTGGAAATGGCTGAAACAGTTTACTATTTAGACATTACATCATTTCATGTATATTTTTTGCAGTGAGTTGAGGATATAAAGTCACTCCCGGAAATGGCTGAAACAGTTTACGATTAAAACATTGCTTATTTTAATGTGTATTTTTATCAGTGGGGTGGCTGACATGAAGTCTGTCCCGGGATTGAAGGAGATAAGTGCAAATATATACTAGCAGAAAGCGTCGCCCAGTATTGAATGAGATAGGTGGAAAACATATAGTAACAGAATACCCAGCCTCGCTCAGGATCGAATGAGATAGATGAAAGATATATATTGCAGAATATGCGACGTCACCAGGAATTGGATAAGATAGGTGGAACATACATACTGAGAATACTCGGAATTGATTTATTTGTTTGTAATGAAATAATCAGCCCAGATAATATATCAACGTTATTATTTAAGTAAGGGGAAGCGACATAGTGGATTAAAGTTATGAAAATTATTGTCGAAATTAGTAACATATCCAAGAATTATGAAAAATGATGAAATGCTAGTTACTTGATTGGTGTGTTTGTAATGAAATAATAAGCCCAGACAATATATCAAAGATACTATATAAGTAGGAGGTGGGCATAATGTGGGTTTTTAATTATAAAATAATTTTCGAAATTAGTAACATATCCAAGAATTATGAAAAATTATGAAATGTGAGTTAATTGATTTGTGTGCTTCTAATGAAATAATCAGCCCAGGCAATATATCAAAGTTATTATTTTAGTAAGGATGAGGCTATAAGATGTGTTAAACTTATGAAAAATTACTGTCGAGATTAGTAACATATCCAAGAATTATCAAAAAGATTAAATGTGATTTAATTGATTGGTGTGTTGTAATGAAATAACCAGCCCAAGAAATATATCAATGTTATTATTTTAGTAAGAGAGGGCGATAAATTGTTTTTAAATGATGAAAAATTATTGTCGAAATTAGTAACATTTCCAACAATTATGAAAAATGATTAAAAGTGTGTGTACATTGATTGGTGTGTTTATAATAAAATAATCAGCCCAAACAATATATCAAAGTTATTATGTAAGTAAGAGAGAGAGAGAGAGAGAGAGAGAGAGAGAGAGAGAGAGAGAGAAAGAGAACGATAAGGATGGTTTGAATTATAAAAAAATGATTGTCGAAATTAGTAACATATCCAAGAATTATAAAAATGACAATGTTATTTAATGCATTAGTGTGTTTGCAATGAAATAATACGACAGGACAATATATCAAAGTTGTTATTTTAGTAAGTGGGGCGATGATGCGAGTTAAAATGATGAAAAATGATTGTAGACATTAGTAACATATCCAAGACTTATGAAAAATGATGAAATGTGTGTTGATTGTTGTGTTTGAAATTAAATAATCATCCCAGATAATATATCAAAGTTATTTTAGTAGTGGGGGATTGATAATATGGGTTAAAAATATTAAAAGTGATTGTCGAAATTAGTAACATATCCAAGAATTATGAAAAATGACGAAATGTGAGTTAATTGATAGTTACATTTTTTATGAAATACTCAGCCCAGACAATATATCAAAGTCATTTTTAGTAAGAGAAGGCGATGATGATGATTTAAATTATAAAAAAATTATTGTTAAAATTAGTAAAATATCCAAGATTAACGAAAAATGATGAAATGTGATTTGATTGATTGGTGTGTTTATAATAACCAGGCCAGAAAATATGTCAAAGTTATTATATAAGTAAGGGAGAAGGCGATAAGGAGGGGGGTTATTTTGAAAAATTGTTGTCGAAATTAGTAACATATCCAAGAATTACAAAAAATTATGAAATGGGAGTTAATTGGTTAGTGTCTTTTTTTTGTTTTTTTTTACACAGTGATCATTTGTAATGAAATAATTAGCCTAGACCATAAATCAAAGTTATTTAGTAAAGAGGGGTGCGAAAATGTGGGATAAAATTATGAAAAATGATTGTCGAAATAAGTAAAATATCCAAGAATTATAAAAAATAATTAAATGTTATTTCATGTGTTAGTGTGTTTGTAATCAAATAAGCCCAGACAATATATCAAAGTTATTATTTTATTAAGTAGGGGGCGATAATGTGGGTACAAATGATGAAAAATGATTGAAATTAGTAACATACCCAAGAATTATGAAAAATGATGAAATGGAAGTTCATTGATTGGTGTGTTTTTAATGAAATAAGCAGCCCAGCAAATATATCAGTTATTTTAGTAAGTTTAGGCGATAATGTTGATTTAAATTATAAAAACTTATTGTCAAAATTAGTAACATTCAAGAATTACGACAAATGATGAAATGTGGGTTAATTGATTGGTGTGTTTGTAATGAAATAATCATCCTAGACAATATATCAAAGTTATTACTTTAGTGAGGTGTGCGATATGGTGAGTTTAATGATGAAAAAATATTGTTGCAATTAGTAAAATATGCAAGAATTATGAAAAATGGTTAAATGTTAGTTAATTGATAGTTGTTATTTTTATGAAATAATCAGCCCATGCAATATATCAAATTTAGTATTTTAGTAAGGGAAGGGGCGATAATGTGGGTTAAAATTATGAAAAATTGACGAACATAGTAACATATTCAATAATTATGAAAAATGATGAAATGTGAGTTAATTGACCGGTGTGTGTGTGTAATGAAATAATCACCACAGGAAATATATCAAAGTTATTATTTTAGTAAGACGACGATACAGTTTTAATAAAAGGGCTAGAATAATGTTTGTGCCTTCAGCCAGGCTGAACAGAACGCTCACAGAATTCCCGGTAAAAACATATTACATATGAAAAATGCCGCTGTGGAATTTCCACAGTTCACGCTAGTTAAACCATAATTACAATATCAAAACCAAAAATAAAATCCATGGAAATAATTTGTTTCGTAATTTCGCTGTATTAAAAAGATTGCTTTTATACTACCGGGTGCATCTTCGCACCAGCATAAAACCCGTCCTCAACAATCAGTCCGAGAGTTTGGTTGGTTGGTTGTTTTACGGCATATCAACCCTTTTCGGGTTATTTAATGCCGAATCCAAAGATTTTGAAGAAATTTTTTTTTAATAGAGTATATTTGTTGTTTTCACGTCGGTTTCTATTTAATCCATAGTTGGAACCCTAACAGGTACAACCACTCTGGGTCAGAGTGGACCTGGGAGCAATGGTAATTAAAGGGTGGCTCCACACTCCCCGAAGCCCACAAGCTGGGGCCTCACCATTGGATATAGTTTAAGGTCATATCCAGGACCCCCATTGAGGACTTTTACCCTCTGCAGGGGGGGGGGGACAGTCGGCGTATTCTAATGACCCACTGACAGGGCCCGAGAGTTTGGGTCATTATAAAACTAAGTTTCGTTTCGGTTAATGACGGCACGATTCCAATATTTTCCCGATTCCGATATACTTACAGATTATATATCTCTAAATATTTAGTTATAAAGTTGCTATTTTTGTCTCGATTTCTGTAAAAATACGTGTTAAATGTGAAATTGTGAGAGAGGCGGTGGTCTATAGATTTCAGCTTTACAGGTCGTTTAAGATAAATAAATATTTAAATAGAAACATGTATGTAGAAATACGTTTGGAAAGCCATCCGGCGCAATGAATAAACAAGTGCGCTCTAACATAAATATTTATTGTCTTATTATTTCTATCAGCATTAGATTTCGTTTAAAACTAAATAAAATAAAATAAAATAAAATAAATAATCGAAGGAGGCGGTTTTGGCAATAGAAAATAGTTACATATCTTTCCGATTCCGATACCCACAAAAATTCCGAGTTTTCAGATTGCCGGTTCAGATTTCGATTAATCGTGAAAACATTAATGTTGTGTCTGTATCAATAACAACACAAACGCAGAAAGTAAAGGTAAAACGAATATATTAAGACGAAAATAAGATACATATTTACAAAGGTGCAGTTATACTGCAGTTGGAAGATTGTCCGGCAGAGAGCGCGTTAAAGTCTTTTATGGAGCAACCGGCACATACGTCTTGCCTGTCCGGCGTTCGAACACAGCTCTCTGGTCTTTCTGACTTGATACCTTTATCTATATCTTGTTCACCCACGTATGCTAATTAGTGGGCGTCTCCAGAACAATTAATTTCGCTATTTCTACAGAATTTAACGACCGAAATTTTAAAACTTAACCAGACTTTAATCCCGCAGATATCATTTTGGTTCGGTTCAAATTCTGTAGAAGCGTCAGTCTTCTTGTTTAGGGATTATTATGTGCACTTCGACAAATCCATCCCCCCCTGGTTTTACTAGTTTGTGATTTAAGTGGTTAATTTATTCCGTATAATATCTCCACATCCTTAAAAAAAATTAACTTGACGGATAAGTATTTTCAGGTTGAAAATTGGATTATTTGGACGGTTTTTATCATTTTGGTTGTTATTTTCACAACATTTCGGCCGATGTAACTTCAAACTTTTTTCAAGTGTATATTTTCGAACTGTTGGCTCATTATGTGAAGCCAAAAGTTCGAAAAGAGAAATCTGGATAATGTGTGACTGATCGAAACATTGGGACCATAACCAACAAGATGAAAACAATAGTCGGAATAAACCAATCAATAAATCCTTATTTCAAAATAATCTGAAACAAAAGTTTTTTTTAAGAGAATAGACTTAATAAAATCTTTCTTGAAATATTGTTTTTTATTGTTTTTTTTTTAGAATAGGTAACTATTAGTTTGTATTCATGACGTAAGCAGTTTCAATTACGAACGGATATATCCGAATTGGTTCCGACTTTTACAGAAGTATAAAAATAATAAAACGTGCTGTTACTTGTCAGACGACTATTTTTCAATCAATTAAAAAAAAAAAAAATCAATTAGCGACTTTTACGTAGTTTACCTTTACTAAAAGGAATATAGTTAGGTTAGGAAAAGTGTTTAACGAAAACAAATAGTTGGGTTCGTATTGTGTAAAATACCCACACAACGTTCTAGTATGCACTTAAACATAAGATAAAACCGACAGTTTCTTTCGATAAATAACTATTACGGAAAACACACACACACAAACAACACAACCCCCCCCCAAAAAAAAAACGAGAACGTTAATAATGCTGTTTATTCGGTGAAGTTCGTTAACGTTCGCCAGTTTTCGGAAATCTCCGTTGAAACTCAGAATTGATGACGTACTTTTTTAAATAGTGACATATGGCCGAGTGGTCCTAGACGTTGTAGCAAAGTTTACAGTTACCCAAAGGTGCTGAGTTCAATCCTGAACGAAGGCAGTGAAAAGTAACATTCAAAACAGAATCAGCAACTATGTCCTAGAGCCTAGCTGGAGTCCGAACACGGTACCCCCGTAATAATAATAAAGGGTTGGGTTCGAGACTCCTAACAAACGGTTCCCCCAGTTCGATACAAAACACCTGATGAAGGCCGGAGGAAAAAACGGCCGAAACGTTGTGACTATAACAACCAAGATGAGGAAGTCAGTCCGACAATCTCAATAAATGAAAACACCTCATCTCAAAAATACAGACAATTACTATTGATGACGTATAGACTGAAATTTTATAAATAGTACACAAAGAGTAAAAATGAGTGGTTTCGTCTCGGATTTTCACAAAAAGCGTGTTTTAACGGTGAAATTTAAAAAGAAATCAAACAAACACATTTGAAAATAAAATTATTTCGTAATTACCTACGCTTATTACCTTACCAGTGCTTCTATAGAACATAACGTATGCTGACACAAATGTTTCTGATTGCGATTTACGGAACTGACCGGAAATCGTCGAAGCAGTTAAAGATTTTAGAGCTACGAAAAATACATGTAAAAAGAAAGACGATACTAAGTGAATGTGGAATCCAAACGATTGCAATCGCAGTAACAGCAGCCGTTCAATCTCACGAAGAACGATTGCATTTTGTACCTCTTCTGAAAAAGAGTCCGATGACAAAAACACCCAAATTGCACAACACGTGCAAACAAAAATGACTACTTTAAGCTAGAGTTATGTTGGTGTTAAACTATTCTAGCCTTGCAAACAATTAAGTTGTTCAACTTTACTTCAAAAATAAGAAAGATAAGTTAATCGACTCACTGACTAGAACAATGTTATTTAACCGGTTCTTAACATGATGAGGCAGAGGGGTAGTTTACCTTAAACCTAAGTTCAGAAAAAAAAATAAATAAATAAAAATTTGTTTTATTTAATGCTGGTACAAATTTATTGTTCGACGAAGCAAATGAAGAAGAAATGTAATTGAGTGTCAGGTTGGCCGATGAGACAACAACGGAATTATAACGGTGGAAATTGGATAGAATTTGATTCAAGTTTATTTTCAATGCAAAGTATCTTCATATAGGGTTTTCATGTTACATACTTGTATAGGAAGACCGAAGATACGAGAGGGTTGTGTCTACTACGGAATTCAAACACGTTGGAGAAAGTCAAGTTTAAATATTTAAACTTTATTATCTCATAAAGAGACAAACACTTACTCCACTTACCTATTATAATAAAGTTGTATTCCTGGCTATCTGTTCACAATTAAATGTTTATACCGAACACGGACGTTCACACACATCCAATCAATCATGATTACTATATATACTATTTAGTAAAATGAAATCTACATCCAAGAAGTAACCCCATTTGCATATTACATTTAAGAACATCTATTTAAGTAATTAGTTCCATGTTATTGCGTGTTGTAATTACATCGGTTTCATTGTTCTATTTAGAAATATTATTTAAAGCGAGTTCATTTAATTTACTTTTAATTTCATTTATATTAAACTAGCGGGGATGCCCGGCGTTGCCCGGGTATTTGGAGGTGTGTGTATATTGTAATAACCCTGTTTGAATACGATAAAATAAAACAATTAAAAAAGGTGTTTAACTTCTTTAAAACAAAAATTGGTAGGTAGGACCGAACCCGAAGCCTTGAGGCAAAAGTGGAAAAATAAAAATTGTGAAAAAAAAACAAACAAACCCTGACATGTTACCGCTAGGCTAACAAGGGAGAGTAACTGAAAACGGTTCAATGTAAGGATTAAAAAGAATTCAAGGTGCGTGGATTTAATGAGGTCAAATATCACGTCATAGACTGAATGACATACCGCAGTGAATTTTTGCTGCGAGACAGTTTTTTGGGGGATTGTTTACCCAACATTGGTTGCGAGTTAGTTTTTTTTTTGGGGGGGGGGGGTTATTTCCCCAAGATGTTGGCGGGGAGGAAATCAGCCCCCCATTTAAAGGGGAGTGTCCAATCGAATAGCAATTGTCTGATATAAGAGGTTTCCCCCACCTTGATCAAAAGCTGGTTGCTTTCTGGACGTTCCTGTGACGAAATCCGGGAACCGATTACAGTTTCAACTTAGTTTCACTTTATACTAAAAAGCCGAACACACTTGAGAAGCTAAAATAGCAAAAATTTTGTAAAAGTCGATGTAAATAAATCTAGACGCGACGCGCGTTCGCAAATCTTAGATATTATTATTTAGACGGTATATAAGAAGTTCTAAGAAATAGCACCCCCCCCCTGAGAAGCTCTGCAAAAAGAAAAGCCTTTGGCGGACATACAGAAAAAATGCACGCACACACATTTTCGCTTTTATATATAGAGATTTATTTAAAATTATAATTACGTGACACCAGCTGCCTTTTAAAACGGACGATTATTTTTTTTAAGCTGTAAGAGTTATTTCCTTTAACTATGAGAGTAATTTCCCGTTTAAATTTCATAGACGAAATTGGATGTGTTTCATGCTTCCATAAATCCAACATGTCCACTTTCAGGAAAATCATAAAAAGTTAAGATATTCGATGTATCTTAAAATGATATGTGACGAAACCTTTGGCACGCTAATATGCTTCAACCTGGCACAACCGGGTATATACAGCTAATATAAATATAAAACAATGAAGTATCCCAAATCTCTTTGATACGAGTTAATACTGCATATATATCCAACCCAGTGATCATGACTTTAAGTCAAAAACAGCTTATACGTTATCACTAATGCTATGACAACAGCACATTTTGTTCATTGTTTTGACTCGAGTATATATGCGACACAGTTAATCAACCGAGAACCACATCACTCTATATAAAAGCATATAAGATATCAACGGATACACACTCGAGAGTCAAAACAATGAAAAGAACATGCTGATGTTCTAGCCGTAGTTATCACTCAGTAGAATACGACATAAATGTTTTGTAATCGTACTTCAAAAATTACACATCAGAAAATTTAAATGTTAATTTTTATTGTGTTACTTGAAGCGTGATCCAACGTTGCCCGGGATTTAATGAGGATCGACGAATGTTTCACACGTCCATAATTTTATTGCCATCGAAATCGATGAAATAACCTACTTTTCAATCAAATCGATTGATTGCCTGCTATAATTGGAGACCCATCGCGATGCATCTGGAGGAAACTATACATGCCCCATGCAGTGACCAAGTTCACAATATATTGTAGGCTATATTGCACTGTAGAGAACCTACTGTTGATTTTATAAAACTATTTTTATATATAATGGTTTGCATTAAAGTTTAAACTGCAAAAGTCAAGTATCACGCTTCAATTGTTCTCGAAACAGAAACATTTATTTCGAACGCATTGTCATATGAAGGAATCTACTATTGATGTTATGTGTCTGCCATTACATGTTGGGCGGTGATAATGGCTTCGATTTAAGTTTAAGATGAAAAAGTGTACCGCTGATTTTATATGCTGGGCCTTTCGGCTTATGTTGTAATAAAACTTTTGAAATTCACTAGTGATGTTAGTCTGTGTAAGGATGTTTACTTTGCTCAAAATCGCCTGTTCGTTCTTTTTATGGTTTTGTGTCGGAATCTCTTCGGTAAGTAATGTGAATTCCAATTATCGATACTTATCGAAGACATACCGACACGAAAACTATCTAAGGGCACTGTCAGGCAAATGAAGTACCTTCGTGTGAAAATGCATAAAAATCGACCCAGCCGTTTCCGAGTCTATAAGGAATGGACTCACAGACACACAGATTCAGACACACAATGTTCTTTTTATATATGCACAGGTAGATATTTTTGATATTGGATTTTAAGGACATGATTACAAAATATATATTATGTTATAAATCCTGTGGTCTGCCAAGTTATAAATTATATTTAAAGTAGACAAATCAGTTATAATTAAGTACAAGTTTAACAGAAACGTATTTGTGTAAAATTTATTGGACGTGGGTGGGGACTATGGAAGGTGATTTTTGGAGTTAAATTCTACTCTTTATCCCCACATCATTACCCCAACCCCCACCCTCACAAAATAAAGTTGCCTCTGAGACGGGTATATATGCTGATGACACTACACTCTATGGCAGGCACGACAGGAAGACGAATGAACACATTTCTAAAGAAATGGCAGAAACACTAGAGGAAGACCTCCAATCTGTAGTGGAATGGTGACAAAAATGGTTGGTCACGTTCAATGCCGCCAAGACTAAAGTAGTTTCATTCTAATAATTACAAGAAACCCTCTCTACCACCTATAGCAATAGCCAACGACTCTTTATCTGAGAGTACATCTTTCAAACTCCTTGACCTAACGTTCACAGGAAACATGAGTTGAAACAATTACATTGATGGCATTGCCAGGGTCGCTGCAAGAAAGGTGGGCTCTCTCTACGGTGCTAGACAACTACTAACACTCGAAAGTATCCTGTACCTCTATAAGGCCACCATTCGCTTATGTATGGAGTATTGCTGTCACATTTGGGCTGGTGCATCTGCTACTAGTCTCTCGCTCCTTGACAAGGTTCAAAAGAGAGTCGCAAACCAGATGGGCCCTGAACTGGCATCTAAGCTTCAGCCTCTGTCCCATCGACGAAACGTTGCATCCCTCTGCTTGTTCTACAAGTATTTTAGTGGTGAATGCTCTGACGAACTGCATACACTTGTGCCCCCACGACGTGAGCACCCTCGACAAACCCGACAGGCTGCTAAATCCCACCCCCACACTGTATAGATCCCTAGATGTAAAAGATCTTTCTACTCCAATAGTTTGTTCCCCAGAACCGCTAGACTTTGGAATTCCATTCCAGGTCCCTGCTTCCCCAACAGTACTGACGTGCAGAAGTTCAAGTGTAACGTGAACCGACATCTTGCTGCCCAAATCCCTACATAGTACCCCAGTAGTTGTTGCCCCTGATAGTAGCCCCCTACACCAAAGTGGCAATTTGCCTTGTTTGGGGTGAAAATGTAATTAAAAAAATAAAAATAAAATAAAAGCAATACGAGATTTAGTAAAAAAAAAAAAATTACACGTGAATAATCTGGAAATACAAGGACAAATAATAATAAAAAAAGAGAACGATATTGCGAGTTCACTTTACTGTATAAATTTGACAAAGTTATCACATCCAATTCTTGAGAGTGTAGGACAGAAAAAAAAATATTTTACAAAACTTGCTGAGAATGCTGTTTTATGGTTGTTGTAAAAACGGAACGGAAATTTAAATTTCGTTCCGTTTTAAATTCGGTACATTTTTTACATTACGTCCAACTCATCGTTCACATTCGACATGTCAACTTTTATAGGTTTTCGGGTATGCTGACAAGGTTGGGGGGTGTCTATTCCGAAAACCGTTCTTAACGTGGGGAGGTTGGGTGTGTCTATTCCGAAAGCCGGTCTGTACATGGAGAGGTTGGGTGTGTCTTTCCGAAAGCCATTCTTAACATGGGGAGGTTGGGCGTATCTATTCCGAAAGCCGTTCATAACATGGGGAGGTTAGGGGTGTCAATTTCGAAAGCTGTTCTTAACATGGAGAGATTGTGGACGTCTTTCCAAAAGCTGTTCTTAACACGGATATGTTAAGGTGTTTATTCGTTATAAGACTACCCGAAAACCTATAAAAGTCGACATTGCAATGTAAACGGTGAGTTGGACATGAACCCCCCCCCCAAATATAACAAATTGACTTTTTTCGTTTAGAAATTAAATTATTTCGTTTTTATTCATAAAATTTTTATTTTTTATATGTATATCGACGACTGCTGAATTTTATTTTTTCGATTACTTTCGTATTTTTATGGGGGGGGTACTATTAAAAATATTAAAACGAAACGATATTTAAATTTCCGTTTCATTTTTACAACAACCGTAAAACAGCGCATTCTCCGCAAGGTTTACTAATATTTTTACGTATGTCCAAAATGCCAGTTATTTTAAAACGTAAAACAAACAGAACGATTATGGTTTTGTTTTTTTGTTTTTTTTAACTTGTTTGTATTGTCATCACTGACCTAGTTGGGGTTAATTAGTTCGCTTTTTTATGATTTTTTTTTCTGAAGCAATAAATTGAATAAACTAGTAGAGTTTATAAATATGTGAAAATTCATGGAAAATTTAATACTGTAGGGAAATCTTGAATAATACTTATGATTTATAAAGTTTGATTTATAAAGTTTGATTTATAAAGTTTGATTTAAATGCGTTTAACAGTAAAGCATTATTAAGAATTGATTTAAAAAGTTTTTTTTTTTTTCATATGAGAAAAATAAGTTTAACGATGAAAACCAAATTATAGCATACCCGTCCAAAAAACGGTTAAAATGCAACGGAACCGATGAATTTTGCCCACGTTTTATGTCGCGATACAAACAGTAACATGAAAATGTAATGTTAATGAACCTTATGTCTAGAATTATTAATTCAATTTTTGTCAAAATCCATTGTATGATTTTGATTCCAGCAAACGTTTAAAAAATTAACGCCTAAGCTTAAGGCGCTTAAAGAATAAACATTGTAATGAAGAGAATATTGCGTTATTTGTGTTTATGGACCAAATTCAATGCAAATATGTTATATATGAATTTTCAAACCGAATTCTATGCCTATATTATGCTCCATTAGGGCTCTTCAAAATACTTTAAAAGAACTGAAATTTGTTGAGTCTTTATGGATTCATGACTAATACGTATTTTTCAATTTTTTTTTTTCAAATTTCGTAGATATCTGAACTTTCATAAAGAATTTCAATTCCTCTCGCATAAAATTAAATTAAACTAAATACATTGCACGTTACGACCTCTACCGTCTAGCAACTGTTATCAAAAATTCGTAATGGTTGGCTAATTAGTTTAGTCGCGTAACATATATATATATCTATATATATATATACACACACCCACATATACATACACACATACACCTATACACATATATATATACACATGTGTGTGTGTGTATACACACAAATGATAGCTTCCTACAGTCTTGAAAGATTATTGATATCCTCTATAAGGGTGCCTGCTCGTGGAATTTTTTGTGGCAAGAGTTGCGCAATCCCCAAACATACCTCTCCTGAGTCAGCGTTTTTAAATACCAGTGGCAAGTGGAGGTTCCGAACGACTGGAAACAATGCCGAGATAAGCGGGGAGCACATACAGCGACTAGAATTTGTAAATGGTCACACATCTGGTACTAGACAATTGCTTAACTTCGGTTATCTGACGAGAACAGATGTGTCAATGTGATTTGCCGCACACACACACACATTATATATATATATATATATATATATATATATATAAACATACACGCAAATCTATATAGTCATTACGACATAATTACGTTGACGCGCAGGTTTCGATTAGATCCCTGAAGTTAAGCAATGCTGAGCACAGTCAGTACTAAAACGGGTGACCATTTGAGATTACCTGTTTTTTTTTTATGTGACAAAATTCCATGTGTGTCTCGACATTTTTTCCAGTCATTCTAGAATTTCCATTGCCATTTGAATCAAACGGTGCCGATTAGGGAGAGGTGTGCTTAGTAACTGTAACCCTAGCTTCACAATTGACTACTCGAGCTATCAACCTTATAAAAATAGTTATTGTCCCTATAGACTGGGCGAAGACTAATAATTTAAGAAAAAAAAACAAAAAACAAACAAACAAACAAACAAACGACTCAAAAGTATAAGAATTGAGAGGTTTAAAAAAAATTAGTTTGTTGTAGAAATTTGTGTTCTGGTGCTTTTTAGTAATAGGTATCCAGAAATTTGAGTCTTTTAGCCAATTTTGGGTTTGTATTACTGTACACATAGATTCGAAAAAGTTGTCAAAAAACAAATATATAACAAATAAATGTTATCGAAGGCAAGATAAGTTACTTTTCTACCTAACTGGATATATTTTCGTGTTTTTATTCAATGTAACATGTTAATTCAGCTGGAAAAACATACAGTGTTTACCGATGTATAAGAAAATTCAAAATGGCGCCCGAACACGGTAAGTTTGGGAAAAGGTGTTATAAATAATAAACTAAACAAAATACTGTAAGAAATTCGCTCAATATATGTTACCATGACATAACTTGACATATATCGGTGGTTTTTTAATAGTATTTTGTCTAGTTTATTATTTATAACACCTTTACTCAAACTTACTGTGTTAAAGAGAGAGTCGGGCGCCATTTTTAATTTTCCAATACATCGATAAACGCTGCATGTTTTTCGAGCTGAATAAACATGTTACATTGAATAAAAACACAAAAAATATATCCAGTTAGGTAGAAAAGTAACTTATCTTGCCTTTGATAACATTTATTTGTTATATATTTTTTTTTTTGACAACTTTTTCGAATCTATGTGTACAGTAATACACACCCCCAATTTTTATTATGAACAGAAAAAAGCCGACTTAAGTTCCCCATCTTCTGCACAACAGGAACGAAACTTTATCGATTTTGTAAACTAAAACTTAGTTGAGAGTTAGATTATAAGTTTAGTGGTAGGGTAATAATAATAATAATAATAATAATAATAATAAATATTTAAAAAAATAGTTTAGTTCGTACTGTGCGGAGTAATCGATGCAGGTCGTTAATGTTCTCTAATCTCGGAGGTGTTTGGTAAAAGTAGAAATTGATGACGTAAATACTGACATTTTCTTTGGATATCTATTCCTAGCAAGTACCAAATATTACAAAAAGATAAATAAATAAATAAAGCATAAACAGAAAGCCAAACCATTAATTGCTAAGTTATTAGTAAAAAAAAAACAAAAAAAAAGCAACAAAAAAAACTATATATTAATACGATAGTGCGTGTGTTAGTTTGTTTGTCACGCTTACATCTTTTTTTTCTTTGAGTGACAGTCGGTAAATTGTTATGACATTCCCTTCCTTGTAATAAATAATTTTACTATGAATTTTTTATAAGTTTTGCTTTCGGATTCGATTATAGCGGATGGCACTCGAGTCAATTTTTTTTAAATAAATAATTTTACCAAAAATTCTTTATAAGTTTTGGTTTCAGTTTCGAGCCAAGCTGATGCACTCAAGTCATATGAATACATTTTTTTTTATTTTTGAAATCGCAACTTCATTAATACAGCGTGACCCAAAAAATGGGCCCCAACTCTAATTAGGCCCGGTTTCTTAGCGTTTTGTCCGAATGAAATGAAACTTTGGTCATAACTAGTTTATTATATTCAAAATATCACATCAAAACACTAGGGTCTTTGCCCCTTTTTTTCTTCGTTCTACAGCATATGTTCTAGATGGCCTCCATTTAGCTTTGGTTTTTTGGGGGTCACCCTGTATATAGGAATCGATAGGAAATTGACTATCTAATAGTATATACAAAATCTGCATGAATTAAAATATATATAAGCATATTTTACGACTGGGATACGTCGGGCGTCCCTGCTAGCTTAAATAAATACAGTTTTTATAAAAGAGCTACAATAATATCAGGGCATCTCCATTTACGCTGAACATCTGCAGAATGCTTACATAAATAAAGAGTTCGCTGTTGAAAAAACCAAGTTCGGCTAGTTGAAATATAAATTATGTGTTACGGCATTTCATTTTATTTAATGGTGGAGACTTTCTTTTTGGACTTAAAAGAAATGCGCTTGAACTTATGGAAAACAAGTGTAAAAAAAAGTAATAAAATTTTGTAAAAAAAAAGAATTTTGTAAAAAAAAGAATTTTGTAAAAAAAAAAAAGAATTTTGTAAAAAAAGAATGAATAAAATTTTGTAAAAAAAATGAATAAAATTTTGTAAAAAAAAAATGAATAAAATTTTGTAAAAAACATGAATGAAATTTTGTAAAAAACATGAATGAAATTTTGTAAAAAACATGAATGAAATTTTGTAAAAAAAAAATTTGTAAAGAAAAAGAACTTTGTAAAAAAAAAGAATTTTGTAAAAAAAAAAGAACTTTGTAAAAAAAAAGAACTTTGTAAAAAAAAAGAATTTTGTAAAAAAAAAGAATTTTGTAAAAAAAAAAAAGAATTTTGTAATAAAAAAAAAGAATTTTGTAAAAAAAAAAAAAGAATTTTGTAAAAAAAAAAGAATTTTGTAAAAAAAAAAAAGAATTTTGTAAAAAAAAAGAATTTTGTAAAAAAAAAGAACTTTGTAAAAAAAAAAAGAATTTTGTAATAAAAAAAAAAGAATTTTGTAAAAAAAAAAAAAGAATTTTGTAAAAAAAAAAAAGAATTTTGTAAAAAAAAAAAGAATTTTGTAAAAAAAAAAAAGAATTTTGTAAAAAAAAAAAGAATTTTGTAAAAAAAAAAGAATTTTGTAATAAAAAATCATTATGCTGATTATTCATTATTATTATTATTATTTAATATCGACCCTTGCAACCCATCACAACCGATTTATTGGTCCGAGCAACATAGCTAAAAAAAAAAAAAAATAAAAATTAAAAAATTACACGGCCGATATTTCGGCCTTCTAAATAATACGTTATCAAATAATTTTGCTAATTTCCTTTTGTCTTTTTGGCTAATTATTGCTTGTATTACAATCCAAAAGATTAAAAGAAAACGAAGCTGACGAATGCAGAAATGCAGATATTTTATTTACTGATTTTATAGATTTAACAATAAAAATAAAACAAGCATTACAAGATATGTAAATAAATATAATGCCACTTCTACATAAGACGACGTCTATGGACACGAATGTATCTGATTGAGATTAACAGAACAGACCGGAAATGTATTAATTTATTTATTGCGGACTATTATTGGCGCAGTTGAATCGCTACGGTTCCAGGTGAGAATTGTCTGAAGATAGCGGTTTCAATCCTACCCAGTTGGTGCTGAGAATGTAGTTAGGAGATTCGGAGTCCCTGTCCCGTCGCGGTTACCACCTGACGAAGGCCAGAGGAATAGATGGTCGAAACGTCGTGAAAGCAACAACTAAGAAAGATGAGGATAATAGTCCGCAATAAATAAATTACTAAATACTCATCTCAATAATGGATTCCAATTAAATAACATATAGACCGGAAATGGTCTAACCGCCGAACTAACAGATACATTAAATTCAACAATTTTTGCATTTTTAAAGATTAATTAACGCCCCCTTACCAGGAACGGATTTTAATGCTCTTCAAATTTAAAAGTGAACCAACGTCTTTCTGGGGATCGGTAAGTGGTGGGGAGTTTTCAATTTTATTTTTGAGTGGCTAAGTTTTTTAAAATTATCCTTCACGTTACAAAATTTATTTTGAATTTGCGTTCACATTCTTTCTATCGTCTGTCGCTTTTAAATATTTTTCGCAGTTTTACAACCGTAAACTGCTTTGACCATTTCCGGCATGCTTCATAAATCGTAATTCGAAACGCTTTTGTCAATGTGAGTGCTGTTCTATAGAACGACCATTACAGTAATTGAAAGTTTAACAATTTGAAAACAAAAAATATAGAATACAAGTCCCTATTTGGATGCCACCCATGCTCGATGGGCAAAGTTAGACACAAGACTAATGCGGCATATTTATTTCCGAAAATGAAAGAATTCTAGAACGGATAAATATAAAAAGTGTCTCGGTAGAGAAGAATTTCTCTTCCTCTGACCGAACAAATGGATTACGGTGAAAACCGCACAGGTAAAAATGGCAACAAAAATATAAATTAAAACCTCGCAATGAGTTGATCGAAATCGAGGATTACGATATATGAAGAGAAAACGTTCAAAAGTTTTTCCAATAAAAAAAAAGCAACATTTTGGATTAACCTAGATTTGAAAGTAAAGAATTTAAATTATGACGACTATTTTTTTTTTTTAATTCGCACTTACGTTTATATATTACTAGCCGTGTGTGATCGGCAGTGTCCAGGTGCTTGGAGGGGGGGGGGTTAAGCAAAAAAAAAAAAAAAAAAAAAGCTGTAGCAGGCAGTCTTGGACCCATACTGCGAAGGAGGAAAAGAACATTAACAACAACAACAAAAAAAAAAAAACGTAACATTTTTGCTGTTTCGTCCGTCGCCAAACCGGAAATGGCGATGGTTTAAATTAAGGCTAGTCAATCGAAAAGAGGGGATGACTTTCGAAATATCGACGGGGACAAAGCGCCCCTTCCTTGTAGAAAAGTGCCCAGTTGAGAGTGAGAGGATTAATGTTTTTAACCAATTTTTCGATATTTGTCGTCTGAAGGGTCGAGCTTCAAAACGATACCGATCGCGCGAAAATCCGTCGGACCTGTCGAAAGTTTTAGCTAGACATACAAACATAGATATATCAAAACAGGCGGACGAGATTTATATTATTGAAGATAACTATTTTTTATTCATACAGCCTACAACAATAACCAAGCGCATATTTTTTATATTTATACAACCTACAATATAGTATAACACATATGCAACTAAAGCGAATCCGGTACTAGTGCAGAGAGTGATCCGGACGTAAATAATAACGTTATTATTTAAAAAGCCATTCTTAACATGGGAAGAGGAGGGTGTTTTGTACCTATTCTATACTTCAACCTTACAACTGAATAAAAAAACATAAAACTTTAATTAAACTTGGAAATACGATTTTAAAAATAGCGCGGATCACTCTCTGCACTAACACCGCGAATCCGGTTACGATTATGGTTTGGGATGCATGCTCGAAGGCTGATAAGTTGGGATTAGACATATTTATGAAATATTAAAAGACAAAGAAGTCGGAATCATTTCTGTCGAAGGCGATTGATGTTCTTAACTCGAAATTTGGCAGAAATTTGCGAAAATGTATCGTCTGTAAATCTCTGCAATTTCCGAAAGTTGTTGAAACTCGAGAACCTCTGTTAAATCTTTCGATGTCTATTCTATAATTTTGGTACTTTGTAAGAATGGATAGCCAAGCATTTACAGTGATGACGTAATCAGTTCCGACTACGAACCGAGAAAGTCGGGTAAAGTTCCGAACCTTCTACACAACATGAACCGAATAAACCGATTTTGCAAAATAAAACTTCGTTTAGAGTTATGTTAAGAATAAATTAAAAAAAAAAAAATGGTTTGTGTTGTGCTGATTGTTCGGTGAGGTTCGTTAATGTTCGCCAGTCTCGGAAGTTTTCGATAAAACTCGGAATTGATGACCTAAATACTGAAATTGTCTTGGGTGCCTATTCCTTAAACGTAGCGCAAGGTTGCCAACTTTAATTCACGTCAGAAATTACTTATTTTTTGTTTGTATTTAAAAAAATAAAACAGCTTCCAAAATGACTAACGGATTTAAACCGACCCCGCGATATGCCGACGAGATGAAGCGTTTTAGTTTATTTTCATAAAACAATGGTTGGCAATTTTTTTTTTTATAATTACCGTTCGAAACCGAAACTGATTTTGTTGCGTTTAAACTGCCGAATAGAAAATCGTTTGTCTTCAATTTAAGTTTAAATCATGAAAATAAAATAGTATGGTTAATGAGTGCTCTTGTGCCAAAGGAAACTATACGGCATAATCACGTTGACACACCGGTCCTCGCTGGATCATCGAAGTTAAGCAACGTTGAGCCTGAATAATTCCAGATGGGCCACCTCTTTCAGAATACCAGAAGCTGTATGTATGTAGCAGGACGACGACATCTTGCAAAAATCTAACGGAGATATACATGCGACTGGGGACTGCTTGTGAATTCCATACTCCCTAAGAAACTTCCTGCTTCTGAAGAAGCCGGTCAAACCCGCAATAAGTTTAGTGTCGCATTTTTATTTTATTTTAAGGTAACTATTAATGTTCGCACGTGTCGTTGACGTCTCAAAGGAAGAAAGAACAACAACATAAACAAAAAAAAAGGTTCGCTTTGTGCCATTTTCATGTGCGCTATTATTACTGCCCCCCCCCGAACATATACTACACTTTGTTCTTAGGCCTAAGAATTTTTTTCATATTTAAAAGTAAAAATAGAAACATGTATTTAATCTGAACAAAACATATGCTTAAAAGAAAATAATTTGCTGGATCATAATTGTATTACTACGTTAAGGTAACCTCGTCGAAACCATGAAATAAATTACGTATTAGAAGCCAAAACAACGCATTATTACGAAAATAGATATTTATTTTTGTTTGAAATTTATAAATACGTGTGAAAAACAATAGACGGGCTTCTACTTATTGAGTATCTACTCCAACAACATAGCAAGCAGAAAAAAAAAAATGGGGGGGGGGGGACGAAATACTAAGACTGAAGTGTAACTTCAAAATACATTTTTAAATTTCAAAACAAAAATAAATATGTGTTGATTTTCGTAATAATGCGTTGTTTTGGGTTCAAACGTATCTAATTAAAAAAAAAGAAAAAGAAAATTACAAGCGAATCACCATTATCAAGGCCCAGTAGCCACTCAAGGATAAGGATTAAAGAGTGTAGAGTGGTCAAAAGGACAATATCATCGTAATCGTTAAAAGTGTACATTTGGTGAAATTGGATTAATTAAGAACAACTCGTAAAGAACTTGTTTACGTTGGACTTGAAGACGACCACATTGTAGTCAGCTGGAAAGCAGGTAAACAGAAGAGAGTTCAACAGGTGTGCATTTCTAAGAAAAAAAGCTTTGTTCATGGAATCCACGTTTAGGTTTAGGTACGGATAAAGAGTGGGGGAAATTATTGATAGTGTTTTCAGCTAGACGAGTGTTTCTCGTGAATGTTTCGCGTGGGGGAAGGGCAAAGATTGGAGCTCAGACGAGCACTTGCCATGAAAATAGTGATAAAACCGAGATAGGCTCGCAATGTCTCTTCTATGAGAAAGAGAATGCAGCGAAGAGAAAAGGGCATCTCCCTACTAGGCTACGAAGTCTATAGTATTTTATTTTATTCAAACTCAAGCAACGCTTCTATAAAGGAACACACACCCCTAACGTCAAGTAAACCAATTTAATATAATTAGTACATTGGAAGAAAACCGAATATCATAAAATAACCTCAATTGTCTTCATTAAATAATATATTATGGTTAACAGCAGAAATTTGGGTTGAAGAGAACAGAATAAAAATGAAATAACTGTTACTAAACGCAATAACATTTACTTTGCTAACAACGTACATAATTTTAAACGTCAAAAAGTATTTAACTGTTTTAATTTCATTATAGAATTTCCTCCGTATTCTATCTTTCAGAGAAAGTAAAAGATGTAAAAAAAAAAAAAAAAAAAAAAAAAAAATGGCCGACCATGCTTTCGTGTATCGTTTTTTTCTTAAATTTAGTTTTAAAATCCTCTAGACTTGTAGTTAGTGATATGATAAACCTGAGATTAGCGACTCTGTCTAAATAAAATCTACCGCCGTTTATTTTTCTACTAGTGCCTTGCTAAGTAAAAGTAACGATAACAATTTCAAAGATAAATCTTAGTATTTCACGCATAAAATTATGGTGCTAGTGCAGAGAGTGATCCGCGCTATTTTTTAAATCGCATTTCCAAGTTTAATTAAAGTTTTATGATATGTTTTTTATTCGATTGTAAGGTTGAAGTATAGAATAGGTACAAAACACCCTCCCCTCCCTACGTTAAGAATGGATTTTTAAATAATAACGTTATTATTTACGTCCGGATCACTCTCTGCACTTGTACCAAAATTATACAGGTCGGTAGAAAATGAAATATTCTTACGTTTGATAACATTTATTGGTTGTGTATTCTATTTGCTTTTCAGTTTTGTTGATATGAACGGCAGTAGTTTTACAATTTGGGAACCGGAATAAAAAGAAGTAGAATACTGATAATGACTCTGTATCCAGAAGATTTCAATACTTTTACAGAGACATCCTAGTTAGTCCCGAAAGTGGCCAAAAACAGCTTACGCTTTGAAAACCACCTTCGTTTATCTTATTTTTTTTATGGAAGTTTACATTCAATTTTAATCATTTGTTCGGTGCTCCAATATAATTTGAACGGAATTAAACTCTACACTTGTCTTTGGGTTAAAAATATTAGTGTTCCGTCCAAACTCTGTGGTAGTAATGCACTTATTGACCTGCGCAATTTTTAAATGGTATTTCAAGTTTAATTACATTTTTGTGCTGTTTTTATTAAATTGTAAGGTTAAAGTATAGAATAGGTACAAAACACCCTCCCCATGTTAAGAATGGCTTTCTAAATAATAACGTTATTATTTCAGCACGGATCAATAAGTGCACTAGTACCAACTCTGTAAAAGTACAGTTTATTTAATTTTTTTATTTTTTTTTTTGTAATTGTGCAGATTACGGACGGTTATAATTTTTCATCTGAATTTTCAAATTTAATTTAATTTTTTTTTTTTACAATATCTTGTTTATTAAATTGTTAGGTAAAAATAAACAATAATGGGTTTGTATTACTGTACACAGATTCGAAAAAGTTGTCAAAAAACAAATGTATAACAAATAAATGTTATCAAAGGCAAGATAAGTTACTTTTCTGCCAAACTGGATATATTTTTTGTGTTTTTATTCAATGTAACATGTTTATTCAGCTGGAAAAAACATACAGTGTTTACCGATGTATTGGAAAATTCAAGATGGCGTCTGATTCTCTCTTTAACACGTTAAGATTGAGTAAAGGTGTTATAAATGAAAAACTATACAAAATACTATTAAAAACCCGCCGAACATATGTCAAGCTATGTCACGGTAACATATCTTGAGCGAGTTTTTAGCAGTATTTTATCCGGTTTTTTATTTATAACACCTTTTCCCAAACTTACCGTGTTAAAGAGAGAATCAGACGCCATCTTGAATTTTCCAATACATCGGTAAACACTGTATAGTTTTCTAGCTGAATAATGCCTTCTTATTCCTGTGGCTTTTAAATTGTAAACGGTGTCACCTATTTCCAGAAGTTACTCGGACAATCCCAAAAGTTGTAAATGTAGTTGTATTAAAAAAAAAAACTTTATTATTACGTAAAATCAAGAGTTCTGATTGTTCTTTCATTTAATTTTTCTTTCTTCTTTTCTTCTAACGACACGTGCGGACATAACTATGTTACTTTGATTCAACAACACACATAAACAATACTACTTGATTCCACGCATTAAAGTTTAAATTGAAGGAAGACATGACTTTCTATTCGACAGTTTAAAAGCAACAAAATCACCTTCGGATTTCGACCTGTCATGAAATAAAACAGCTGCTCGTGCAGAGAGAATTTTAAATCGTATTTCCACGTTTAAAGTTTTATAATATGTTTTTTTTTTATTATTCAATTGTAAGGTTAAAGTACAGAATAGGTACAACACACCCTCTCCTCCCCATGTTAAGAATGGTTTTATAAATAATAACTTTATTATTTCAGCACGGATCACTCTCTGCATGAGTACCAATGAATTAAAACACCTTATCCGTTTTGTAGGCCGCATGTGTTCGAATCTCGTTAGCCATTTTGGATACTTTTAAATAAAAGAAAAAAATTCTGATGTAAATTAAAACTTAGTAAAAATTGCTGCATAGCCATCGAGGGCTTTAACGGAAGTTCCCGAATTTCGATGACAAATTCCGAACTTTGTCGAGATACACAGACGATAAATGTTGAAGATAAATACTAAAGAATATGCGACCCTTTCGGCAGACTTCTGATTTCTAACCGTTTTCGGATAAGAAAACGAAGGCTCCTTTTTTTCCTTTTTTAACTAAATCGGTGATTATTTTGCTTTCTTATGTTCGTAAATATATCCAATTTAAATTTAACGGCTGTATTAGCAGTCTTCCTTCTACACAAAAGCCAAACAAAAAGCAGTGGAACTTTATTACTAACCCTAAGTTAAGGTGGCAACAGACACCAATGAAAAAGCAAACAACCGAAAGAATATATAAATTAGAAAAAAGCAGTTTATTGCCCCCATGTCTCAATTTCTAGTTTCTATGCACCCCTTCCAAGAAAAACTAAAAAAAAAAAAAAAATAAGAAAGGATTTAAAAAAAAAGAAAATCAGTTTTAGGAAACTATCAAAAATATATACGCATTGTTCGGAAAAAAAAACCCCAGACATCCTTTTTGTTAACCACGCTTCGGATCAAGAGGGGACTTATACAGAATACGAAGAGTGTTTAAATAGAAACGTTATTATTTAGAAACCCATTCTTAACGTTGGAAGGGAGGGGACTTTTTAAAAGTATTCTATACTTTCACGTAACAATTTAATAAACAAAAAGGTACCGAACAATTTAATTTAGCTTGCAAATCCTAACTAAAAACATAGCACGGTCCGTATTTTGCATAAGTTATGTCCAGACTCGGGAATTTCCGTAAGTACCAAAATTCTTTGAATGCCTAATCTACATTATCACCAAGAGAGATAGAGAGAAAGAAAAAATGTGGACATTTTTTTTTCACCGTTGTATCTTTTTTAATTAAGAGAAATGTAAATAAAATTAAAGGGTATGGGGGATGCTTTTATTTACTATATGTTTTTTTTTTTTTTTAATTCGTTATCCTAATATTTTTTAATTCTCCGAATGATTTCACATGTCAGCGCATTGAATTCTAAACTTTTTCGAACTTACCTCAGTTTCTTGTCGATTTTCTTTGTTTTCTTCGCTGTTGTGTTTATCCGTCTTCCCGTTTAATAAGGTCGATAGAACCCCGTCGGTTTTAGTGTTGAAATTATTTTCCTTCCTGGCGATGTCGTTGATGTAGAAATTAATAGCAGCGGTAGTAGACCTATTGTCGTCTTTTTTCACCACGACGGGTCCACCGTGGGCACCGACCACGTTACTCGTATCCGCCGTAACAACCGGGCTAGCCAGTTGAGGGAGAGTCTCCGCCATTTTGTCTAAGGCATCCAAGCTCTCCTTTTTTTTTTTTTTTTACTAATGGATCTTTCTTACTCTCCTTTTTTACCTCCTTACTCTCCTTTTTTATTACTATCCTATTACTCCCTATCACTCTCTTTTCGCTTACTGTCTCTCTCGTTCGTTTTCTTTCTTCTCTTTTTCTTCTCGGCCGATCTGTCTATCTCTTTTTACATGACTCTTTCTCTTTTTTTCTTTCGTTCTTTCTTTCTTCTTTCCCTTTTTTGTCTCAATACTTACTCACTTATCTTTGTTGAAGTTATCTCTTACCTTCTCGCTCTTCTCCTCTCTCTCTCTTTCTCTCTCTCTCTTTCACGCTTTATATATCTCTCTACCTTTCCTTAGACCTCTTCAGTACATTCTCTCTTTCACCCCCTCTCTCTTTCTCTTTCTCTTTCTCTTTCGATGTATACTTCTATCTCTCTTTCTCAGTTTCTCTTTCGCTTCTTTCTTTCTTTCTTTCTTTCTTTCTTTCACTTTACTTACGTTCTTCCCTTATGTCTTTCTCTCTTTTCTTCGTTCTACTCCTCCCTAGTACTCCGAGTGTATCTGTCACCTTCTCCCTCCGTTTTCCTCCTCTCTATCACTTAATCCCTTAAGTTCTCCTCTGCTATGTGTACGCCGAATTTCCTTCACGCTTGCGTCACACGCGCGTGTGCGCATTCCATATTTACACACGTGAGTGCGTGTGTGTATACATTTTTATCACACACGTGAATACCTGCTTGTATACTTCCAAATACGTTGTTGGTGTTGATATATATTATATATATATAATATATATATATATATATAATATATATATATATACTTATATATATATACTTTTAAAAATTTCCTTTTCGTTCTTTTTCACTTTCTTTTTTTTTCTTGTCCGAATCGTAATCCTTTGTTTAACAACGTATGTCGCTCATATAATCATGGTATGTAAACAACACACATACACACACACATATATATATATGTATGTATATATATATATATATATATATATATATATATATATATAAACACTTACTAAATATAATGACAATTTTTCACTGCAAAGGTGTGTAATCACAATGAATATATACGCGATTTATTTTCAGCATCCAAAAGTAAAGCCTTGTTTCGTTGTTTTCATGTAAGTATTCAAACATGTACATATATATATATATATATATATATATATATATATATATATATATATATTATACTTATATGTATCAATATATAAATATATTTTTTATATCACATATACATGTAAATACCAATATTGAGCTTTAACTCTCTTCTCCAACGGTCAAGGTAGAAATCCTCACAACAGGTGAGTATCGGCCAACAAAGAGATATTGAATTTTTTCTGTGTTATATGTATGAATCTATCTATATGTATGTGTGTGCGTATATATATATATATATATATATATATATATATATATGTGTGTGTGTGTGTGTGTAGAAACAAGTGAATGTGTGTATATATATATATGTATGCGAATATATATAGTTATATGTAAATATATGAATGTTGTGTGACTTTGTTGATGAGCGAGTGCACCGTTACTGCTCGCACCTTCCTCTCCGCTATATTAAACGATGTCTGGTGTCTTCCAGATCGTCGGAGCAGGTGGTTGTGGCCGTGATGATTGTTGTTGCAAGAGCGGTGATGCTGATGGTGCTGATGATGTTTGCGGGTACACAGCCACGACCATGCAATAGCAGCAGCATTAATAGCAGCGGCAGCAGCAACTAAAGTACGACCACTACCAACGAATAGCATCACACACACACACACACACACACACACACACACACACACCTATGTAAATAATAACATTAAAATCAACTTTTGAAAAGCTGAACTGTTCCGACTCTAAAGAATAGAAATTACGCATAAAAAGTGCTCACTATACTTGCAGATAGTTTTATAGCAATTATATATAACACATATGGCTTAACTTTACCGCACTTTCGTGGATCATCCAATCATTACTGGTACATTTAAAAATCTTTAACTTTTGTATACAATCGAATTAAAATTCTTAAAATTCAGCAGGAAACCGAATTCTGTGTCTATGTACATGCATTTATATATGTGTGTGTATGTGTACGCATTAACATGTATGTATGTGCATGCATCTATACATATATATATATATATGTATGTGTGAGCGTATATGCATTTATATGTGTATGTACGTATGTATACGTGTATGTATATATATATGTTTGTATATGTATTTATATATGTATGTGTGTATGTATTTGTATGTGTACGTGTGTATGTGTACGTATTTATATTTATATGTGTGTATGCGTATGTATTCATACGTATATATGTGTATGTATTTATATGTGCTTATATGTTTATACATATGTATGTGTATATATGTATTGGGTTGGCAACTAAGTTCGTGCCGTATTTTAAATATATTGTTTTGAAAATTTCTTTGTTATATTTTATTTTTCGAATCAAAATCAAATGATTTCTACCGCAAAAGGTATTGGGAATCTTGTCGAACGTTGGGAAAAGTTTGAAACACGAATGGAGAATACACTATTGATTAAACGGTTGTTAGTTCTGATTTTACTTTAAAATAATGTAAATAAAAACAAACAAGAACTTAGTTGACAAACTAATACATGTATGTATATATAAATATGATATTAATATATGTATGTGTGTACGTATATGATATTAATATATGTATGTGTGTACGTATATGATATTAATATATGTATGTGTGTACGTATATGATATTAATATATGTATGTGTGTACGTATATGATATTAATATATGTATGTGTGTACGTATATGATATTAATATATGTATGTGTGTACGTATATGATATTAATATATGTATGTGTGTACGTATATGATATTAATATATGTATGTGTGTACGTATATGATATTAATATATGTATGTGTGTACGTATATGATATTAATATATGTATGTGTGTACGTATATGATATTAATATATGTATGTGTGTACGTATATGATATTATTATATGTATGTGTGTACGGATATGATATTAATATATGTATGTGTGTACGGATATGATATTAATATATGTATGTGTGTATGGATATGATATTAATATATGTATGTGTGTATGTATATGATATTAATATATGTATGTGTGTATGTATATGATATTAATATATGTATGTGTGTATGGATATGATATTAATATATGTATGTGTGTACGTATATGATATTAATATATGTGTGTATATATATGATATTAATATATGTGTGTATGTATATGATATTAATATATGTGTGTATGTATATGATATTAATATATGTATGTGTGTACGTATATGATATTAATATATGTATGTGTGTACGTATATGATATTAATATATGTATGTGTGTACGTATATGGTATTAATATATGTATGTATGTGCGTATATGATATTAATATATGTATGTGTGTACGTATATGATATTAATATATGTATGTGTGTACGTATATGATATTAATATATGTATGTGTGTACGTATATGATATTAATATATGTATGTGTGTACGTATATGGTATTAATATATGTATGTGTGTACGTATATGATATTAATATATGTATGTGTGTACGTATATGATATTAATATATGTATGTGTGTACGTATATGATATTAATATATGTATGTGTGTACGGATATGATATTAATATATGTATGTGTGTACGGATATGATATTAATATATGTATGTGTGTACGGATATGATATTAATATATGTATGTGTGTACGGATATGATATTAATATATGTATGTGTGTATGGATATGATATTAATATATGTGTGTATGTATATGATATTAATATATGTGTGTATGTATATGATATTAATGTATGTGTGTATGTATATGATATTAATATATGTATGTGTGTATGGATCTGATATTAATATATGTATGTGTGTACGGATATGATATTACTGTATAGGTTATATAGTGCGCATCAAATGTATTGGTGGAATACAGACACTACTAATATTAGTACTATTTCGTGTATTCACATAAAATTCTGCAAGATTTATACTTTATATATAGATTTCTAGTACTTACTCTAGCCGCGCTCAATGCGTTAGTAGAACTAGGTAGTACATAATGAAAATATATTTAGTTACACATAATTTCCCGCGATCCATCCTTTATCATATAACTATAAAGATCAATCAACAGCTTGCAAATATCAACAGCTCAACATTTAGTGGAATTGAGCTAGAGATAGGAAGAGGAGGAGAGAGATTTCGCTGAATCGAAACATTTTCCAAATCAAATTTCTAATAAAGAACATGCACAAACGTATTAAAGACACACTAGCAACGATACACCTAAAAAGCTTTATAATGCCTTTGTGTATACTGCTTATTTGTTTTTTTTGTTTTTTTGTTTTGATTTTTGTTTGTTTTTGTTTTCTTTTGAAAAACCCCAAAGGTTTTATATCGTCACTATCAATCTATTTATCATAGTTATAAAAAAAAAAAGTTTTTCTTTGAGGGACAGCTAATCCGAGATTACAAATGGTTGTCCTCCACTGTTAAAACCAATAGCACCGAAATGATCAATACTGTATAGTGCCTGCAATGGTATATAAACACGTATGGTGCATGAATGAATATACAAAAAAACAACAAAAAAAAACAAATTAAACTCAAATAACTGCAAAAAACAAAATCTAACTTGAAAAATAAATGGGACAAAATTTGAAAACTTTATTGCCAACGTGTTTCGTTATTTTTGTTGCATTCTTAAAGACGGTGTTCTCTTATCTCGTAAATTTTCTTTCCGAAGTTATCTTTGTAAAATTTTCTGGAATGGAATTTTTGATTAGAAGTAGTTTTCTATCTCGTTTCTGTCTTTTTTAAATACAGTATAAGGATATACTTTTAATAATTGCGTTTAACTGGAAAGTTTGACAAACTCATTTCTAATACTAATTTTTACTAGTGTAGTGAGTACTATTTATATAAATGCTGGAAAAATTCGTAATACATTATTTTATAACATATATATATATATATATATATATATATATATATATATATTCATATTAAAATGATAAATATGTTATCATATGAAGTTTGGCATGTGTATATGATTATATTGAGAGAAAGTAGGGTATGTGTGTATGTTGTATATATATATATATATATATATATACATATATATATATATATATATATATATATATATATATATACTAGCAAAAATACCCGTCGTTGACTGGGTTCAAAAACCAGCCTACAGAAAATGAATTCTGATTTATGAAAGTATGATAGGTTATGAAAGGGAAAGGTTGTAAAGAGATAGCTTCGAATTTTGGGGGTATCAAAATCTAAGCAAAATATGATGAAAGTAAAAATAAAATAGATAAACCTAATAATTTATTATACCATACATGTTCAAACTGAAACACTTATCACAATATTCTGTGGATCTATATTAAAAAACCTTGTTAAACTTTGTGACATATTTCCATTCTATTGAGGTCAGGCGCGAACGAACGCCCCATAATTTTATTATACCATATTTCTTCAAACTGAAACATAATTATCAAAGTATACTTACGCAGATAGATATGAAAAGTCTTTATTAAAGTTTGTGCCTATTTCCATTCTATGGAGGCCAGGTGCGAACGCAGACCCCACAATTTTATTATACTATCCCTATTTAAGTTAAAACATACTAATCAAAGTATTCTTATGTGCATCTATATCAAAAACACATGCAAACGGTTTTTTTGTTTTAATTTTTTAATTTTTTATTTCCATACTTTGTGGACCAGGCGCATACGCAGGCCTCACAATTTTAATGAATCATCATTATGCCAGATCAAACATACCAATTCCTGCCTCACGATACATCTCCTATCATTATATGTGATCAGTTTTCTATAATAGTCAACCATATAGGAGCCTATTCGTGACCAGGCACACACGCAGGCGTTCAGCTTTATATATTATATATATATATATCCTCTCTCTCTCTCTCTCTCTCTCTCTCTATATATATATATATATATATCAAGTTACATATGTGTATATGTATATATCAAGTTACATATGTGTGTATGTTTATATATATCAAATTACATATGTGTATATGTATATATATCAAGTTACATATGTGTATATGTATATATATATATATCGTTACATATGTGTATATGTATATATATATATCAAGTTACATATGTGTATATGTATATATATATATCAAGTTACATATGTGTATATGTATATATATCAAGTTACATATGTGTATATGTATATATATATCAAGTTACATATGTGTATATGTATATATATATCAAGTTACATATGTGTATATGTTTATATATCAAGTTACATATGTGTATATGTATATATATATATATCAAGTTACATATGCGTATATGTATATATATATCAAGTTACATATGTGTATCTGTATATATATCAAGTTACATATGTGTATCTGTATATATATATATCAAGTTACTTATGTGTATATGTATATATATATATCAAGTTATATATGTGTATATGTATATATATATCAAGTTACATAGGTGTGTATATTGATATAATCAGGCGGATATTGTAAAAAATAAAAGGAAGCTTCTGTTTAGTGATAACTTTTTAATTTTTTACGTTTTTCGCATTTCTTTTTTTTTGTATATACATCGAACGTAATGATGTATGGTCCTCACACCAAAAAGATTATACAGAACATTGAAAACATAATGACAGATATGATTAAACGGAAGCTTTCTGTTGTTTTTAGCAACGTCAGCCTGAATGAAAAAATGCTGCCTAAATACACGCAATATTGGCGCATATATATATATATATATATATATATATATATATATATATATATATGTCAAGTAAGATATGTGTGTATGTTTATATATGTCAAGTTAGATATGTGTATATATTTATATATATGAAGTTAGATGTATATATATGTTTATATATATGAAGTTAGATGTATATATATGTTTATATATATCAAGTTAGATGTATATATATATATGTTTATATATATCAAGTTAGATGTATATATATGTTTATATATATCAAGTTAGATGTATATATACGTTTATATATATCAAGTTAGATGTATATATATATGTTTGTATATGTCAAGTTAAATATGCGTATATGTTTATATATAAAGTTAAATATGTGCATATGTTTACATATATCAAGTTAGATATATGTATATATTTATATATATCAAGTAAGGTATGTGTGTATAATTATATATGCATCAAGTTAGATATGTCTACGTTTATATATGATATATATATATATATATATATATATATATATATATATATATATATATGAAGTTAGCTATGTGTACATACACATATATCATGTTAGGTATGTGTATATATACACGCATATAAAGTTAGACATATATATAATGTATATAAAGTTAGGTATGTGTATGTACGTATATAACTTTATATATATATGTGTGTGTGTATATACACGTATATAAACTGACTATATATGGTTATATGCATACGTATATAAAGTTATATATGTGTATATATACATACATATAAATTCATATACGTGTATATATAAGTATATATAGTTACATATGTGTGTATATATATACGTATATACAGGTATATATGTATATATGTGCCCATGTTTATATATATACAATGTTATGTATGCGTGGGCGTGTTTATATGTATAGCGTTTTCTATTGAATACATATTTACAGAGGACTTGTATTGACATATTTAGCCATTGGTCCTTTCTAGATTCATGATAAGTTTGAGACTTTCAGGCTGCATATGACACGTGAAAAGTCGTTGTAAAACAAATTAAATGGAGACTATACTTTCTTAAATTAATACTAGAACAACTCACATGATTCCCACGCAAACTATCACTAAAACTTATAAAAATAAATGACTTAAAGATGACACCGGCTGAAACTGAATGTACCAAGGTTTATAATGAGTACGGTAAATTTATTGAATGGGTTTCAGTGTAAGTGTAATTATTTAGTGCTTGTATTACCTACTACCAGGGTCTCATTTGGAGTCCAAGATACTTAGGCACCTGGGTCAGTAGGGGAAGTGTGGGCTAACTACTTTGCTAGTCATTTTATTGAAACTTTATGTAAGGAAGAATATTACAAACACCAAACAAATATCTCCTCGCCCATCATTATTTATAATCTTTGATTAAGATTGCCCAAGAATGGTCGGCACAAATGTTAGGATATGAAGGAAAAAAAATGTGTCATTTCGGATGTTGTTTTCTCCTAAACTAGCTGCAATACTAAAACTGTATCCATATATTTGTGGGGGGTGGAGAACGTAGATGAATGTATATTTGTTCTGAATGTAGATAATCCGACTTTACAAGCTCTTTAACTTAAAAACGGCACCTGGTATCCACGAATGGTTTCTTACCTGAACACCGACCAGGCTCAAAGTTGCTTACTTTCCGTAATCTGAGGAAGAAGCTGGTTGATTTCTATTTCTATTGGCCAAAAAAAGCCTATAATCTCGTTTAAGATTTCGGAAGCTAATTGTAAGTTTTAAGACCACAATCACAGTCTATATGAGAGGGATGAGCGTGACTGACCAAAGGAATATGTCGCGGAAATCAGCTAAGACAAATCCAAATCCTGGCGTATATGTTGTGGTCTCGTTTTTGTTTTACTACTGAGGTCCTCACTTACGAAGCCCAATAGTTACTCAATGTTAATGATGAATAAGGCGACAATAAATTCCAGCCGAAAGATGAGAAACATTACGAAAGTACTAAGTATGTACTGCGTCTTTTTATTTATGCGGCGATTCATGACAAGACCTTGACGGCATTGGGTTTGAAAACGACCAAATTGTAAGCAACGAAGCAGTTCTACGATAACGTGTTTCGTGGACGGAACACTTTTATAAAGTAGGCATACATCCGTGTCGCAACCCTCGAATTCGTAGTTATGGGTTTTAATAACAATCTGCGTTCAATTAGATGTATAACGATGTTTTGTTTATGATGGATAGTTTGTGTCGACACTAAATAATTTTGAAGAGGGTTGATATGCCGTTAGAAAAAGACAAAGCCAAAACAAAATCAGGTTTTGAAAATGAAGTTTATTTTGTTTTCCTTCTGAGTTCCAAAAGATTAACAAACATCTCGATTTATATGTCCTTCGCTCGCCCCCTTTAGCAAAACCAGCAAGTGTCTGCTATTATTAGCGTCCGTAGTCGATGGATAATGAAAGAATAATAAAAAAAAAATATCTGAACAGGTTTTCCAATTAATGCGATGAATATCATCCTCATCATCGTCGTCGGCGTCGTCGTCATCGTCATGATGATGATGATGATGATCATCATCATCATCATCAGTATCATCAATGTTTTTTTACGAGTCTCTAATTACCTGTCTCGCCACCAGGGTAGAGTTAGATGCAAGGTCGTTGTTCTTAATGTGAGAAAAGCCCAGTTCCCACTAAGAAGCACCTTGACTTTGGACAAAAATAAATAAAAAATTGCCTCAGTCAAGAAGGAGTCTTTCTTCATTGACTGAGAACAAAAGAAAGGGTGTAGGATCAAAACAGACACCACACCTGACTCCCAACCAAAAGGCCAAGAGAGTCGTTGTACCTTGCATTAAATTTTACAACGGAGAGCAAGTTTAAGAGGATGTTAGTTGTTTCGAGTAGTACAGATATTTGTAAGGATGTCATATTTTTTATTATTATTATTATATTACAACTACTCTCTACTAATGCTCAAGTTTCTTTTCTTTGTTCTTTTTAAGAAGTGAGGAGGGGGGGTCGCCAATAACGAACGCTGTCTTCGTTTTTATTTTTTCTCACAAGAGTCCTGCTAATTATTTCCGAATCCCGTCGTTAATTCGTTTTCCAAACTTCATCTTCGCATCGAAATCACCAGGCAACGCGACGTTGATAATTTCATATGTAAAACGATAATTTTATTCAAACAACATTATTATTATTATTATTATTATCATCATCATCATCATCATCATCATCATCATCACTTGTACTCACGAGGAGTTTTCATCTATCATCAGAGATTTCTATCTGCTAACAATCTGAGGTGTCCCTTGGAGTCTGGGGGACAACAAGTCTCCCCAAGTTTCCAGTACTCTCCACCTCTTTTTGATAACCTTTGCGAATGGATTTGCGTGATTGCGACAGCCGTTTATCATTGAATTCTCGCTGCAAGCGACCATTGCCCCTCACTAGAATTTTGGTGGCAACAACCCCCCTTCACGGCCCCAGTCTTCTTTGTATTTATCAAGTGGAGGTCTAGTTAGTGTTTTCTCTCTTCGGTTTTTCCAACCTCCTCACCCCTTCATGGCTATTTGGCATGGCGCCTGTCTATGAATTCTTTTTTTGGGGGGGGTGGATGAAGAGGGATAGTTTATTATTATTATTATTATTATTATTATTATTATTATTATTATTATTAATATGAGCTTTCACATGATTCGTCAGATGTCCTATTATTATTATTGCGTTTACTTTTGACAAATTAAAATTATTATTACTATTATTCCTATTATAATTCTTATTAATATTTCCATATTACTATTTTCATTATTAGTATTATTACCTTTTTTACTACTATTATTAATATTCTTGCTTTCACTACTATTTGTATTGCTATTACTATTATTGGCATTATTTCTAGTAGTAGTATTGCTTTGTTCATCATTATTAGTAGTAATAGTTGTATTAGTAGTAATGTTAGTAGTAGTAGACCTGTACATTTTTTTTTTTTTTTTTTGCCGTAAATCTGTAGACTGCGTCAGCTGACAATGATAACAAACCTCATTAGCCCGGTACTCGTGACACCTCAAAAACCACCGTCATCTTCTATTGTGTGGACATACAATAAACACGCCTTCCGTTTAACGTATAAACGACAAAACTACGTTATTACTGCTGTTACAGATGTTTTTTTTTTATTCTTGCTTTTATTATTGTAGAGTAGATGTCATTAGCATGCAATTAAATAATTACATAATGATGATGATAATAATAATGACATTATTATTATTATTATTATTATTATTATTATTATTAATAATAATAATAATAATAATAATAATAATAATAGTAGTCATACTGCAGCTGACGAACAGCCTACATAACCCGCACCTTGATTCAGGTCGATTTGAAAGCGATCCCACTCTACTAGATGAGCCACTTCTTCATTTTTTTTCCTCTCTCCTCGCCTTCGCTCGCATATTAAATACGCTTAAAGAACCACTTGTTGCACGCTGCAGTCGATACGAGAACGGTGTTCGGAGGGCAGGTGTGCGTTTTTAACTTTATCAAGGTCGCTCGGAGTCTCCAAACGAAAGCTAGCTGACTAAAAGGACGAGAACAGTCTAGGTTAATTAAACCAATCTATCCCACCTGTCTTGCTTTAATAATAGGCTTAGGTCAATGGTACAGTAAGCGAACTAGCGATCGCAAGGTTCACGATCTATTATCATATTTCGAGAGCGTCGACGACGGATCCCCATTATATCAGAAACGAAACAGATGCGGAATGGAACGAGTAGGGAAAATCATAAGATGCATCCATTCATTATACGCGTTTTGCACTGGAAAATACGATTAGAAATTTAAGCATGACTGACCAACGTTCTGTGCCGTTCGTTTATAAAAAGGTTGGGCGTAATTGACATCAGATGCACCTATCCCGTCCGCGTGTTCAACGAAGCAAATACCATATCGGACCAAGGCGTAAAAGACCGAGAAAAATGCTTATTAAAATTTAAGCATAATAGAACAAAACAATGAAATTTTAAACTTAAGCCGGGCAGATCGGTAGAATACTCCTTTTAACATAATCGTGACCGACACAATGAACTGTTAATTTTAACTTTAATATAACAGACCAGAGAAAAATGCTATTTTTAACCTAATCGTGACCGACGCAAGGAAATAATAATTTTTTAAAAAAGCATGCCCGACTCAAGTAAGTGCTAATTTCAACCTAAGCCTGACCGACCCATGAAAATGATAATTAAAACCTAATCATGACAGACAAATTAAAATGCTAATTATATCTTAAACATGACCGACCAAAGAAAATGCTAATTATAACCTAAGCATAACCGACCCCAAACAATGCTAATTTTAACGCTAGCATGTTTGACACAAGCAAATGCTATTTTTAACCTAAGAATGACTGACCTAAGAATTTGTTTATTACCTAACCGTGATCGACCACATAAAATTATTATTATAACGCGAATATAACAGTCTATTAAAATTCTAATTTTAACCTAATTCTCGCCAACATGAATGCTATTTTTAAACTAATCCCGACCGACATAAAATTCGTATTTTCACCTAAGTATGACCAACCCAAGAAAATGCTAATTGAAAGTAAACGTTACTGACAGAATAAACTGTTAATTTTCACCTAACGATGACGGACCTTAGAAAATCTTTTTTTTAAATCTACTCGTGAGATACACAATAAAATGCTAATTAGACCGACGCAAGACCGACCATGTAAAAATGGAATAAAAATGTATTTGTAACCTAAGCATGCCCGACCCGAGACAATGCTAATTTTAACGTAATCATGACAGACAAAATAAAATGTTATTTATAACCTAGCATGATCAAGTCCAGAAAATGCAAATAAAAACCCAAGCATCACAGACACAAGGGAATGATATTCTTTACCTTATCATGACCAACATAACAAAATGCTAATTATAATCTAAGTATGACCGACCCCGTCCCCAAGATGCTAATATTAACTGTAATTTACCGTATATGTATATATGTATATGTATGTATATATATACATATGCATATATATGTATATGTATGTATATATACATATGTATATATATGTGTATATGTATGTAAATATACGTATGTATATATATATGTATGTATATATACGTATGTATATATATATATGTATATGTATGCATATATACATATGTATATATATATGTATATGTATGCATATATACATATGTATATATGTATATGTATGTATATACTAAAATATATTTTATGTATGTATATATACATATGTATATATATATATGTATATGTATGTATATATACATATGTATATATATATACACATATGCATATAGATATGTACATGTATGTATATATACAAATGTATACATATGTATATGTATGTATATAAACATATGTATACATATGTATATGTATGTATATAAACATATGTATAGATATGTATATGTATGAATATATACATATGTATATATATGTATATGTATGCATATATACATATGTATATGTATATGTATGCATATATACATATGTATATGTATGCATATATACATATGTATATATATGTATATGTATGCATATATACATATGTATATATATGTATATGTATGCATATATACATATGTATATATATGTATATGTATGCATATATACATATGTATATATATGTATATGTATGCATATATACATATGTATATATATGTATATGTATGCATATATACATATGTATATATATGTATATGTAGCATGTATACATATGTATGTATATATACATATGTATATATGTATATGTATGTATATATACATATGTATATATGTATATGTATACATACATATACATATATATGTATATGTATGTATATATATACATATGTATATATGTATATGTATACATACATATACATATATATGTATATATGTATATGTATGTATATATACATATGTATATATGTATATGTATGTATATATATACATATGTATATATGTATATGTATGTATATATACATATGTATATATGTATATGTATGTATATATATACATATGTATATATGTATATGCATGTATATATACATATGTATATATGTATATGCATGTATATATACATATGTATATATGTATATGCATGTATATATACATATGTATATATGTATATGCATGTATATATACATATGTATATATGTATATGTGTGTATATATACATATAGATATATGTATATGTGTGTATATATACATATGTATATATGTATATGTGTGTATATATACATATGTATATATACATATGTATATATATGTGTATATGTATATGTATGTATATATACATATGTATATATACATATGTATATATATGTGTATATGTATATGTATGTATATATACATATGTATATGTATGTATACATACATATGTATATATGTATATGTATATATGAGTATATGTATGTATACATACATATGTAATTAAGTATATGCATGTATACATGTATATGTATATGTATAACTTACTAGGTGAAATACACATAAATATTTCAGCAGCCATATTGGCATTCCTGGTATTGGTTCCTTTGGCAATTAGCAATATGTTAATCCGTTGTAAGTGTGAAGATAATGTCTGGAAGGGGTAACATCCTATGTGTATATGTATATATGTATACATATATATATAAATATCTATGTATATATGCATATATATATGCATATATATATATGTATATGTATATACATGCAACAGTATAAATAACATAAAAATTCATCAGAACATATAGCGTATATAATACGTATAAATAGAAAATAAATGTATGTTTATTATGTATATATATATATAATAGTATATGTAATTGATGAGTAAATATATATGGCATATGGATATGTTTACATACGACATATATAGCATGTAGATACATATATATTTATATATATATCCATATTGTAATGGTCTTCATAAGAATCAAATATATATATATATATATATATATATATATATATATACATATATATATATGAGCAAACAGTTAATAAAACATTTAAAAAACTTTGAAAAAGAGTTAAAAACATATTCAATCTGAGAATGAAACACTTGATAAGGGGATAGTCCTTAATCCACTATATACATATGTAAATAAATATGTTTGTATATATATGTATATGCATATATATGTATATATATATGTATATGCCGATATATATATATGCATATACATTTATGTATATATATATGTGTGCGTATATATATGTATATATATGTGTGTATATGTATATATATATGTGTGTGTATATATATATTATATGTATATATGTATATATGTGTATATATATGTGTGTATATATATTATATATATGTATATATATGTATATATATGTGTGTATATATATTATATATATGTATGTATGTATATATGTGTGTATATATATATGTATATATGTGTATATATATTATAAATGTCTATACATATGTATATATGTGTATAAAATTGTATATGTGTGTGTATATATATACAAATATATATGTATATGTATATATATGTATGTATATATGAATATAGGTATGTATATATTTACATGTATGTATATATATAATGTATGTATATATATATAGCTATGAATGTAAATATGTATATATATGAATATATATAGGTATGTATATATTTATATGTATGTATATATAATGTATGTGTATATACCTATGAATGTAAATATGTATATATACGAATATATATAGGTATGTATATATTTATATGTATGTATGTATATATAATGTATGTATATATACCTATGAATGGAAGTAGTTATATATATATTAATATATATATAGGAATGTATATATTTATATGTATGTATATATAATGTATGTACATATATATACCTAGGTATGTAAATATGTATGTATATATATGAATATTATAACATACATGTATATACATATGTATATATATGATGTATGTATTAATATATACATATGTATATATTTATATGTATGTATACCTAATGTATTTATATATATATACATATGTATATATTTATGTATATATAAATATGTACATATATATATATGTATATATTTATATGTATGTATACCTTATGTATGTATATATATACCTCTGTATATATTTATGTATATATATATATGAATATATATATGTGTATATTCATATGCATTTATACTTATGTATGTATATATATATATCTATGTATATATTTATGTATATATAAATATGTGTATGTATATATTTATATGGATGTATACCTAATACATGGATGTATATACCTATGTATATATATGTATGTATATATATATATGTGTATATATATTTATGTATATATATGTATATATATATGTATGTATATATATATGTATGTATATACATTAATATATATATATATGTATGTATATATTTATATGTATGTATATAATGTATATATATACCTATGTATGACGTATAAATTTATATACAGTGATGATCATATTTATTGGCACGGTAAAATAAAAGTTAAATTTGGTCTTATAAATTCTAAAAAAGGGATTAAATTAAAGAAAATAACAAAGTATATTATGTATTGTTAACTGGCCTTTCCGATGCAGCAATCGGATTTTAGAAAAAATATATAACAAAGGAACAACAAACATAATTGCAAAAAACCCTTGTTCAAAATTATTGGCACGATTTATTTAATAATCAATTGTATAGCCTTTGGCCTTGATTACCTTCCTCAGTCGCTTTTCATAGTTTACAACCAAGTTGTTGCACTCTTCAGTAGTAATTTTACCCCACTCTTCCTGACAATAATCCTCCAATTGAATAAGATTCTTAGGCTTCTTTTGCATTACCCTCAATTTTAATGTTCTCCATAAATTTTTAATTGGATTAAGGTCTGGGCTTTGTGATGGCCACTCCAAAACATTAATATGATTGTCCTCAAGCCATTTCTTAGTCAGTTTAGCCGAATGCTTTGGGTCATTATCTTGCATGAACCACCAACGACGACCAAGTGAGAGCTCTTTAGCAGAGTCTTTCAGGTTTTCATCCAATATTTTAACATAATCTGCCTTTTTTATGCTACCTGTGACCTTAACAAGTCACCCTGGTCCAGAGGCAGCAAAGGATCCCCAAAACATCAAACTGCCTCCACCGTGCTTCACTGTGGGTATGGTGTTCTTAGGCAGGAAAGCTTCGCCAGATTTTCTGTAAATATAAGACACTTTATTATGGCCAAATGACTCTATTTTTCGTTTCGTCAGTCCATAGAACACGTTTCCAGAATGCAACATCTTTATCAATATGACGTTTTGCAAAGGCTAGCCTTGCTTTCAGGTGCATAGGCTTCAATAAGGGAGTCTTTCTCGGACGACATGCTTTTAAACCAGCTCTCTTCAAAACTCTACCAACTGTATGTCGAGATACATTCACTCCAGAGGTGCTCTGTTCATCAACAATCTCCCCAACAGAGATCCTTGGGTTTTGTTTTACTTGTCGAACAATTTTCCGTTCATCTCTTGGGGAAAGAATCCTTTTTCTCCCTCTACCCTCTAAACTCATAACGTGGCCTTGCGATTTGAACTTGTTTATTATGGCTCTAACAGTGGATTTGGGAAGGTTTAGCTTCTTTGAAATCTTATCATAGCCCTCCCCATTGGTATGGCATGCTACAACAAACTTCCTGACGTCTTCGCTGTGTTCCTTAGTTTTAACCATGGCGATTGAAAATTATAATTTAGTCACTTATAATAGTTTAAATAAATCGCTATCTAAAAATTATCTGAAAAAAATTATTCACTGAATTAGCGTTAAACAAGCATAATATGGCTATAAAAAAGTTCAGAAAGCACGTAAACCGGAAATTGATTGATATTATACTGATACTAAAAGAAAAACAAAGCCGTGCCAATAATTTTGAACAAGGGTTTTTTGCAATTATGTTTGTTGTTCCATTGTTATTTATTTTTTCTAAAATCCGATTGCTGCATCGGAAAGGCCAGTTAAAAATACATAATATACTTTGTTATTTTCTTTAATTTAATCCCTTTTTTAGAATTTATTAGACAAAATTTAACTTTTATTTTACCGTGCAATATAAATATGATCATCACTGTATGTATATATACATATGTATATATGTATGTACGTAGAAATTTATATATGTATATATGCATATGTATATATGTATGTCCATATAAATGTATACATGTATATATATTAATATGCGTATATGTATTTACATTTAAATGTATACATGTATATATGCATACGGATATATGTGTGTACATATAAAAGTGTATATGTATATACATATGTATATATATGTACATACAAAGGTATATACGTATATATACATATGTATATATATATGAACATATACAGGTATATATGTATATATACATATGTATATATATGTACATATAAAGGTATATGTGTATATATATACATATGTACATATATGCACATATAAAGGTATATATGTATATATACATATGTGTATATATGTACATATAAAGGTATATATGTATATATACATATGTATATATATGTACATATAAAGGTATATATGTATATATATATGTATATATATGTACATTCATAGGTATATATATACATATGTATTTATATGTATATGTATATATAAAGGTATATATATGTATATACGTATGTATAAATATATGTATATATATATGTATATATGTATGCATATATGTATGTATTAAGGTGTATGTATATGCATATATGTATGTATCTATATGCATGTATATGTATATATGTATGTGTTTATATGTATGCATATGTATATGTGTATGCATGTATATATATATGTATGTACATGTATGTATTTATATATGTTTGTGGATATATGTATATGTGTATAATGCATGTATATATATACCTATGCATATATGTATGCATATATAAATGTACATATGTGTATATAAATATGTATGTATATATATGTATGTATGTATTTACATGTATGCGTACCGAATGTATGTATATATACCTATGTATATATATATGTATATATACATATATGTATATATATATGTATATATACATATATGTATATATATATGTATATATACATATATGTATATATATATGTATATATACATATATGTATATATATATGTATATATACATATATGTATATATATATGTATATATACATATATGTATATATGTATATATATATACATGTATGTATATATATGTCTATATATACATGTATGTATATATATGTATATATATACATGTATGTATATATATGTATATATATATACATGTATGTATATATATGTATATATATATACATGTATGTATATCGTTGTATATATATACATGTATGTATATCGTTGTATATATATACATATATGTATATATGCATATATATACATGTATGTATATATATGTATATATATATACATGCATGTATATATATGTATATATATACATGTATGTATATATATGTATATATACATATATGTATATATATATGTATATATATATACATATATGTATATATATGTATATATATACATATATGTATATATATGTATATATATACATATATGTATATATATGTATATATATACATATATGTATATATATACATATATGTATATATATGTATATATATACATATATGTATATATATGTATATATACATATATGTATATATACATATATGTATATATATGTATATATATATATGTGTATATATGTATATATATACATATATGTGCGGGCTTCTTCAAGAGGGATGGTCATTGAAGAAGCCCGCATAAATCGGGCGAAACGTTGAGTATCCAGGTACTTCCACCTCCATTTTATTTCATATCGTCGGATTTAATCCAGCTCAACAATCATACATATATGTATATATATGTATATATATACATATATGTATATATATGTATATATATGCATATATGTATATATATGAATATATATATGTATGTATATATAATGTAATTATATACCTATGTATGTACATATTAATGTATATATGTATATATACATGCATATTCATATATATATTTGTATATACATATGTATATATGTATGGACATATAAATGTATATATGTATATATACATATGTATGTACATATGGACATATAATTGTATATATGTATATATACATATGTATATACATATGGACATATAAAGGTATATATGTATATATACAGTTATATATATGTACATACAAAGGTATTTATGTATATATACATGTATAATATGTACATATAAAGATATATATATATACATATATATTTTTATATATATGTATATATAAGGTATTTATATGTATATACGTGTGTATTCATATATGTGTATATATGTATATATGTCTGTATTTATATGTATCTATATTATTTATATGTATGTATTTATATGCACGCATATGTATATGTGTATGCATGTATATATATATGTATGTACATGTATGTATTTATATATCTATGTGTATATATGTATATAGTTATAATGTATGTATATATATACCTATGTGTGTATATATGTATGTATATAGAATGTATGTATATATACACGTTTATGTATATATCTATGTATGTAAATATTCATATATTTATATGTATGTATATGTGTATGTATATATATGAATATACATTTGTATATATTTATATATGTATATATTTATGTATGTATATATACAGGGTTAACAGAAAGTCCTCTGACCAATTTAAAAGTGGTTTATTAATAGAAAATTACAAAAATATAAATTAAACATGAATGAAAATTATAAGTTAGGAAACCAAGAATGAATTCACATTATTTGTTTTCAATGTGATGTCCGTTCCTTTCGATTAGACGTTCAATTCTCTGTCTGAAGTTACCAACCGAGGCACGCAGCATTTCCTGAGGTATTTTAGCCCATTCACTCAGAAGAGATGTCTTCAAAGCATCAACACTTGGATGAGCAACAGAACAGACCTTTGCCTCCAACAAAGACCACACCGAAAAATCCATGGGATTCAAATCAGGCGATGCAGGAGGCCACATCTCCTTACTCCAGAATCTTGGAAAATGACGTTGGCACCAGTCCTGGGTTTTTTTGGAGGTGTGAGATGCTGCCCAATCTTGTTAGAAGGTGAAATGCTGATCTTTGAAGTATTTCTTCATCTCTTCAAATGCTGGAACCAAAATATCGTTAATGTAGCGATCTTTGTTGATCTTAACCCCCTGCTCCACGAAAATCAGAGGCCACTTCCAAGATTTGGAGACTGCAGCCCACACCTTGAGGGAAGACGTCTTTTGTCGGCGGAAAACTATTCTCACGGAGTCATCAATGTTTGCTGAAGATTTTGTGTAAACTCTGTCCTTCTGATTGTTAACAGTCGCTTCAATTGTGAAGAGTTTTTCATCAGAAAAAACGATCTCTCGCTCTGCCGTGCCAGCCTTCAGTTCTCTAAGAAGAAGCTTTGCTCTTTCAAGTCTCTTGTGCTTTTGGGCTGGTGTGAGGTACTGTCTCTTTCTTATCTTGTAGGGGGACAACTGGAGATCGTTTTTTACGATGGTTCTCATCGAGGTCACGCTCACATTCATGTCTTTAGCCATTTGTCTTGCAGATCTCTTCGGGTTCCTCCTTACCCTCTCTCGGACAGCTTTAATCACCTTCTTTGTTCGAGCAGTGCGAGGTCTTCCACTCCTAGGACGGTCTTCAGATGTACCAAGTTCTTTAAATCTGTTCACAACATGGTACACGGTGGATTAAGCCACTTTCAAGAGCTTAATAATCTCTGAGTTTGTCCTTCCCGCGCAATGAAGCTGAATTATGGCCTCTCATTTGCTTATTTTTCTGAAAGTTTAAACAAAATTATTGTAATAGTTTTGTTGAAAATAATTAGATCAATAGTTAGACTAAATACTTACTTTATTCGAAAAGAGAAAAAGTGATTTTAACAATATTTAATTTTCAAACTTAAAATGGTCCAAGGACTTTCTGTTCACCCTGTAATTTATATGTTTTTATATATTTATGTATTCATA
>NC_136503.1:68573236-68590736 GCF_053919585.1 Euprymna scolopes | reverse complement strand
AATAATTACGAGAAACTTTCTCTACCACCAATAGCAATGGCCAAAAAATTAATTATCTGAAAGTACTTCGTTTAAACTCCTCGGCCTAACGTCCACAGGAAACATGAGCTGGAACAATTACACTGAGAGAATTACCAGAACCGTTGCGAAGAAGGTAGGTTCTCTCTACCGTGCTAGAAAGCTACTAATGCCCGAAAGTATCCTATACCTCTATAAGGCCACTATTCGCCCATGTATGGAATAGTGTTGTTATATTTTGGCTGGTGCATCTGCTACTAGTCTCTCACTCCTAGACAAGGTCCAAAAAGAGAGTCTCCAACCTGATAGGTCCTGAATTGTCATCTAAGCTTCAGCCTCTGTCCCATCGACAAAATGTTGCATCCCTCTGCCTGTTCTACACGTATTTTTATGGTGAATGCTCTGACGAACTGCAAGCACTTGTGCCCCCCGACGTAAATACCCCCGACGTAAATACCTCCGAAAACCCCGACAATCAGCAAAATCCCACCCCTTCACAGTAGAGATCCCTAGATGTAAGAGAGCCTTCTACTCCAGTAGTTTCTTCCCCAGAACAACTATACTTTGGAATTCTATTCCAGGTCACTGCTTCCCCAACTGTACTGACATGCAGAAGTTCACGTGTAACGTGAACCGACATCTTGCTGCCCAACTCCCTACATAGCACACCAGTAGCTTATATCCATGATAGTAGTCCTCTACACCAAAGTGGCAATGTGCTTTGTTTTGGGTGAAAATATTACAACAACAAAAAAAAAAGAAGCCTGACTGACTGACGAAAATAATCTTTGAATGTAAGCATAACAGACCTAATAACTGTCGATATTTCCTACCGACGAGTGGGGGGGGGGAGAAAAGACGTTTAGCTTGCAACGAAAAATTACCTCGTTGCTTACAAGCAAACGTATTCTTGTAAATATAACGCGCTGTTAACAGTTGTCGTACCGGTCTGATAGATCTCTAACAACGACAAGAACAAACTACAACAACAACCTACAAAGGTGACTCTTTTTATAGTCTCAATCTCTCGTTCAGCGAGATTGAAACGAGACTGGAATGTCAATTTAAGCTATAAGGAATAGACATCCTATTTTCTTCATTAACAACACCAGGCCGGGCCGTTCACAGCCATAAGTGTCTTTCCCTTCCCACTGAGCCACCCTCGGTAAGTCAATCAATTTAATTATCACATCACTTCTATTTCAATCTTAAATATGACGGATCAATGTTGTCCAAAATACTATTTCAAACTTGAGCCTAACAGTCTGACGGAAATGATATCTAAAACTTGAGCCTGACAGACTGAAAAAAAATGATGCTTCAATTTAAGTAGGACAGACCAAAGAAAATTATGTTTCAATCTTTGTAATAAAAGCAAAAAAAAAAAAAAAAAAAAAAAGCACGAAAAATTATTTAGATTTTCATCATTACAGACTAAAGAAAACGTTATTTCATTGTTGAGCATAACACACCAAAGAAACTTATTTTTTCAAACTGGAACATGATAGAACAGACACTGGCGAAAATATGATTTCAGTCTTCAACGTTAATGACAAGCGCAAATGCTATTTCAGTCTTCAACGTAACATAACGGCGAAAATGTCAGTCCAAAAAGCAAATCAGATTGACGAAATTTTTATTGCAAACTGATACGTAACAGACCAACCTACTGACGGACAAAGTCTCTAAACAGAGATGCGAGGACGCCTCCAAAAATGACCGAAATAATTTGAAAGACTTATCTATAGAATCAACGTCAACGGAGGAAACGACGTTAGCGTACGGTGATTTGCACACATTTTTTTTTATGTGTTATGCATCTCACGGTGAATTACTATTGTTCGCGACTGTGACGGCTGACACTTACATCATTTCAGGTGCTCGCCAAGGTAATAGCGCGAACCAGAATTGAGAAGAGTGATGGGGAAGGAGGCCAAGTGGAATACGCGAAAAGAGAATGAGCGAAGAGAGAAGCGCAAAGATGGAAGAATTAGAAAAAAAAATGTTCAGATGAGGAAAATGCATCGCGCTTAAGAGATGAGAAAAGCTTTAGCTTATACGTGTTAATCTAGTAGTTTACGGTTGGGGGGTCGAATCCTGGACGATCCACGCACCTTATCTACGTGGTAGAATTTTTGTGATTCCTTGTTAGATGCTAGGCGAACAGGATTCCTACCCTTCTTTACGGCTTTACTATTTTATATACGACAAATAAAGGCACGACAAATGGCCCCTGGTAATTCTCTATTCGTCTGATATTTAAGCACGACAAAGTAAAGCACGACAAATGCCATTTGCTGTTTCTCCATTTGTGTACCTTTTTTACTATGCCTCCCCACGGGACAGAGTTAGACACCAGGGTCGTTTTTTAACGTGGAGAAAAGGTACAAAAATAAAAATTGTCTCAGTCGTGAAGGATTTCTCCTTCACCGAAAGAGAACAAGAAATAGAAGTGCAGCATCTGAAGAACAGATACTACACTTTGATCTTGTCCCGAAGGCCAAGAAAATTGTGTAACTAAGGTACGACAAATGCCTTTTGTTGATTCTTGATTTGTGTGATATTTAAGCACGGCAAATTAAGGTACGACAAATACTTTTTTCTTGATTCTTGATTTGTGTGACATTTAAGCACGGCAAATGAAGGCACGTCAAATGCCTTTTTTTGATTTTTGATTTGTGTGATATTTAAGCACGGCAAAGTAAGGAACGACAAATGCCTTTTTCTGATTCTTGATTTTTGTGATATTCAAGCACGACAAATTAAGGCACGACAAATGCCTTTTTTTGATTCTTGATTTGTGTGATATTTAAGCACGACAAATTAAGGCACGACAAATGCCTTTTTTATTCTTGATTTGTGTGATATTTAAGCACGGCAAATTAAGGCACGACAAATGCCCTTTGCTGTTTCTCTATTTGTGTGATATTTAAACACAACAAATTAAAGCACGGCACATGCTGTGATTATCTATTTGTGTGATATTAAGATACGACGATTTAAGGTGCGGTAACTGCCCTGTGCCGATTCTCTATTTGTACAATATTTGAACACGGCAAATGGCGATCGCTACGGGTTTTTTTTTTCGCTAAAAGTCTTTGTAAAAAAAAAATAAATAAACGACTTCGTTTCATACTTAGGAGGAATATTTTTAAAATATAAAAAACAGTAAAAAACAAAAAATTCCCGTACAAAACGTATTTGTTAAATTTTTAAAGTCGTGTGTGTGTGTGTGTGTGTGTGTGTGTGCGCGCGCGCGTTGTTGTTGCTTTTATTTATAGTAAGTGTTTGTTTTTTAATAGTAAATGTTTACTCTCCCCCCCAAAAAAGACACCGAAAAGTAAATATATCAACACATTATTTGATTCCCTCAAATCTCCATCCGTCAACCTGAAGAATCCCCTTCCCCGAAATCTTGTTTATCATTTACAAAGATATTTAGCGGAAACATAAAACAAGATTGGTTTTTGTTGTTCTTTAAATAAGAATCACAGGTTGCTCGAATTACGTGCCTGAATATCACACGCATAGAAAATAAGCAGGAGCCATATGTCGTGCCGTAATTTGTCGTACATAAATATTATTTATTTATTTATTTGTTTGTTTGTGTTACTATATTTGCATTCTAGCGATTAGCTTAAGAATTTAAAATATGTTTTAATTTTTATGCTATAAATCCCGAAAGCGAAAGAAAATTCATTTGCTTTTTTTATCATCTTATCGATGTATTGATTTAAAAGAAACTGTTTCGGGTTTAAAATCTCAACTTGAAATTCATATCACTTTTAGCTTCATTGCGGAGTTCTGGCACGGTGAAACTGGTTTCGCGCTCTGCATGGAAATAACTATCCCACTTAGCGGATGGCATGACACTTCTTAATTAGAATTGAGTTCGCGAGGTATCCATTGAGATAAGATATAAACAGGTAATCACTCCTACTGTCGCGGTGTACGAAACTACTTTTTGGCAAATTTTCTGTCCACCGTACTATCAGCCATATTTTTACACACTCGCTAATTTATTTATTTATTTTTTTTTTTACAAAGGGGTCACCACATATCAATGCCCTAAGTCTACTCGACGGTAAAGGTTAATGTATGTACGGTAGTTTTTGGGACAGTAGTGTAGTAATCGTTTGTAGCGGAGATTTAATACAATTAGATTATTTACGAGGTGAGTTATATTAGAGACAGTTATTATTGAACTTAAAGACGACCATATTGTAGTCAGATCGAAAGCAGACCAGCGGAACAGAGTTCCACAGGTGGGCAGTTCTAGAAAAGAAGCTCTGTTCGTGGAATCCTCTTTTAGACTTTCGCACTGACAGAAAGTGGGGTGGGGGATTATTGGGAGTGATTTTGGTTCGGCGAGAGTTTTTTTATGAAAGATTGGCGATAGGGAGAACCATAGATTGGAGCTCAGATGAGCACTTGCCAGGAAAATAACAATGGAGCAAAGACAGGCTCCCAACCTCTTCTATGTGGGAAAAAGGTTGCAGAGAATAGAAAAGGGCATCACCTACTAGATTACGAAATCGGTTTTGACCTCTGTCGGGGCAGGATGGATGGTCCGAGCATCTCCTGTCCAAATGTGGAAACATTACTCCATCCTAGGACGAACTTGGCTCTTATGTAAGTAGAGAATTGCATCGGCAGTGAGATATTTACGGAATCGTTTTTTCCAGCGACCTTGGCACCGGATTTGATGGTATGTGTTCCATTTCAGATCATGAGTGAATAGCCAGTCCAAGAGACTTGTCTAAAAATGGAGATTCCTCAAGACGAGAGCTGTTAATTTCACTTGGGGGTCAGATGTGAGTCAGAGAGTTGATGATGAAAAAAGATTGGTTTTTAGGTATATTAATATTAATCAGCTACTTTTTCCCCATTGCAGCACGTGCTTAAGATCGGAAAAGAGAGAATCAGAGAGATATTGGAGTTACAATTAAGGAACGATGATACGGCGAAGCACCTGTGTGTGTGTGTGTGTGTGTGTGTGTGTGTGTGTGTGTGTGTACCTATAGTCTTGAAAGTGTTTTAATCTTTAAAACTATATGAAAAATAATCTTCTAGAACGAAGTCCCTTTTTGGAAGTCAGTGAATATCTAGCACTCACGGCATTAGTTAGCTTCTTAAGATTTAAACTAGTTTAATATTATTGGAGGGATAACCCCTTCTTTCACATGAAATATTGTTTCGGGAATTTAATAACTATATATATATATATATATATATATATATATATATATATATATATATAAGTGAACGTGTCTGTGTGTGTGTCTGTGTACATTTCTCTACGCAATAACTCTGTCAATTTTTAGTCTACAGACTCGGCATTTGATATACAGGGTACTGAGATTTGGGAAAATCGATGTGATCGGTTTTTGGCCAGAAATTTGGCGATTAAGGGGGCAAAGCTCAACGATTTGACATTTAAGAACTCTACCAAACTTCTCCGAAATTTTTGGGTCTACGCACTTGGAATTTTAGATATAGGTTCCTTGGACATGGATCTAACTTAATCACTTGATTTGAGCCCAAAACAATAAATTTTAAGGGGTCATAATAGGGGTCAAAGTTTAAAAAATGAACCTTTGCGGTTCTCTTCCAAATTACTCAGACAATTGCTGGTCTAAACACTTGAAATTTATATATATATATATATATATATATATATATATATTAGTCGCCTAGCAAACAAATAAAATCCAAAGCAAAATTCACACCAAAGCAGCAAAACTAAAGCTGTTTGGTAGGACACTATATATAAATGTATGCTAATTTGGGCATATTTTATTGGGTTTGAAAACATGGCTTCTTTTAAAATAATTCTCATAAAATTTTAGCCATAAATTATATAATCTTCTAAAAGCCTGCAAATTTTCATGTAGCTTCGGTCCATAGAACAAAGATATAAGCATTTCAATATTCTGTTTGGCTACTAGTATAGATACATCCATATATAGATATATCCATATATAGATATATCCATATATAGATATACAACTTTTGGGGAATTTTATGAGTTCGAAATTTCGGCAACTACTGATCAGAATTTAACAAGTAAAGTCTCATTGGAAAGTGAATGGCCTGGATTGTGATATTTGCCCTTAAGGTCGCACTTTACTGTTTCCAGAAGTAAGGGATCATGTTTCTATATTAATTTAACGTAAAATGAGTACCCACTTTATGGCCACATTGGCTATAAAGTGGATGCCTGTTTTGCGTTAAATTCATATAGAAAAGTGATCTCACACCTTACAATTTCTTCATAGGAACTATTCGTTTTGTGGGATTTTAATGTTATTTTCGTCTTTAGCACCCTCAACAATCTGTAATAGGTGTAATTATATAGGATTTTTCGTGGGTAGAAAGATACTGCACCTTTACCAATACTTCAATCATAGTCATTTGTTTTCCTAGTTTTTGCACATGAATTACAAAATATCTGATATTTCCCCAAAACCTTTTGCCTTGATGGAGGGAAGACTATTACTTGCTGTTATGATTTCAAATGATCTGAAATAACAACAAGGGGAGATTTTATTCTAAGATTTCTTATGTGTTATATCTCCCCTTATTGGGTTTCATACCTAGGGTAGATTTCACAGTGTATAAGGATTATTTGATCCAGAAGATATTGATAAAATGCGTCCACAATACGTTTTCTACTCTCCATGTGTTTGGTTCTGCATATAGAGATAATTACCAAAAGATTAAGTATTGTACTTAAAATGTTTTTTTCTTAACTATTTTGTGGAGAATCAGAGAGATAGGTTCCCCTTCCATAGTAAACTAAAATGCCAAATATATTTTAGTTCAGAAAAGGGTGTGCTAAGAAAAATCTGTGTAGGCCTTACTATGTGTTAACTAAAAAAAAAATGTTTGCTGTGCTTTTTTAATGAAATAATCAGCCAGCAGTAATGTGTAAATTGTAAACTGTTCCAGCCATTTTCGGGACTGACTTTATATCTCCAATCCACTTTTAAAAATATAGATGAAATAATGTGAATTGTGAATCGTAAACTGTTTCAGCCATTTCCAGGACTAACTTTGGGGTATCCTCAAGCAGAAGGTGGAGGTGCGCAAAGTATCAAATATCCGCCAGCTCCGTGACGTCGTAATTGAAGAGTGAAAGAGCATTCAAGTGACTACATGTGAAGCTCTGGTAAACTCCACGCCCAGTCCAGTTACTTGAAGTCTTTGTCGGCTTCCAACGTTCTGCTTCATATTTTGATGCCCTTGCTATGCCAGTGGTGTTGTTGATCATAACTTTGACCTCTTCTATGCAAATCTCTATGCTGTAGCTTATCATGGTCTATTCTTATCTTTGGGCCAGTTCTTGTACAGCCCCAGCATTTTTGTTGATATAATCGGTTAAAGTTCGTAATTCTCTTATCTCCGATGTTGATTTTTCCTTTATATTCTTTATGTAAAACATGATCTTTTTTTACAACGGAATCACCACTTATCAGAGTCCAGAGGCCACTCGAGAATAAGGGTATGGGCAGGGGTATAATATCATAGTAAACGTTAGTAGTATAAATTTGGTAAATTGAATTCTCCTTAAGATGTTGAAGTGTGTAAGTGAGCGTAGACGGCGGCTGTCTCAATCTTGTTTTTTTTTTTTTACACAGTGATTACCACTTGTCAAGGCCCGGAAGCCACTCAGGGATAAGGGTTATTGCAAGTACATTACGTTAGTGTGGAGATTTGATGAAGTGTTTAATTAAGGGGGCGGTTAATTAGGAATTTGTTAACGTTGGACGTGAAGGCATCAAAGTTGTAGTCCGGTGGGAAGCAGGCAGACGGAACAGAGTTCCGTCTGCGTGCAGTTCTGAGAAAGAATCTTTGTTCATGGAATCCACGTTTTGATTTAGGCAGAGATAAAGAGTGGGGGAAATTTTTCACAGTGGATTCAGCTAGACGGGTGTTTTTCGTGAAAGATTGGCGAGGGGGGACCAGAGATTGGAGTTCAGACGAGCACCTGCCATGGAAATAACGATAAAACAAGGATAGGCTCCCAACGTCTCTTCTGTGGGAGAGAGGTTGCAGGGTAGAGAAAAGGGCATCCCCCACTAAGCCACTTCCCCATGCTGCCATTGAAGTAGAACCGCGCTATTCTCTATCTTTGTCGTAAGCTTTCTCTTGGATCATGACCGGACTGGTATTGCTCTTATACCGTTTCATAGCTGGCCACGAAGCAGCGTGTTATATACGATCAAACGCCTTCCTGAAATCCACGAAAACGTGATGGAGATCGTGCTGGTTTTAGAGAAAGCTCTCGCGCAGTATCCTGTCATTGAAAGTTGATCTTTGTTACTAAGTCGCATCAATTCATGCATATAAATCTGTGTCGCTTATAGACAGAAAGATTTAATGATCTTTATTTGATTTTTTTTCCTCGCATGATAAACGATCTTGTGTCTTACATTGCAATACTCTCGAAAACCACTTTTCAATCAATCATACCATACCCCTTCACTATAGACGACCGTAACATTTATATGTGCTTCTTTCGTTGACCTCTTACATTTCAAATTCCCTTTATGCGTTATGTTTCCCCGACATTCACAATATGCTGTAATTTAAATATAATGTGAATCAACACCTTTCTATCCAATTTCCCACACAGATTTAACCCTATCAATCTGGGGCCTATAAAAAAGGTATGCACGGCTATTGTAAATTATTAACCCCCTATACATAAGTCAGTACGGATCAATCACGCTGACACACCGGTTCTCGTCAGATTACCGAAGTTAAGCAACGTTGAGCCTGATCAGTACTAGATAGGTGACCATTTGGGAAGGCTAGGCGCTGTATGTACCTCATAGGAAGATTGGGCACCCCCTCCCCAGAAAAGAACTCGCTACAAAAGCATCTACTAAAAGTTGTGGATGGCCTATGCCCTTTCCGGGGCTCAAGGCTATGGATGGATGGATGGATGGATTTACATAAAGAAGATTGTTTTTCGATCACGGTCTATGCTGAATAATTATCCCTGAACACACATCGCTTCCTCACCTTTAACCTTACTTGACATGCATACAACCTTTCTCTGCTATTCAAATTTGGTATGATTTAAACTTGGAAGAAGGTTGTTAACAACATATACAGAGTTTTGTAGCAAAATCTGAAATCACGCCTATGTCAAGATCACCGTTGACATGGGATGTCACAAATCGACAATTTGCAAAACGATCACGAAGTACGTTGGTTACTAACTGCACTGCAATTCTGAAAACATTCTTATCATGAATGCTTCCAAAGAATCAAGAAAGGTCAAGCGCGGCTCGTTCTTTTTACTAAGGGGTGGTCACGGCTTATCAAGGCCCGAAGGCCACTCAAGAATAAAGAGTTTATAAGTGTCAGTTGGCCGATGAGATAGCAGTGTGATTATAGGTAATAGTTGAATTTAGGTAGTGTTTGTTTATTTAAGAGGATAACTCAACAAGAAGTTGTTTGTGTTAGACTTGAAAACAGCCATGTTATAGTCAGCTGGGAAGTAGTCCAGTGGTATTGTGTTAGACAGATGGGTGAGTTCGAGGAAATAAACTTTACTCATGGGCCTTTTGTTTAGTTTTATACGCAGATAGATAATGAGGAAAATTGTTAGCACTTGTTGTAGAAGACGAGGGTAAACTGGGATGCTGGACGTTATCTCGGATAAAAAAAATTCAGTTGAGACTAAACAAGCAACAGGCAAATTGACAAATGAATTTGCAAAGATATTAAGAATGTTCCCGTCGTGTAATAGGCGCAATTTTCTTCCTACATTAATGATCAGGCCATTTTCTATTTTTAAGATGGTTGGTTGGTTGTTTTTGTTTTACGGCATGTCAACCCTTTTCAGGTTATTTAATGCCGGATTTAATTATTTTGAAGAACAATTTTTTTAATAGAATATATGTTTTTTTCCAAGTCTGTTTCTATTTAACCCATATTTGTGACCCTATCAGGTACTACCACTCCGGATCAGAATGGACCTGGGAGCTGTGGCAATTAAAGGGTGGCTCCACACTCCTCAAAGCCCGCAAGCTGGGGCCTCACCATCGGATATAATTTAAGGTCATATCCAGGACCTCTATTTTTATAGTCACCACCTATATATAGCAGAAGGCACTGGAAAAGGGTAATTCTACCCTGGATAGACTATACCGCCTTCGCACGTTTCTACTTTTTCTAAAAGAACTGCACTCCTGTACACGAGGCCAGGCCTACACAATCAATGTTTCACACTACTGACGTCCGAACATGTGGCTGGCCCCCTTACCTTGGACAAGTTCTTCTGGTGTGTGATCTAACTCAAGAGTAAGAAGCACGCCCAAAACACAGTCGACACTTTGAAAGTTGCCATCGTGGAGGCGTTAGCCACTATCGAGAAGCACATTGGTCGTAAAAATGTGTAACTCTTCTAACGTCCGTCTTGAGATGCTCATATTCGCCGACAGCAGTTACACTTAAAAACAATGCAGTATGTAACTAAATGCTACCAAATAAACAATCAGGTGCTTGCATATGCAACTTTTGTGTTATTACGTACTTCGCTTTCTTTTTGGCAAGTTTTGGGTTTTGTTGTCAGAACTAGTCTAGTTTTAAAATACTCTGTGATGCTTACGTAGAAGTATATTTAGACGCGTCGAGAAAAAATAGAATACAGATTTCTCCCTATTGTAGTGGTTGTATGCGTCAGACTTGGACGTTTCTAAATTTTTCAGATGAGGATTGGTTATTCGTATTATTTTGATTCATCCGACTACTGTTCTCATCTCGAGTGTGATTTTCACAACGTTTCGGTTGATATAACCTCCGACCCTCTTCAGGTGTATCTTGTTGAACTCGGGAATGTTTCTGTCAAACTCGCAAATTTGGAAATGTGTCGTCCATTGAAAGCACGGTTAGAAGAACATCGAAAACTCATAGTAATTGGAGAGACTGAAAAGTCAGGTATAGCTGACCATATCTGGAAGGAAAATGGAAACCATCTACCACTATGGGACGAAGTAAAAATTATAGACAGAGAGGAACGGTGGAGAGTAAGACGACTAAAAGAAGCAGCACATATGCTGGGGAATAACCAATTGCAATGTAGACCTAGTATAGAATTTAATACGATATGGGAACCAGTAATTAAAAACAATAGATAATATATACAAGTAATAAGTAAAAACATTAGTATATATATTTAGTTATACGTTAATATATGGTAATAATTAGTAATAAATAGTGACATTTACAACAAGATATAAAATAGTTTTAAGGCTCTTAAAATTTTTATAAGAATTGCCCGGAAGGACCCGTAACGCAGTGGTTAGAGTACTTGGAATAATTAATTGTAACAGTGATATTCTCCTGAAGGCGTGTGGGTGATCGAAAAATGCAATTGCGAATTACTTGGGACCTCTATCCAGTCATTGTAGACGGAACAAGAGCACACTAAACCCGTGAAGTAAATAAAGGGTTCCGCTCGAAATTCCATCAAAATTCATGAGTTTGACAGAAACACTCCCGAGTTCGACAAGATACGCCTGAAGAAGGTCGGAGGTTATATCGACCGAAACGTTGTGAAAACTACACTCAAGATAAGAACAGATTTTGTTCTCTCTGTTTAGACAATTTTTTTAGAATTAGTTTTCTGAATTATTTTAGACTAGCGGGGGTACCCGGCGTTGCCCGAGTGTTTATTTCCGGGACGGGGGGGAGTTTTAAAAAATGTTATGGTAGGTAAGTAGGAAGGATCAAACCCGGAGTCATGAGTAAAAGTAGGAAAATAAAGTGTGAAAAAAAAAAACAAAAAAAAAACATCTGCAACGTTAACAGTTCGGCCACCAAGAAAAGTCCATTCCAGTTGTTTAGGAAAAAAAAAAAAAAAAAAACGACTACGGTAGGTCGGCGCGAACGTGAAAATATAATGTGAATTGTCCAGCACGCTAACCACTACGCCACAGAGCACTGCAGCTTAGTTTAGTGATTTTAAATAACTTCACATGAAAGAACTACGAAGCCAAACCGGTGTTCTCTTCTCAACTGTTTGTTGTGAACGATCCCCAAACGGTGTTAAGTGGTGGCAGGGGGAGGAGGAATTTACTAGAGAGAAAATATTTTACCACTTCCATTGATCTTAACCGATTTTGGCCGTGACTTCTCAGCAGAAAAAGTATAGAAATCTAAGATTATCGAGGAATTTGAGAAATAATAAGCCTATAACACACCTTAGATATTGTTCTGCCGTTTGTGCATATTATATTTGCATGAAATATCTTGATTTTTAATCCTATTAAGGTCAAAATCATACGGGAAAAAATGAGTTCATTTTATTTATATAGAGAAGAAGAGAAGAAGAGAAGAGAAGAGAAGAGATGACGATTAATAATTTGTATTATTCGGATAATTCAGACTACATTTCTCGTTTCATCCCCGTAACGTAACTAATAAAGTACTGTCGAAAATAACCTCGCATAATCAGATAGGGCATGGCGTGTCAGAAAAGACCGTACTAGAATGACAAATACTTATCTGGATTACTTTTAAAGACATATGGTCAATGGTTGCTAAATTTGTGGCCTCAAACGGAGGCGTAACCTAGCAATAAAGAGTTTCCACGATTGTCGATTGAACTGGAGCAATAAGTCCATAATTTAACGAATGGAAATTCAAATAATTCAAGATGAAAGTTCTTCTTGTTGTGTTGGTTTTATACCGCTCAAAGCATTTAACAAGAGGAGCAAATGATATTTTAGGAGATAAAATTCGCCATAAAAAGTTTAGGACAACATGAAAGAGTCGTAATTATATTCGTGCCTGGACACCAACCCCTAAATCCAAAATGGCGAGCTGCGTCAAATTCATTGTTGACTGTTCAATATTTTTAAAATAACAAACGAAATGAAAAAAAAAAATGACGATTAAATCTCCTGCCTTAAAAACCTGAAGACATTGAACAGTTAAGACAAGGGAGTTTCGAATAGTGAAAGGAGCAGCTTTAGGGAAATGTGAGTCTCATGTCATAATACAATTTCTGACAGTACTTTGGGAATGCAGTTGTAAGTTAAACTTTTCCGGAAGTTGAAGGTTTTATTTCTCACTTCATGCGATACTAAAAATTCAACTACGAATTACTTAGGACATCTACCCAGTCCCACCAAGAGAACGTGCTACTCTCCAGTAGATTAAATGAAAAAGTGTTCCGCTCGAAATTCCGTACAAATTCCTGAGTTTGACAGATAAGATGTCGAGTTTGACAGAACGATTCCCAAATTAAACCAGATACACTCGTAGGAGGTTGGAGGCTACATCGGCGGAAACGTTGTTCGAATAACACTCAAGATGAATACAGTAGTTTGAAGAATTCAAATAATACAAACTATGGTTCACCTGTACGAGTGGTACGCATTCCTATATATTTTTTTATTTTCATCCTTTTCATGCTCATTTGATGCTGATGATGATCATCATCATCAGCAGCAGCGATCCTGCTGTTGTTAACAGCATCGGCGACCACGGCTCTCCAAATTATGGAGCCATTGTAATCTCGGGAAGACAAGTAAAGACGGTAGTTTCACGTTGCTTTCCTTCTCCATTCGGGGGTGCATAAACAGTAACATAAACGCGGCCGCAGATACCAACCTGGAAATTTCTACGACTCTATGCGATACATATAGCGCCTGACCTTCCCAAATGGTCACCCATCTGGTACTCACCAGGCCCATCGTTGCTTAAGTTCGGTAATATGCCGAGAATCGGTTTGTTTTTCGATAATAATCCACTGGAAAAACAATAATAAAAAATAAAAAGAGGAGAAAATATAGAGGGTACTGCTCGTACACCCGACCCCAAATTATTATTCAGATCCATCAAGTATTAATAAATGCTGACTACGCTTAGTACACAGTCGTGAGTTACAGTAAATGTCAACATAATGATAAGTGCACGATAAAGTTTATGTAACACCAGCCTTCATATCAATTGAATATTTTTTCTGTTATACGTCATATCAACCTTTATGATACGAACATATCGCAACGCATTAACCATTTGAACTGTGCACTAATTTATTTTATACGTCTATTCGACGTCATAGCAACGTTTTTTTTTTTTCCTAATTAATTAAAAAAAAACACAATATCTACAGTGAACTACTTAACTATTGATTTGGTTTGACTATTTTACGGCATATAAACCTTTTCGTGTTATTTACTAAAAAAAAATCTGATTTAAACTAAACGAATAACAGACAAAACGACAAGTTAATTTGCAAAGATATTGAGTAGGTTCCCGTCGTGAAGCAGACGAAGTTTTCCTCCTCCATCAGCGATGTAGGCGTCACGCGTTCGTTTTTTTTTTTTTTTTTTTTTTTGTTTTTTTTTTGTTTTAAGAGACTGAGAATTACCGCCGATATCGAGCAGAAAGTGCCGAGAAGGATGTTTATAATTTAAATACACGATATCGCACCAGGACGCTCTTATGTTTTTCACCAAGAATTCACCTCTGCAAACAAGGCCAAGACAGCACAGGCTTGGCTGCTCATCACTTGCGGTCGACCTTCTCACCCTTTTGCAACACGTTGAGAATTTCTTCTGGTGCGTGATCGAGGTCAAGTCTAACGAGCAAACCTCTTCAACACAGTCGACTCTCCGAAAGTTTGTTATGTTTATGTGTTTATATATTTGTCTAGACATGATTTATTCCTAAACTAAATAATCTATCGTTATAAATTTTGGAACACAATTGCTAGGCGCAAGCGTAGGTAATTCAAGCTATATTTAGTAAAATTTATTCTACGTTTGAGAAGAGGATGAAAAAATCTCGTTAAATTTCAGACAACTTCGATTTCAGTTAAATGTTTACAATAGGCTCTAATGCCTATTGTGAAAATTTGACTGATATCGAATTTATCAATTAATTTTATGATTAATTGTTAAGAGTTCGTAAAGGTCAAACCGTTGAACTTTGACCCCGTAAGAACAAAATTTCTGGCCGAAAGGGATTACAAAAATTTTCCCAAATCTCAGTACTCTGTATTTCAAACTTCGAGTCTGTAGACTGAAAATTGACAGTTATTGTATAGGGAAATGTACACACATACACAGACACTTTCACTTATATATATATATCTATAATATATATATATATATTTAGTGTGTGTGTGTGTGTAAATGATTCGATAGCAAATATCCGGTTGAACACATAGACATATCTGGTTAAACACGAATGAGTTTTAAGTTTTTTCCGACTCTACAAGTAATTCGCTTTATTCGCCAAGTAATATATTTTGTTTCGGCTGGTAGTTTATATATAATAGTACCCAGTGCTTACAACAACCACTCATGACGATGATTAGCAAATGGCAAAAAATCTATCACTTCGTGCCATAATATACAACCTACCAGCCGAAACAAAACAGATTGCGCAGCGAATAGAGCAAATTACCCCTGGAACAGAAAAAAAAATGAAAACTCAGTCGTGTTCGACCGGACACACACACACACACGCACACACACACGCACACACATATATATATATATATATATATATATATATATATATATATATATATATATATAAAGCTGAACGTCTGTGTGTGTGTCTGGTCACGAATAGGCTGCTGTATGGTTGACTATTTAAAAAAAAAACTGATTACATATAATGATAGAAGATGTATCGAGGATCAGGAATGAGTATGTTTGATCTGGCAGAACGGTGGTTCATAAAAATCGTGGGGTCTGCGTTCGCGCCTGGCCCCCAAAGTATGGAAATAAAAAATGAAAAAAAAAGTTTACAAGTGTTTTTGATATAGATGTTCATAAGATTAATTTGATAAGTATGTTTCAACTTAAATATGGATGGTATAATAAAATTGTGGGGTCTGCGTTTGCGCCTGTACTCCATGGAAATATGACACAAACTTTAACAAAGACTTTTCATATCTATCTGCGTAAGTATATACTTTGATAATTATGTTTCAGTTTGAAGAAATATGGTAAAATAAAATTATTGGGTGTTCGTTCGCGCCTGACCTCCATAAAATTTAAATATGTCACCAAGTTTAATAAGGTTTTTTAAAAGGGGTGAGGGTCCACCATGACACCTTAACTTTAATCTTAATTAACGTTGGCTTTTGTTTATTTTTTTAGTAGAATCATATTGCGTCGAATAAATTCACCTAATAAATTCACGTTTTTATTAAAGTGAAAGCAAAAAAAAAAAAAGTCGGAACTTTAGACAATTCTCGACACAACTTCAGCAGAACTCTGTTTTTTCTTTCTCCACTTGAACGTGGCACTCTTTCGAAAATAGATAAATAATAAAAAATAAGAACGTTACTTGTTATCGTGTCAAAAGAAGGAAAAAATCCTGCTCACGTGATTACATGTTTTTTTACAAACATTTACATAACCTTTTTATTTTTATTTATATATCTGTTTAAGCTTTTTTGTCAGTGTACTAGAAGGAATTCAGTTGATTACAACCCTTTCTGCGTGTTCTTTACATTACAATAGTACAACCTTGAATCCGACACGCAATACTACACCGTTTAATACTGTAAAACTGAAACGAAGCTGTTCTGTTTGAAAAGGGCGCCATTTTCTTCTTATTCATATTTATATCGATTCTTTGCTTTAGAAACTAAAGTAATTACGTGTTTACTTTTTTAATATCCCATTTTGCTGTTTCGGATTATTTTACTATAGTAAGTAAAGCTTCATTATTTTTCAATACTGTTTTTGTTTGTTTTTCGGTATTTCGTCGATATTATTTAGTAAGTGTTTAGCAGAAAAGTCAACAAACGACTACCAGAAAAAATAAATATACAAGAAATAAATGTTACCGTAGTCAATAAAAGTTCAGTTCATGTTTTTTTTTGTTTTTGTTTTGAAATAGTTTTTAATGGTATTTACTTGAAATAATTTTAGCGAACCGAAATTAACACGGAATTTGAGGCGATAACTACTTAAATGAATTTTTATATAAACTATACATGCCATAATCAAATATTCCTCAAGCATAAAATAACGGAAAACATTAAAATATGTTTATAAATATTCCTTACATTTACGGAACTCTCTTTAATTGTTAACACAGAATGCTCAGGTGCACATCCTTCAAATTGAAAACGGGGCTCTCCATTTCAAAGTCGCTGCCATTTTGATTTTTTTTAAACCGGTTCCTGAATTAAAAAAATAAAAATTTTACAAACTACTTAAAAATACAATCCAAGTAACCTTTTTACCATAACAGCAACATTTATTTCTTGTATATTTATATTATTGTATATATAACATTTTCTCTTTGTAAGGAAACATCATTTTGTTGGTCACTCTTGGCTACGAATCGAAACAAAGTTGATATAAAAAATATATTTTTGCGAAAATTATCATTACTTTCATCATATTTTGTTTAGGGTAAAATTTTGGAGTATCAAAACCTATCTCCTTTTCATAATTTATCATACTTTCATCAATTTCTGTAGGCTGTT
>NC_136503.1:68563236-68568236 GCF_053919585.1 Euprymna scolopes | reverse complement strand
ATGTGGATCGCAGTTGAGAAAGGCACCAGCATGCAACACGAAGAATATGCATATTGCCAGGACCAAAAGGTATGCTCAAATGTCTCTCAATAAACATAGCTCCAAGTTTACGTCTCGCTCAGAAGTTGTAGTGGGTGTTGAGAGCGGCATCCTTAAATGCGGTGTTTTCAGCAAAATTTCATCTAAGAGGTGCAATGTACATTTGAGAATACTTCAACGTTTGACCAAGACATTAATCTTCCAAATAGTCATATTTATCCTGAAGAACGTGTAAATTCGATTAAAATCCAAATGTCGATTATCTGCAGGTATTTGTCATAGTGGATTCATGCGGATCTCACGTGGTCAGCATAAACTTAAATTTTATTTCATTCTTCGTAGGGGCTGGATTGCCTGGCGCTTTTATTGTTAGTTTCGGTTCGAATGTCGTTTACACCAAACTGTTATTTCAGAACATTTCTGTGCTTAGAGAATCATGCCGCTATTTTTATCATCGAAAATATTTGTACAATGCTGAGTAGGTTGTAAGATTAAGTTATGGAAAGGATTAAAATAGTTTCGGAATTTTATTTCGTCTAGACGAGAAAGTTTTAAGACTCTAGTCAACTCAGTGGCGTCTAAAAGTCCGCGTATGCCTTGGTGATGATGGCGGCCGACTCTTAGATTGTACAGGGGCGAACGATTAAATTGTCGCCTTAATAAAAAAAACAGCACTATGGCTTTATCTTAAATCTTTTATTGAAAAAAATCAGTTCAGATAAATTGATTATGTAGTAGAACTGACACCTATTCAACCTCAATCACCGCTTCTATACAGGTCTGGAACTGGGAACATGTCTTTTCCACAAGCGCCCGCGGGAGCTCGGCGAATACTCGGAAAATGGCGGCAATCATGCTGGCTTTGGTGTTGTGGGAGGTTATGTTGGTGATGTTTTCGACGTATGACCGAACGAAGTAGTCCAACGGGTTTAAGCCAGTGAAAGAAAGGTACAAAGTCGTATCACTCTTTCTGAAGTCAAGCCTTGGCCTCTTTTAACTTTTGGGCCTGCGCCGAATCCTTCTGTGATAGCCAGTGACTGACAGCGACCGCCTGATTACACTGGGGAGTTACTACAATCTTCACCACATCCAAGTACATTTTGGTGCTGTGGTGCTGACTTTAAAGCCGACTTCGAAAATGTGAGGTTACATGATGTGGTCCTCACTTGAAACCAAACTACACCAACGACCATAACCGTGGGCCGTCCGATGCGTTGAGTTGTGCTTTTTAGCGTTTGCCTGTCTGGATTTGTATTTTGAGGGTGCTGGCAATGGTCCTGTTGTCATAACTTGGATCGGTAGAAAGTCTGAGTTGTACAGCAGCGCATCTCGCTCATTGAACATTGTGTCACTTTCAGACATGATTGAAGGCACCCATCGCTCTTGGGATCAGTACACAACCGGCGAACTAGGAGATGGTCTTCAACAAAAAGAAAAAAACCGGTATTCATCAAACGGAAATGGAATCATGTCGTCTTTTCTAGAGCGACAATTTTATCGTTCAACCCTTTATCTAAAAACTCAAGTATGTTATGAGAAAGGGAGTTAGGTAAAATATTATTAAACGCCCTCCTTAATTTTACGCGTCCCTTTGCACACCATGGAGTCTACCATATCACTCTAGTTCTATTCGTGTGGCGGAGAGAACGAAAGTTACAAAGCAGCCTCAACGAAACACTAACTTGGATGTGGTGAAGATTGTAGTAACTCCCCAGTGTAATCAGGCGGTTGCTGTCAGTCACTGGCTATCACAGAAGGATTCGGCGCAGGCCCAAAAGTTAATTCCATGATTCTGCTTCGACTTCCGTTCTTAAAATACAATTTTACAGAATAATGGTGTGAAACGTGGAATTCAATTGTGTCGTTTGAAAAGAAAAAAAAATACGTAGAGAGATGAATAAGAGATAAAACTCGAAGATGGCGAGGGAGAAGAGAAAAAAAATGGTATTAAATTATGTCAAGGCGATAATCTGGAGTCTTTTAATATACGGGTTTGCCAGTAAAAATAGTGTTTCACACGTAAGCGTGGTACTTCTCCCGTTCTTCTTTTATTAACCTGCAGTTTGATGGGCATCAGCAACACTGATAAGTACTGTCCAGGTACCTGACTAGCTGCACTTATTGCAGATCTCTCTCGATACCTTCATTATTCATTATCATTATTCATTTATTTCTTATGTATCAGGTGTTTATATTGTTGGCATTCGTTTCCACGATATCTTTCTAGATTGAAGACATCAATATTATTTTATGTGAAAAACAGCTGTAGACGAAAGAGTACCTATACGGAATTTGGAATGTAATAATTTATTAAGGCTCACAAGACACACACACACACACGTATATATATATATATATATATATATATATATATATATATATATTATATGAGGCGTTGAATGTTATAACTATGGAAAGCGCCACAAACAAAATCAGAGAAAAACGCTGTTAAAGTTTTATTTGGTGGGTATACTCTGCGTGAGTTGATTTCTACCCATGTCCCGGTCTGAATTCGACCAAAACTACTCTGAGGAATAAAATGATATACTAACTTGATATTTTGCCGCGATAGTGATTACCGAGTTATGAGAGTTAGCGCCTCATATATATATATATATATATATATATATATATATATATATATATATATATATATATATATATATCCCCAAAACCTCTGACCCCGATGGAGGGAAACAAAAATTTGCTGCTATGGTGTCAAATGATTCGAAATAACAGCAAGAGGAGACTGACACCAAATATTACTCATATGTTATTTCTGCCATCTTTAGTTTTCATATGTAAAGTAAATTTCACAGTGTATAAGGATTATTTGATACTGGAGATATCCATAATTGTACCTCTAATTCCAAAAGAGGATAGATATAACATGCGAGAAATATTTGGAATCAAGTCTCCCCTTGCTATTATTTCAGATTATTTGAAACAACAGTATCAAGTTTTTATCTCCCCTCTATCATGGCCAGACGTTGTGTAGAAATATCAGATATTTTATAATCGATATGTAAAACTAGATAAACAAATGACTATGATTGGAGTATTGGTAAATGTGCAACATCTTCCCCCCCCCCCAGAAAATCCTTTCAAATTACTACTATATTTTTTCGAGGATGCTGAAAACGAAAATAACAGTAAAAATCCCAAGAAACAAGTAGTTTCCAAAATCTAAAAAAAATTATAAAGTGAGGCATTTTTTCTTCTATATAACTTTAACGTAAAATAAACTAATATACTCTATGGCTGACTGGGATAGCTTCCGTACATTTATATCAGATCTAGCTCTTCGTTCCATGTTTAAAAAGGATGTGTCCTCTATAGTATCAGACCTGACGGAATGGTTACTTGTAGGTATAGACTGTTTCATACCCTGGAAAACATTCCAGGAAAAACCTAACAACCAGCTGTGGTTCTCTCCAGAATGTGCTGCTGCCATTGTGCACAGAAATCAATTTTTCCATTGCTTCCAACGTAATAGATATACTGAGACTAAAGCCGCTTTCAGAACTGCCAGCAACCACTGTAAAAAAGTAATCAAGAACGCAAGAGAGTTGTATGCTCAGTCCGTCAAGTCCAAAGAAGCTGAGCAGCGGCTTGGTTCCCACCAGTTTTGGTAAATAGCAAACAGAATCCTGAACAGAAGCGTGCGTTCTATCCCAACTATCATCAATAGACCTGAGTTAATCTCGTCAGCATCAGACAAAACCAAACTCTTTGCCAAGAACTTTGCAGCTAATTCTACCCTTTGTGTCTAAGACCGCAAACCTCCAATATTTCCTCCTGTATCAGAAAACATGCTATGTTATATACAAATATATGTACGTGATGTTGCCAAGCTAATCAAAAACCTTGATTCCAGTAAAGCAACCGGCCCTGACGGTATTCCAATTATAGTACTCAAAAGACTTCAACCAGAACTAGCACCCATACTTACAAAACTGTTTAAACGTTGTCTTAAGGAGTATTGCTTCCCGTCACCCTTAAAATCTCATCAGTATGCCCCGTATTTAAGAATTCAGGTGATCGCTCATCTCCCTCTCAGTACAGGCCAATAAGTCTCCTGTGGGTCATGAGTAAGTTGCTGTAATCTGTGTTAAATAGAGAAGTAATCAACAATCTCAGCAAAAATAACCTTCTTAGTGACACGCAATATGGTTTCCGTTCTGCTAGATCTACAGCAGATGTGCTAACGGTTACATCTCATATGATTAGTGAATCTCTTGACAAATGCTTCTTTTCTCGGGCAATTACTCTTGACATATCAAAGGCCTTCGATAAGGTATGGCATAAAGGCTTACTTCCCAAGATTTCCAGCTACGGTATAACTGGAAATGTTTTCTCAATTATTAAATCATTTCTCTCTGATAGGCTCATGAGTAGTGGTTAATGGGCAGAAAACAGAGGCCCATAGTATTAATGCTGGAGTCCCTAAGGGGTCCATCCTGGGCCCAACTCTCTTCCTGATCTACATTTATGATCTTCCAAATCACATCCTTACATCATTCGTAGATATTTATGCTGATGACACTACTATCTATGGTAGCACATCTAAAACTGTAAACGACCAAGTTCTCTCTGATTCTCTCTCCTCTGATCTTGAGCTAGTAGTACAATGGGGAAAGAGGTGGCTTGTTACTTTTAATGCATCTAAAACCAACCTTTTATCTTTACATCATCAACGCTCTGATCCCCATCTGGCATCAATTGAAGTGAATGGCTCTCGTCTTGGGGAGAACTCATGTTTTGACAAGCTTCTTGGCTTGACCTTTACTCCTGATCTTAAATGGAACGCACCTATTAAATCCGTTGCCAAGACCGCTGAAAAAATGGTGGGATCCTTCTATCGATATCTCACTGCTGATGATACTGCTGATGATACTGTAGATATTGATACTGCTGATGAAACTGTAGATATCTCACTGCTGATGCAATTCTCTATCTAT
>NC_136503.1:68535736-68558236 GCF_053919585.1 Euprymna scolopes | reverse complement strand
ATTTTTTATTAAATGTAAACATATAACACTTATGTGTATCCTACTATAATATCACTTATCTTATAGCAAGACAACTCTCGTAGAATTGAGATACTGCCCCGTCACCAATAGTTAAAGTGTGGAACGGTATATACACCAATAGTGTAGTTGTTATCTTTATATGAAGTCCTAATCAGTGACAGTGTGAGGTTACTTGGTTAATTTATGGTAGTTTATTTTAGAAAACTTGTTTTTATTAGTAGATTGTGTATAGTAGCCACAATATCTAGTTATTTTTGTGGCTAGGACTTGGATTTTGATTCTTTTTGGTCAGCTTCCAGTGAGTTCTTTTTGCGGTTAATTTAACTTATTTCCTTTGGCGTTTGGTGAGTTCTTAGAAGAACTGGTCTGATCTACTTTTCTTAGCGAGCAAAGAGATTCAGCTGCATTTAACAATGGTTGCTATAGTGTATTTTTGCGCATTGCGTGAGAATTTCAAGTTTCCTCCTTATTTTTCAATAGTTTGACAGTAGTCATGTGTCTTTCTGCCAAGAGCGACAGACGTCAGTGTTAGCCGTGATCGTCTAGAGATTAGGACCCCACGTTGTGGCCGTGCTAACCTAGGTTTGAATCCTGGTCACAGCATTGACATTTTGTACATATTTTACAGTCCAAAATCTGAAGGATTATTTGTTTTTATAACATTGTTTTTTGATGTCGTACTTGCTGATAGGTTACCCTTATAGCAGTTTTGATCAACTGAGATAAAGATTTCGTGGTTTCATTAACGCTGGTGGGTTACTGTTTAAAGAAAAAAACCTTAACGTTCACCTCAAATATTCAACGTCCAAGAAATATAGGCCATTGGCAAACTGGAACGTCTGTGAACATCCGGTGTATTATTTGGAGCTGTCCCTTTTGAGAGAAGTTCCGTGTTCGAAGTGGTCTGTCTACATTGGGTATATAGCGTTTAAAACTTGTTATTACACGTAATCTTATTTAATTATGGAGTTAGCTAAAAAGCAATGGGTCACTGCACTTCTCCGTGTAAAGAGCAGTCGATTGATGCTTGAACTGTTGTCAGAGACCGTTCGTACACCGAGATACATCGTCTCAAAAGAAAGAAGAAAGAAGAAGAAAGAAGAAAGAAGAACAATTGACCATTTTTGTACCCTTTTTTTTTTTTGCTCTCTTTTGACATTTTAACCGACGTTCTGACACTCGCTGGATTCGTAAGACGCTTTTCTGTAAGAATATGTGCTTTTTGAAACGTATAAGTTGATTTTAGTTGAGATTTGGATAGTTTTGTTTTGTAGGTGTATATAGGCGTGTACGGGCCATCCCTATATAGAGAGTGCTACCGCATCTCTGATATTCATGTTTATTTAATTTATTTATTTGTTTATTTTCTATTGTTTTTGTTAGTTTTAAAACTATTTTGTATCGGTATCCTAGAGTAAATTTTATCTTGTGAACACAGTTGTTTGCTATTTCTCTTCTACAGTTTAATAGATGTTGGGTTCTTTAAAGTACAGGAAAGCAAATTTTACTGGGTTAACAAGATTAAATTTACTCTAGTATAGAGATACAAAATAGTTTTAAAACTAACAAAAACAATAGAAAATAAACAAATAAATAAATTAAATAAACATGAATATACATAAACGATAACACATATATGGATGCATATATATATGTGCATATATGTATATACATATATATATATATATTCACATATAAACTTACATTAAAAAAAACACTAACCTAGTTTTAAAACAGATCAAGAAACTAAATAGAGCACACACAAAGGAACAGGTCAACCAGAGGCCTAATAGGCCTTTGTCCGATAAATGCATGTTCATTGGCTGATAGGAAGGGCGCGGTGGATACTAGAAAGCTAATTGGCTGACTAAAATCTCAATAGAAGAGGAGAATATAAAAACGCTAAACAACCACAAAATTCGCAGATAAGCCTGAGGAGTCCTAGAGTGGATGAAACGCGGAATATTCAGTGTAGCTTAATCGCCATATATATTTTATAAATTACTATATATAAATGTGTGTATATATATATATATAAATGTGTGTATATATATAAATGTGTGTATATATATAAATGTGTATATATATAAATGTGTATATATAAATGTATATATATAAATGTATATATATAAATGTGTATATATAAATCAATGTATATATATATAAATGTATATATATAAATGTGTATATATATAAATGTATATATATAAATGTATATATATATATATAAATGTAAGTATATATAAATGTATATATATATAAATGTGTGTATATATTTATATATGTATATATATAAATGTGTGTATATATTTATATATGTACATATATAAATGTATATATATATATAAATGTGTATCTATATATATAAATGTGTGTATATATAAATGTATATATAAAGGTATATATATATAAATGTATATACATAAATATCTATATATATCCATGTAAATGTGTGTATATATAAATGTATATATAAAGGTATATATATATATATAAATGTATATACATAAATATCTATATATATCCATGTAAATGTATATGTATATAAATGTATGTATATATGTATAAATGTGTATATATATAAATGTTTATATATAAGTGTATATATATAAATGTATAAATATATCCATGTATAAATATATATATAAATGTATATATATATAAATGTATATATATATAAATGTGTGTATATATATTAATGTATATATGTGTGTATATATATAAATGTATATATATATATGCATATATATATACATTGTGTGCTATTGAAATCGGTATGTTAACCGTTAGAACCTTTAAATAATCACATTACCAGTTACATTTTTCACATAACACAATGACTTCATGTGGGGTCACTAAGGACAATAATCGACTAGGTCAATAGCATTCCTTAAGTGTACTTTTCTGGCCTGTAAACAGTAATTACATCAAAGTGCAACAGAACCGTTGACATGTAATGTAGCAGCAGCGGCAGCGGTATCTCGACACGTATGTAAATGACTGAGAGAAGAAAAAGAAAAACAGAGAGTAAAAAAAGGACACGTCGCCAAAAAGCGACGGAAAAGCCGCAAAGAACCATTAGGTGAGAGCACAGGCAAGGCAAGGCAAGGCATGCCGGTGAGAGATTGACATCCGGTCACGTGGTGGCGGAGAGACTTTTGACACGTGTCGACACGACAGTTTTGTGAAATGTATGGCGAAATAGAACTTTTTTTTTTAAATGAGGAGCAGTGCGTTATCTTGGAAAGTACTATAAATAAATGCCCTTTATTTCAACTGAATAGTTTGAATCGAATCTCTTTCGTTTCTGTTCCTTTGCGACTGTCTCTGCAAGCAACGTGCTGGTCCGTGTAAACATGTAATAAAACTGATTATGAGACGATTCCAATATTTTTTCGATTCTTATGCAATTAGACATTCCGTACCAATTTCTCGATTCTCATACAATTTCCGATTTAAATTTCAATTCTGTATAAATCTCTAAATATTTTACTATAAAGTTTTTATTTTGTCCCAATTACTGTAAAACACACACCTTAAACGTGCATGCATTTTCTCAAGCGTAAAAACACACTTGTGGGGGTATGATCTAGAAATTTTAGTCTTACTGGAAGTTTAAATCAATAAATATTTATTCTTTTACTATTACTACAAGCAATGGAAGACGTTTTATAAAAAAAACAAAATAAAATTAAATAGATAATTAAAAGAATCGGTTTTGGCATCGGAAAATAGGCTCAAATTTTCCCGATTCCGATACTGATTCCGATACCCCAAAAAGCTCAGATTTTTTCGATTCCTGATTACGATTTCGATTAATCGTCCCAACACTAAACAAAACATTAGAAAAGTTGTTGTCACTAGAGAAATAGTTGGCTCATTCTACCACTCTACATAGTATTCTACTTCTGATGCAATCCTTTAACTGAGCTCTTAGACAAAAAAAACGGAAGAAAAAATAGCGAAGTCCCAATATATGTTACTCTCTATGTGAACAAAGGTCGACGCAAGTTCGATGTTTAAATTTGAGGTGACGGGTTATAATCCAACACCTTAAAACGGCCATTCTAAATGGGGAAAATGCTTACTCATCGAATTTACGACCCAATCTCTGGCAACTTCGCGTTATGCACGCGTCTGTGGACCGTTTGTGAATTTATTATACTCTTGATACACTCTCTTTCGAAGGAAGCCGGTTCAATTCATTCATGGTGAATGCTGCTGACGCTGGCATATCGGTGACTGGCAATTTCGCGTTAACATCTTTCAGCATGTTGTAGCACTATTTCTTTTGCAATAGCTAGTTTTTTGTTTGCGTAGTGAATGGGCCGCTGCGTACCTGAACCACCGATGGAGCAGGAGAGTCCCAATGACGAGCAGGTAACATCTCACCAGCAAATGTATATTACCACGTTGGTTGACGTTCCAAGGACATTTTACGACCAGGTTAACCCATCGCCGGTTCGCATTATATTGTCATAATGTTGTGACAAGCATCCAGAATATGCCAAACGAAAACTGTTAAACAATTAATTCAAAAACGCTGCGTTCCTATCTTTCTGATATGAACATCTTCCTATTTTAAACCTGAGGAAATGAGGGGATGTCAAATTGACATTGTGTATTAACATTTATTTTGGGTTTTTAAATATTTCTTTTTCTTAATTTAATTAAATTTCACACTTCAAATGAAACTTATCATCTGGTGAGTTTAATTGCATTTTTTTTTTCACAGAACACTATGCCTGGTGGCAGCTGATTGGCTAATCGTTTGGGCATCTTTCCTATGGTTACTTAGGGAACCTGCTAGAAAATGTCGACGAGAAGTTTGTGAGAGTTGAAAACTCTCGCCCTTTAACTCAGGAGAGCGACCTAGCTACGTCACTTCCTGTTTCTCATATTTCACCCTCTTTTCTGCTGAACGCTCGACCAGTCAACATGTGACAAACACCGCTCCGGTGGAGCCATGAGCCACCACCGTGTTCCTGACTAGCCAGTCAACCGCAAGTAACGTTACTCATCTTTCATGAACTCTTATTCTTTCTATTACTCTTTCCTGTATATTTATGCAAATAAATTGTATTTGTTTCGTTGATATATAACGGTATATTTTCGTCTTCATTATGCGACCTTTAGTCTTTTCAATTCATCTACCATTAAATACATCCACCAATACACTCATGGGGACGGGGTCGTCTATGACACTGCAGACCGTCCTGTCCCCAACAAGTTTCCGGACATTGGGTCGGGAACTGTATTATTAGCAAAGAAATGAAGAATTAACCCTAGGTAAAAACGGCTTCTTCTCCACTTAGCGAGAATAGCTCAGACAGATATTATACTCTGATCCCTGCCTGAAGGATAAGGAACTCCGTATGGTAGACAAATATAAGTATAATATAGGAAGTAATATCTAGATAAAAAAAAAAAAATTAGAGAGAGAGCGAGAGAGAAAGAGAGATAGAGAGTGTGTGTTAAGAGAAAGATTATGAAATAGAATAAGAAAATAAAAAAGAAAGAAAAGAAAGATAGGTATAGAAAGGGAGTGAGAGTAAGAGATGATATAAAAAGTTGAAAGTATAAAATAAGTACATGAAAAGTAAGGTAAATCAAAATAAAACATAATTGGACGCGAAGAAAGATGAGTTACGAGTGATTATTAAAGCTATGTCTGAAACATGTTTACAAATGTGTATCCAAAAAATATTTCCAATAAATAAAACTGCTTACGTTTCGGAATTTTTGAAATGAGGATCAAGAATGTATATTATATATTAAAAAAAAACTACTGTTCTCATCTTGTATGCTATTCTCACATTTCCCCAGCATCCACAAAAATGTTTAACTTAATACTTTATCGGTTACGTTTTATTTATTCTTGTTAGGACTGAAGTTGTTCTAATCAAAATATACGCACACACACGCGCGACCGCACACACACACATACACACACATATGAGAGCTGTGATACAATGAAACAGTCTATCTATGGATAACTATTAAAAAAAAGCTCCCCTCTTAAGTAGACCACCGTCGCAACTGATCCTTTTTTTTTTCAAATGAGTCACCACTTATGAAGGAATAGAAGCCACTCGAGGATAAGAGTCAATGAGTGTACAGTAGTCAATCGAAAAATGTCATGATTTATATAATATTGTTTAGATGTACGGCCGTCGAGGACAACCTGGATTCTTCTCTTACTTAAGAAGGATTTAATTACGTTATGTATTCTTCCAGTGATACCATATGATCTGATTTACCTGAGAAGACCATCGGGCTATACCCTGTCAAAAGCCTTAGATATATCGAGGGCTACCGCTCTTCCCTCCCCTGCTTTGTCTAGTGAATGGTATATACGTTTAGAGATTACCGTTATGATATATGCTGTGGAACGGGCTTGCGTAAATCCATATTGTTTGTCGGTCAAAAGTTTAGCATCTGTAAGGTGATAGACTAAAGCTTGATTAATTATGAACTCAAATATTTTGGCGAAAAGTGAGAGGAGGCTAATAGGGCGTGGGGGAAATTATTGATAGTGGTTTCAGTTAGACGAGTTCAGTTGAATCTTTGTAAATTAAATTACTTACGGGGACTTGTTCATGTTGGACTTGAAGGCAACTATATTGTAGTCAGTTGAAAAGCAAGAAAACGGTACAGAGTTCCGCAGGCGTGCAGTTCTACTGATGAGATTTTCAGGGTGTTGCCAAGCAACAGACAACGCTTAAATAGATGTGTAAGTATTAGAGCTAGTTCCGGTTGACGCTTTTTCAGAACTAAAATAGAAATGCAACCAGGGCCAGTTGCTTTACTGGAATCGACGTTTTTGATTAGTGTGGCAGCGTCACGCACAGGTATTTATAAATATTGATTCCGCCTGCTGTTTGCTTAGCGTTAAACGAAACTCTTTCTTCGTAAACAAACAAAAAATATAGAGCACTTTAAAAATAGCTGTCAAAATGTTTATATTATATAAATACATAGACATTTTATGATATTATTTGTGGATGTAGATCCCATGGATAGAACGATTATCAACTAGATGGCTGTAGATTGGATTCCTGGATCGGGATGAGTTGTAGTCTAGCCGCACTGAAATGCCATGATTCTTTTTCGCCCTTTTTTTAAACCATACCTTTTCTTATTTTTTAAAACAATATTTTTACTTCTATCAGTCGTTCAATCGTTATTCTAGATTTTACCGATTTGTACTATATTAAAAAAAAAACTGATGCAGTGTCTAAATCTTCTTCTCTAAGGGAGACAAGCAAATAGAAAAAATAAAGAAGCGGTGAAAACATAAAGATCTTGTCAGGTGTGATGAGAACAATTTCATTCTCGCCCTGTAATTCCTATTTGACTCTACCGGATTTAAATAGCAATCTACTATCTCAGAAAGTCTGAAAAAAAAACACATTTATTTAAAGTTTAACTTATCGTATTAATCTTCATAATTAATTCAGCGACAAAACGGAAACAACTCTGTAAAAGCTATTAGAAATAGAAGTTTCACGTAGTTTTTTTTTTCCGACACCATACGTCATTTGGGGTTGAAGATATTTTAGGTACGTGGAATATTTTTAGAATCGTGATAAATTGATTAAAGTCGAAGCGGGAGTGTTTCTATATATTTTTGCCCTTTTTTTTTTTTAGCAATCCCGTATCACCGTTAAATTATAACTTTTAAACAAGCATATACTTCTGCAGAAAATAAATTTATTTAAAGCATTTTTTTAAAATATATGTTTTGTATTAAAAATGCATGTAAAAGTTATCTATGTTTTCCAGCGTTTTCTAGCAGAAAAAGTCTAGAAAAGCTGAGACTGTATCTCTCCAACAAAAGATATATCTCTCCAAAAGATAAAGCCACACCCCCTCGCCAATCATTCACGAAAAACACTCGTCTAGCTGAAACCACTATCAATAACTTTCCCAACTTTTTACTTTTGTTTGAAGCTAAACGTGGATTCCATAAACAAAGTTTATTTCTTAAAACTGCACGCATGTAGAACTCTCTTTCTGTTGCCTGCTTTTCAGCTGACAACGATATGGTCGTCTTCAAGTCCAACGTAAACAAGTTCTTGATGAGCCATCCTCCCAAGTAATCCAATTTACCAGATTTCCACTACTAACGATTACTACGATAGTGTCCTATTAACTACCATACACCCGTTAAGTTTTATCTTCGAGTGGCCTTCGGGACTTGATAAGGGGTGACTATTTTGAATAATAATAAAAAAAAAAGGTTAAGTCTCTCCATATAAATAATGATGGACTTTTTCCTAGTGATGTTAACTTTAGTAGCAGCACTTATCTTGACATTCCACTGGACCAGACAAATTCTTGTCCTGTAATCCGGCAAAATTATGAAACGATCTCAAAAGCAGTAAACTAATTTGTCAGTTGTGGAGAAAAAAATGTTTTCCGCTTTTGATGCGAATTGACTCCCAATCGCCCCGAACCAGTTAGAAGAGAGTTTGAATGATACAAAAGGATGCGACTAGTAAGGTGTCTTCTGAGAGAGAGAGAGAGAGAGAGAGAGAGAGAGAGAGAGAGAGAGAGAGAGAGAGAGAGAAAGAGAAGTTGTTTCTTTTTACTTGAGATTTACCATTTATCAAGGCCCGCAGGTCACTCAAGGATAAGGGTTAATGAATGTAAGATGGTGGCGTAGTAATCGTTAATAGTGTAAATGCAGTAGAAGTTGATTATTTATGGGAGCGGCTCAACAAGAATTTGTTTACATTGGATTTGAACGCTACCATGTTGTATTCAACAGGGAAGCGGGCCGGCGGAACAGTGTTCCACAAGCCTGCAGTTCTGGGAAACAAGACTTGTTTATGGAATCTGCGTTTAGATTTAGGTACAGTTAGAGAGTGTGGAACATCGTATGTAGTGGTTGTAGTTAGGGGAATATTTTTGTGAAAATTTGGCAAGGGAGAACGATGAATTGGAGTTCAGTCAAGCACTTGCCATGAAAATAACGATAGCAGAGATAAGAGGACATCTTGTGTAAAATTGCAGAGTCGGTTTCTTATTCTGTCAGGGCACCAAAAAAGCGCTCCTAGCGGCAATATCCAGATGTAGCAAGAGTACCGTGTATTAGCACGCATTTGACTCTTATAAATTAAGAAGTATATTTACTTTAAGTTTAATTTTTTAGGAGATACCTAAAAAAAGATCGTAGGTTACATCAGCTGAAACGTTGTAGGGTAAAAGAGAGTTCACGCTCGTATAGCGGCTATATAAAAATATCGAGCCGTATGCAAAATGTTCCGACAAAGAAAAAAAGAAAAAGACTATAATTAGGAGAGAGAGAGAGAGAGAGAGAGAGAGAGAGAGACCACGTTAGAAATGTGGATGACGTCACATCAGAAACGAGAAGTCACGTGTGGCGGGAGAATGAGGAAATAAATGTATTTGTTACAAAAAAAATAAGAGTCGAGTTATTACTTGTCTTCTCTTGTGTAGCAGGCAAGGGGGCTCATATTGGAAGATGATGGGAGTTCATATTGGAGGCATAAAGGGACATATATAACAGGGTTCATACAATACACGAATGACGATGACAATTCTGATGGGAAGACCTTTATATATATACTTGCATGGGTGCCCGGCGTTGCCCGGGTGTTTGCAGGTGTATGCTGAGCAAAAAACAAAACCAACAAAACGGTCAATTTTTTAAACTTTGACCCTTATTATGACCCCTTAATATTTATTATTTTGGGCTCAAATCAATTTATTAAGTTATATCCATGTCCAAGGAACCTATATATAAAATGTCAAGTGTTTAGACTCAAAATTGTCGGATTAGTTTGATAGAGTTCTCAAAGGACAAATCGGTGCACTTTGACCCCTTAATAGCCAAATTCTGGCCGAAAACCGATCACATAGATTTTTCCAAATCTCAGTACACTGCATATCAAATTTTGAGTTTGTAGACTAAATATTGACAGAGTTATTGCGTAGGGAAATGCACACACAAAGACACACAAACTCGTTCACTTATATATATGACGACGACTGTGACAATCTGTTGGGATTAAATATTAATACGGACTAGGAGATATATGCAAGTTTTTACCCCAAAGAGGAGAGGAGAGGAGATACTTCACTTATGATGATGGTGGGGAGCACATATAATACTTGGAAGGGTTATACAAGAGTTTGTTATAAGATGATAAACGCATTTACCTTTTCTGTTGTAAGGATTGACGACACGAGACAAACAGTTACAAACATAGTTGGTTTCTTTATCCTTCAATCGACCGATCGGTGGTGTCAGAAATTCAAACTTTGATTTACATGGTCTATTTTCCTCCCTTCGCTTCTAAGGGGCTCTCCTCCCCAACTGACGCCAACTCATCAACTCTAACCCATCAACTCCTGACTGACAACTCCTGACTGATCTGACTCTTCGAACCCACAGAATCCTATATTGAGAAATCTCCTTTGTTTATGACGTCAGAAGTGTGGTTTTCAAACGTGACTAATTTTCACGTGGCTTTGCATGTGTTTGTCCAAACACATTTTTGGCAAACAGAAGAATCCTCAATTCTAATTCTAAACTATTTTTAAACAATATATTTTAACTCGCATTGTGCATTCATTTAACTGACATGTTTAATATCTAGATTTCTAAAATAATGGAAAATCGACTCTTTTTCCGACATAAACAATATTTAACTATTCCTAATAGACTGAATTTCTAACATTCCATTACCTATTATCTTAAACACTTGCCTACAGGGTTCGATCCTAACCTTATCCTAATATCATTTTCACTTATCTAGTATGCCTTCTTACTTACATGATAAGGGGATATCCCTTTCATGTAACACTGTTCCTTGTGACGTACTCTGCTACAACGTGTGGTGTCCTGAAACGTCTACATGTAAACGTATGTGAAAAACCTTACATTGAGAATAACACCCTAGATAAGAACAGTAGTCCAAATAACCAACTAATAAAAATAATTCATAAATCAGTTACTTCTTTGAATCACCTTTTTTTATTTATCGTTTATATTTCTTATTATTTAGATTATTCCGTTCAACCACGGCTCACATAATCCTTTTCTTTTTTTGATGACGTTTTTACCGATCTAACATCCAACCTGTTTAAGGTCAATCCTTTTGAATACGGCAATCTATACTGAATTTTGAACAGTAACTTATCCCTATATGAAGTTGTAGCGTCCGTGTGTGTTTGTGTGTACAACTCTCCTGCAACTACTGAACCGATCCTGGTCAAAACGGTCATGATGATAGTCCCCCACTTAGGGACGGCGCACACAATTTCCCAAGGAAAGGTCAAGTGTCAAGGTCGTAGTCTATGTATGTATACTCTCCTTCAGCCCACACCAATGGACCTATCATGACCAAACCTGGCATAATAATGGTTTCTGACCTAGAGATGGGGCACACCATTTTCAAGGTCAAAGTCAAAAGTTACGGTCATATTTGTTGCGGTTCTTCATAAACTCCTCCTGCTTAGGATGGTGCAAGGCGTGGTTCGGCAGTATCCTGGGTGCCGGCACCATTCTGCCGGCATTTTTCTTTGTAAATTTAAATCAGATTTACCTCCCCCTCCACCTTCTAGGAAGCGCGGATATTTTTGCTAGTATATAATAAAGGAAGTAGATTCTTTTTGTTCCGCTAGTAATAGTAAAGACGTTACGTAATTTTTTAAAATTTTATTCTTAGTTAGTCTCGTCTTTAGTGAGAACTGAACCTACAGAAGACATTCATTTGGGGATGGTTGTCGCTTAATGCTATTATCTATCGCACCACGGGTTCTGTACGGATAAAGTAACGAATTCAAATTGAAATGCCTAAGAGACTTTTAGAGTTCAAAGATTGGCACTTGAATAAGGTCGGGGTTTACATCGATCGAAATGTGAAAATAATAGAATAATAGTTCATATAATAAAAAAAAAATTGCCAATCCTTTTCAAAAAAAAAAAAATCGATATTTTTATTACATTAGAAAAAACAACACATGATTTACATCGAAATGTTTCGAATTAAATTCACTTTGAATTAAAACAAAACACATAATTCATATTTAACTCGTCAGATTAACATGACCTAAACGGCTACATTTTTACGATTATCGCACTTTTCAGATTATTTGCATTGCTCAGGCTATTTTCCTCATCTTGGCTGTTATTCCCACAATTTAAACCGTCATGGCAATTCCCAAGTAGTGGCCCCCAAAATAAAGCTGGCGGAAGTGGACGCTATCAAGGTAAATACGGAACGGACGCCAGCAAACATGAAACGATACCCGAAACCAACATCTCTGTAAGAAACTTTTTTATATAAATGTTTAACATAAGTTTATTTATTGTGAGAACCCACAAGGGGTTAATAAAAAAAAACAACTTTTATGCATTATATATGAGAAAATGTTGTGATGAAACATGTAAAAGACAATTATCATTATTATTATTAGTAGTAGTAGTAATATAGTAGTAGTATTTTTGTTTTATTATTATTATTAGTGTTATTATGATTAATATTTTTTATTTTTTATTATTGTTATTATTATTATTATTTTTATTGTTATTATTATTATCATCATTATTATTATTGTTTATATTATTACTATTTTTATTATCATTATTGTTATTATTACTATCTTGTTATTATTGTTATTATTATAATTATTATTATCATTAATACTATTTATTATTATTATTATTATTATTATTATTATTATTATTATCATTAATATTATAAATATTATGTAATTATTATTATTGGTATTACTACCATTATCATTATTATTGCTATTATCATTTATTATTATTATTGTTATTATTATTATTGTTGTTATTATTATTATTATTATTATTATTATTATTATTATCATTATTATTATTATAATATTTTTAAAGTTATACCATAAGAAGCCTAAAAAATGTACTATGTTATTTCAAGAAGACTTCTATGGAGATGTAAAATATAAACATTTTCTTCTTTTGTTTTATTATTTCGTGAAAATAAAAAAATACGAAAAATAACTGTATTTAAAGAAATGTAAAAAAAGTTTTTTTTTTGTTTTCGTGACAAGAAGAGTTAAAGCAGGGCAAATATTAAAAAATAAATAAAATTAAAAAATAAAAAAAAGTTTATTATTTTTATCACACAAAGAAAGTTTTAAAACTTAAATATTTTTTTAAAATAAAATATATATGGCTTCGTATGCCGCTTCATGCTTAGTGGCTTCAGTTTCGTTTCGTATTCGCATCAACCGTATCCATTTCCGCCATGTTTATTTTTTTTTTGAGGGGGGGCTGAGCATTTTGTTAAATTTTGATTTTTTTTATGTCTAATCTTGGAATCTGTAAAGAATCTCGAACGGAAAGCTTTATTTAATCAAAATGGGCGACCGTTCACCCAACGATGAGCGGGTGAACATCTAGAGTGATTTGTATTCTTAGTATCCTCTGCATTTGGGGCATCGGAACTTTAAGATCCTCACTTAGAACTGGTTATTACTTAGTTATTATTCTGGAAGTAAAACCTTCATATCACGATGAAAGATGCTTTCTTTTAAGTCATTGTTAGATTAGGTCTTGTATATGAAAATAGCAGCTGGACTTTTACCAAAAACATTGGCAAACAGAATTGATGGCGTGCATGCCAAAATGTTAAGAGTTGTTATTAGCATCTCCTGTAGCCAGCAACCTATGAGATAGCAACTCTACGGACACCTTCTTCAGATCTCAGAATTTATCAGAGAGAGAGAGAGAGAGAGAGAGAGAGAGTGAGAGAGAGAAAGACTTATTATATGTTGAACGGACAACGCCGAGTAACTAATATTATTAGAAAAAAATAATTAGATTCTAATAAATCTGTATTTACGGTTTGAATTCAGGAATTTAAGCAGAAATTAAATAAACACAGTCGATTAAGGAATTTCAAAATATATTGGAACCTGATTAGTTAAGTGATTTGGTATACTTTGCTGACGTAATAGTAAGTAAGCAGTGATCAAACCAATAAGTCAACAAAAAGCGGACCAGGAAAATGTAGAAAGAGACTCGGCGTGCAAAACTCTGACAATAGAATCCAGAGAAGGAATAAAAACCCATATACGTATAACTCATTAAGGAAGTATATGATATTCTTGATCTGAGATAAACAGACATATTGTTGTCGTTTGATTGTAAAAAGTTGTCTAAAATGTTTATGTATCACGTTCATTAACAACGTGTATTTGTGAAGAAGTGCCCGCACATAACGAACATTTTATGTATATGCAGGGCACAATGAACATTTCCCCACACATACGAACTAGAAGAACATTTTATATACTTTGGCGATACACAAATTCAGACACGTATATGTATATATATATATATATATATATATATATATATATATATATATATATATTCATATATATATATTCATATATATATATTCATATATATATATATATATATATATATATATATTCATATATATATATTCATATATATATATATATATATATATATATTCATATATATATATTCATATATATATATATATATATATTCATATATATATATATTCATATATATATATATTCATATATATATATATTCATATATATATATATTCATATATATATATATTCATATATATATATATATTCATATATATATATATTCATATATATATATTCATATATATATATTCATATATATATATATTCATATATATATATATATTCATATATATATATATATTCATATATATATATATTCATATATATATATATATTCATATATATATATATTCATATATATATATATATTCATATATATATATATATATTCATATATATATATATTCATATATATATATATTCATATATATATATATTCATATATATATATTCATAAATATATATATTGATATATATATATATTCATATATATATACATTCATATATATATATATTCATATATATTCATATATATATATATTCATATATATATATATTCATATATATATATTCATATATATATATATTCATATATATATATATATTCATATATATATATTCATATATATATATATATATTCATATATATATATTCATATATATATATATATATTCATATATATATATATTCATATATATATATATATTCATATATATATATATTCATATATATATATATATATTCATATATATATATATATATTCATATATATATATATTCATATATATATATATTCATATATATATATATTCATATATATTCATATATATATTCATATATATATATTCATATATATATATATTCATATATATATATATATTCATATATATATATATATTCATATATATATATATATTCATATATATATATATTCATATATATATATATATATTCATATATATATATATATTCATATATATATATATATTCATATATATATATATTCATATATATATATATATTTATATATATATATATATTCATATATATATATTCATATGTATATATATTCATATATATATATATTCATATATATATATATATATTCATATATATATATATATATTCATATATATATATATATATTCATATATATATATATATATTCATATATATATATTCATATGTATATATATTCATATATATATATATTCATATATATATATATATATATTCATATATATATATATATTCATATATATATATATATTCATATATATATATATATTCATATATATATATTCATATATATATATACATATATATATATTCATATATATATATATTCATATATATATATATTCATATATATATATATATATATATATATATATATATATTCATATATATATATACATATATATATATATTCATATATATATATATTCATATATATATATATTCATATATATATATATATTCATATATATATATTCATATATATATATATATATTCATATATATATATATATGAATATATATATATATATATTCATATATATATATTCATATATATATATTCATATATATATATATATTCATATATATATATATTCATATATATATATATTCATATATATATATATATTCATATATATATATATATTCATATATATATATATTCATATATATATATATTCATATATATATATTCATATATATATATATTCATATATATATATATTCATATATATATATATATATATTCATATATATATATTCATATATATATATTCATATATATATATATATATATATATATATATATTCAATATATATATACTAGCATGGGTGCTCGGCGTTGACCGGGTGTTTTTAGGTGTATGCTGAGCAAAAGAAACAAATAAAACGGTCAATTTCTTAACTTTGACCCCTATTATGACCCCTTAAAATTTATTGTTTAGGGATCAAATAAAGTTATTAAGTTAGATCCATCTCCAAGGAACCTATATCTAATATTTCACGTGTTTAGACCCAAAATTGTAGGAGGAGTTGGTTGAGTTTTCAAAGGTCAAATCGTTGAACTTTGACCCTTAAATGGCTAAATTTCTACCCGAAAACAAATCACATCGATTTTCCCAAACCTCAGTACCCTGTATATCAAATTTCAAATCTGTAGGCTTAAAATTGACAGAATTATTGCGTAGGGAAATGTACATAGACACGCACACACAGACAGAAACTTTCACTTTTATATTTATATATATATATATATATATCTGTGTGTGTGTGTGTGTGTGTGTGTGTGTCTGTAGGTATTTAATAATTATTATAGTAAATAATTGTGTCAGCCCATTTAAAAAATTCGGTTCGTATCGTTGAGCACATTCAGTTTAATTAAAACTCGACTAATTTAGCTCTTACGCGCAGATCGTCATATAATGACTAGATCACTCTGACTGACGTTAAAACATTTAATGAAATAAATGTTTAAAATTCAACAACATCCCTCGCAGTTAATGGCAGCCGAATGGATATGGTCCTTGCTAAGGTAGCCAGAAATTGCCTTTGTCGCCGGGTTCAAATCTATCGACTGGTGTTTCCCGTGAGATCCTGCACTGAAAATTCCCGGAAGGATGAAACACTAGTATCTGTAGGTATTTAGTAATGATTATAATATATATAATATGATTATATATATGTATATATATACATATATATATATATATATATATATATATATATATATATATATATATATATAGTATTTTGAAAATCATCAGAGTAACTATATATATATTATTTTGAAAATCATCAGAGTAACTATATATATATATATATATATATATATATATATATATATATATATATATGTATACCATACACACATACACATACGCACATATATATACATATATATTGGTTGAGTTAAAGAATAAGATATATATTTTATGAAGAGATTTATCGGGTTAATGCAAAGCTCAACAAACTTATTTGTAGCTTATAGAAGAATACAATAAAGAAAGAGAATGACGTTATAAAACTCTCTCTCTCTCTTTCTCTCTCTCTCTCTCTCTCTCTCTCTCTCTATATATATATATATATATATATATATATATGAGAGAGATTTATTCATTTATTTGTACATAAGCGTATCAATCAATTAGAGGTAGATGGTAAGTTGGTCCTCTTTATACTATAGTATTTCGAAGCCTAATGCTTCTCATCAGAAGAGGAGAGAAGATGCTAGGCAGCATAATAGGGATGTGACGTCTAGTGATAGTTGGATTAGGAGCGCAACAAAATATCGATGCTGTTTGAGGGGAACTGAATTGATTTCTTTGATATAGAATCAGTATAACTTTTATTCAATAATGCAGGTAAGTGTATAGCATATATGTCATGGTTGGTTTTATATGTGTGAAAAGTATGTGTGAATAAGCTCTCGGGGAGAATATAAGGTAAGTTAATTGAGAGAAGTTGCTTATTTAATCATATGTATTAATGGGTTATAGCTATGGAAGCGGTTTACATGAAATGGAGGGGCGTTATGCTATGTCAATGTATTTTAGAAGGAGTATCGTAAATTATAACAGTATTAACGCTGGAGTGGCTCAATTACCTATCATTAGTCTTAACCCTCTTACTTATCCTTATCTATATTCTTCCAAACCACGTATTAAGATCATTTTCGACATTTATGAAGACAACAAAACAACTTAAGGTAATGTTTCATATACCATCAGCATGCAAATTCTTCTGATTCTCTCTCGCTCTTCTGACATAGAACGGGTGGGGATAGGATGGCTGGTCACTTTTAATGCACCCAAAAACCAAGCATAAATCTTTGCATCACCAGCGCTCTGATTCCTTCCTCCCCAGTCTCAATTGAAATTAACCATTCTCATCGTTTACCAATGTAGTTGGTAAAACCATTGGTTCATTTTACCCTTTCAGAAAGTATCTCACCCATGATAGAATCCCTTATATTGATAAGAATAATTAGATGGAGTATTGTTGCCACATCTGGGGAGGACATTTTACGAGTACATTTTCCTGCCTTGACAAGGTTAAAAATCAGGCGAAATGACGTGGACGAATCCCTGTTCAATCTCCTTTTCTCAAAGAGGAAACGTAGCGAGTCTATCTCTACCCTATCCTTATTGTCGTGACAAGTGCCCAACCGTGCTTCTACCTATGCCCGTTCAAAGTAAATTGTTTGTTTATTTGCTTAACCAGCATATCAACCTTCTTTGGGTCATTTAATGCTATACACAAGATGAACATCTTTGATACTTTTAGAGTCGATTTTCGCTGGGTATATTCGGGCAATCTTTTGGTATAGTTTGTTATTTGATGGCATTCAAACTTTATTGTAAAGATTTGATCTTTTTAAGAAATTTAGAATGGTTTTAGGATTTCTTTTTATACTTGTTTGTGGCCTTGTAGTAGGGTAGGCGGATTTGTGAGGTCATAGCCGTCAAGTAAAAATAACCTACCACACATTCACAGCAAACACTCGTTTAGGTGCAACAACTGCCAACAATTTCCCTTTATCTACCTGTGTCTACAAGTAACCGTAAATTCCATTAGCAATGCTTCTTTCCTAGAGCTGAGCGTTTGTGGAACACAATACGAGGCGTGCATCCCATCTAACTATAACATGCCAGTTTTACAGGTTTGGTGCAAACAAGCTATTGTTGAGCTGCCCTCTTGAATAAACAAACGCTATCTGAATTGCATCATTACCGATAATCTAAGCGTTGTCTTACTGGCCAACTTACACTCATTAACCATTATCTTCGAGTGGCTATAGGGTTTTGATGAGCAGTTGTATCCCCCTAGTAAAAATAGTTTGGAGTGAGAGTACAACCTTGAAGACTTTCATTGATTCTAACTTATTTTTAATGAACGCCACTATCCATTGCGCTTTGGTACGATGTAAAAAAATGTCTAGCCAAAAAAAAAAAAGGCGCTAAAAAAATACGCTAACAAAAACGGAAGTAATCAAATAGTACGTCTGGAAAATTCCAAAGAAACACATGTATATTCTGTTAGAGTTGCGCATTAACTTTATAATTTATTTAGAGGTTGCCATAAATCTGCGTGCAGGTGTGTTAGATATTCTGTGGTGTACGTTTCTACCTTAGGAAATCTGACACCGTAATTCATTTAGGATTTAGATATTTCAAACGCGCAGAATATTTTTTGTTCGATGATAAATTGATACGTCGACGCAGATGGTGCGTTGAAATGTTTTTTATTAGTTTTGTATGATTTTATTACTTTGTTTTCTCATCATATATCCTTCGAAGTTTGTAAGAAACAATTGCGACTATCGAAAGTAAATTTTTCTACGACGAACTTAAAAAGAAACCATATCTATTAATAATAAAGCTTTGGTGTCTGGCCCAATTCAAAGCAATAATATAACATCTATATTTAAAGCCGAAACTATATTATGACTACGGTTTCATGCCCAATTCAGTTCATTATGCAATTTTTAGAATTTTGTTCTATCTTCCAATGTGCAATTCAGAAATGGTGATAGCGATGTATCAGTTGCGTTCTCAGGATATCAACTATCCATGCATTGCCTCATTCCTTTTTAGTTTTTTTTTTAATAGGCATCGCTTAGGACAAGATATGGATCCATTTGATGTAAAGAGCTAACAACAACGAAAGTTGATTACTGCAAAGATTGAAGATGCCTAGAGGAATTAGTCTTGAAAATAATGTAGATTCCATGAACAACGTTTCTTTCTTAGAACTGCACGCCCGTGGAACTGTCTTCCGTTCGTCTGCTTTCCAGCTGACTACAGTACGGTTGTATTCAAGTCCGACGTAAACAAGTTCTTGATGAGCCGTTCCACTTAAGTCAACAATTTTATTCGAATTTCTATTACTTACGATTACTGTATTATCCAATTGAGTACTGTACACTCTTTAACCCTTGTCCTCGAGTGGCTCCGGGTTTGATAAGCGGTGATGCTTATGTAAAAAAAACAACAAAAAAAACAGGGTTTTAGGTAGAAGTAACAGTGAACAGGAAGAGAGTTCCACAACCTCGCAGACTTAGGAAAGAAGCTGTAATACAATGAGGTATTAAAACAATTGATTGGGGACCAATTGACCAACGAGTCAAACAAATTGAGATTGACGTCCACAAAAATAAACGTTTGAAAAATTGATATAGTACAATTAAGGAAAACACACTTGTACGATTCAAGTAATGCAGTCGAAATGTAGCTGACGTGCGCGAGAATATCTTTTCGGCTGTCATAATACTATCCTCCTAGGCATTACCTTCCTCTGATGTTCGGGGAATGAAGTAAGAAAGTATCTGTTCTACACCATATACTATCGACGATGACCATGCGATCCCTACAGCTATCAAACGTACATAGAAAAGGGAGCTATAAAACCTGGCAAAGTGATATAGGACAAGGAGAACGAAGCAACCAGAGTAGAAGTTCGTGTCCCAAGGATTCTTGGTTAAACAGAGCTGAGAGGGGAAAATGATGAAATACCAAGATCTTGTGTATGACATGAAAAGAAACTGGAATCGTAGGAAGAGTGCTATCAGTAATTATAAGAACACCGGGTCTCACAAAAAAAATAGGAGGCATTACTTTTGCAACACCTCTTCCTACGTAAATACATGCAAACATACACAGAGAGAGAGAGAGAGAGAGAGAGAGAGAAAGAAAGAAAGAAAAGCATATAGCAATGTAAGTGTATACATGGCAAATGTTTTATATTATTTTTGTTAAATTTGTTTATTTTACTAAAAAATATGTTTATGCTTCTATAACCTTATTTTTTATTTTGATACTAACAGACCGCCCGGTGTTGCACGATCATAAAATACGCTTAAATATGATATTTTAATTTATCCCGATTACATATTCATTCTTATAGGGCCAACTTTCTATCGATTATTATATTGTTCCAAATATATCGTAATAAGCTCAAAAGATAAATATGTCTTGGGTACCATCAGCTAGAATCGAAACGAAAACATATAGCTCTGCAGCCTCATTCCTTAGCATCTGAGCCACGCCCGTATGCATATACACAGTAATACATAATGTTGTTTAACCTATAAATGTAGACGTGTGAAGGTAAAGAAATTTAGTCAACTACTCGACCATGGTCACATATTTTATTTTTAAATTTGACACTTTAGCAACATTTTTTCTTCGGTTAAAACCAAATTGAAAGTGTGCAACAATACCAAATACTTTATATATCAACTTTCAATTCTGTAGACCAAATATTAAGAGAGTAGTTTCGGAGAAACTTTTCGCACACACATAAACAATATCATTTTTATGTACAATCACACACACACATATATGCTATTTCTGTGTGCTAGAACGTTTCCATCTTAAATTCTACGCGATTATGCAGAATGTAGAAACTATGCATTAATAGAATCCAGCGTAATAGTTAAATTAACCAATTAAAATGTGAAAAATGAATAAGTAATTAATTAGCTCTTCTTGTTTAAAAGAATATGTAAATTAGTTAACTTTAATGAAATCGCTCGCATATCCATGACTGTGTATATTACGAAGTTCGTTAAAGTAATTTATCAATAGAAAAAGTAAGTTTGTGATATCAATAATCCAACATTATAGGTATACGATAGATATTACAAAAAAAAACATCGTCTTCTTTACGAAGTAAACGTAAGTGCTCAGCCTTCTTTTTTTCATAGAGAAATTTCTTCTTTTTTTTTTTGAAAGGTTATAATTGAAAGACTAAACGCTATCAAAACGTCTTATAAAACAAATGTCCCAATGCGCCACCTGTCCCGTCGGCCATCGATTTATTATCGAACTAAAAATATTTTGCTTGAAATATCTTTTTATGGTATTAGATTTTAACTCCGAAAGAAAACAATTTATTTTAGATTGCTTTAGGAAGCCACATTTCGCAGCTAGATAGACAACATAAATTGAAAAAGTCCATTATTTGGGTATTTATTATCTCTATGTTGTACGAAAGGTCAGCGAGTTGACCACGATACGATGTAT
>NC_136503.1:68518236-68530736 GCF_053919585.1 Euprymna scolopes | reverse complement strand
AGAGATAGAAAGAGAGAGAGAGAGAGAGAGAGAGAGAGAGAGAGAGAGAGAGGGGGGACTAGTGGTTGACGCACTAGCCTAGATGTGGCAGCAATACACCATGCATGAGCGGATGGTAGTTTTGTAGAGATGCAGCATACTCTCAAGTGTTAGTAGTCTTCTAGTAGGATAGCGGGAACCCACCTTCTTTGCAGCAACCCTAACAATGCTATAAATGTCTTTATTCCAGTCTATATTGTCTGCGAATGTAAAGCCGAGTAGTTTGAATGAAGAATTCTTCTAGTAGGATGTCATTAAAACCTCAACATCCGAGTGAATGTGTCCACAGATAAGCAAGAATCAATAAGTTAAAATACATCTATGTTGAAATTCTTTTAGAAGAAAATTGATAATCTGTTTTATTTAGACAAATATCCTCATCTTTACTGCAATTTATGCTGAAGTAACCTTTAACCTTATTGAAATGAACCTGTTCGAACTCGAGAATCTATGCATGTAATAATTAAAACAAACGATATTCATAAAGTTGTAGACATTTTTACACAAAACGAAACAGCTTTACACCTTTTTACCTCTAAACTAAATTAACAAAGTGATCTATATCTATATATCTATAAAAGTGAACGTGTCTGTGTATCTGTGTGTGTACATTTCCCTACGCAATAACTCTGTCAATTTTAAGTCTACAGACTCGAAATTTGATATACAGGGTACTGACATTTGGGAAAATCTGTGTGATCGGTTTTCGGACAGAAATTTGGCTATTAATGGGTCAAAGTTTAACAATTTGACCTTTGAGAACTATACCAAACTCCTCCGACAATTTGGGGTCTAAACACTTGAAATTTTAGATAAAGGTTCCTTGGACATGGATCTAACTTTATAACTTGACTTGAGCCTCAAACAATAAATGTAAAGGGGTCATAATAGGGGTCAAATTAAAAAAAATCACCTCTGCGGTCTCTACCAAATTACTCAAACAATTTATTGTCTTAACATTTGAAATTTTACATAAAGGGTATTCAGAGAATGAGCAAGCTTTTTAATCGGTTTGGGTAGAAAATTTTTAGTTACCAATATATAAATATATATGTATGTATGTATGTATGTCTGCCTAAAACTTTCGACAAAAGCGACGGATTTGTACAAGACTAGTATCATTTTAAGGTCGACCTTTCAGACGACAAATATCGAAAAATTGGCTATAATCATTAATATCTTCACCTTCAACTGGGCACTTTTCTACAGGGGGTCGCTTTTTTCGCCGATATTTTCGAAAGTTATCCTCTCCTTTCGATTGTCTAGCTTTAATTTAAACCTACGTCACTTCCGGCGTGGCGGTGGTCGTAACAGCAAAAACGTCAGGTTTTTCTCTGTTCTTTGCGGTACGGGTTCGAGCTTGCGTTCCTACAACCCCCCCCCCCTTTTTTTTTGCTCAACATACACCTCCAAACACCCAAGCAACGCCGGGCTGAAATGCTAGTATATATATAAAAGCGAACGTGTCTTTGTGTGTACATTTCCCTACGCAATAACTCTGTCAATTTTAAGTCTGCAGACTCGAAAATTTGATATACAGGGTACTGAGATTTGGGAAAATCTTTGTAATCCGTTTTCGGCCAGAAATTTGGCTATTAAGGGGTCAAAGTTTAACGATTTGACCTTTGAGAACTATACCAAACTCCTCCGACAATTTAGGGTCTAGACAATTGAAATTTTATATATAGGTTCCTTGGACATGGATTTAACTTAATAACTGTAGTTGAACCCAAAACAATAAATGTTAAGGGGTCATAATAGGAGTCAAAGTTAAAAAAAATTGATCACTTTTTTTTTTTTTGCTCAACATACACTTTGAACACACGGGCAACGCCAGGCTGAAATGCTAGCATTTAAATAAATATCTAACATTTCTTTATTGTTCCCTATCGAAAGCTTTGGTTAATCGTTACAAAATAAGTAAGCAAAGTTATATTGACCGATGGACATTGTTTGTAAAAATGTTTGTTAAAAAAAAAACACTTATTTTTTGTATTGTAATAAATATATGGAGCTCTTTAGGAATGGGGTAAAATAGAGAACTTTGGATTAATAAGAAAAAAAATTACCACAGTCTAGAAGGATCTCTCGCTCACGTTCGAAAGATAGAACTGATTAAGTATAATATCAAAACAGATAAAGCAATTTAACTTATGAAAAGTAAATAAAACAAAAACAATGTAAAAACAATAAAAAAAAAATTAATTATTTTTACAAACAATAATGTAAGCCTTATTTTGTATTACCTGCCCAGTTTTATGAAAAACTTCGCGTATTTTTTGGGGGAAAAAGTAGGCCGGGATGAATAGGTACATGCATCTGAAGAGTTTAGAAGTCGCAATAAAAATAATAAAGAAAACTTGAATTTAATGTTACTTTTTTTTTGTCCAACAAAATCATAATAAAGATGAGCATAAATTCCATAATACAAATAATAACATCTTGGAAAATTCCTCCATTTTTATTTTTCTCTTCTCCTTATTCGTATTATTTACATTCTTTGGACTACTTTTCTGATCTTAAGTGTCATTTTCACAACGTTTCGATCGATGTAACCTCCGATCTTCTTAAGGTGTATCGTGCCGAACACGAGAAAGGTTTCTGTTGAACTCGGGAATTGTGACAAAATTTCGAACGGAATTTAACTAACGAGAGTCGCATGTTCTCGTTCCGTCAGCCATGACTAGCTAAAGGTCCTAAGTAATTCGCTTGAACTGAGAATTGAACATTCAACCTTCAGAATATTATCACTTCAGCAACTGATCTTTTCAGGTACCCTAACCATCTGAGTCACCGGTCCTTGCAGACATTTCTACTACGAATTTTGGGAGCCTTACACCTATTTAAGCGTCACAATTTATTACTAATTATTATTACTATATATTACTATGTATTAGTGTTGGGACGATTATCGGAATCGGAATAGGGAATCAGAAAAATCGGAGCCTATATTCCGATGCCAAAACCGATTCCTTAAACTATTTTTTTTATTAAGTTTTGGGTCAAGAAACATATTCCACCGCTTGTAGTAATCATAAAATAAAAATAATGGATTGATTTAAACTTCCAGTAAGTCTTGAATCTCTAGATCACCTCTTTACAAGTGTGTTTTTACTTTTGAGAAAATATAGACGTGTTTTTACAGTAATCGGGACAAAATAACACTTTTTAAGTTGAATATTTAGAGCTTTATAAAGAATCGGAATTGAAATCGGTAATTGTATCGGAATCGGGAATTTAATACGGAATCTGTAATTGTATCGGGATCGGGAAAATATTGGAATCGTCCCTTCACTACTATGTATATTACTGTATCTTTATATATATATATATATATATATATATATATATTATTGTTGTTGTTTACTTATTATAGGATATATTGTCTATTATTTATAATTAACGGTTCCATTATCGTATTCAATTTTATGATAGGTCTGCTTAGGAATTGGTTATTCCCCAGCATATGTGCTGCTTCTTCAAGTCGTCTTACTCTCGACCGTTCTTACCTGTCTATGATTTTTACTTTATCCCATAAAGTTAGATGGTTTCCATTTTCTCTCCAGATATTATCAGCTATACCTGACTTTTCAATCTCTCCACGTATGATGGCTTTTCAATGTTTATATAACCGCACGTTTAAGGGACGACATGTCTCACCTATGTAAAGGGATGCGATATACATTTTTCTCTGTCATGGTTTTTTTTTCTGTAGGAGGCTTGACTCACACAAGGGAGACCACTATGTGAGTAAGGAAAAATTATAGACGGAGAAGAATGGTGAAAGATGAGACGATTCATATACTGGAAGACAATTACTAAGTAGACCTAGTATATAATTATACACGATATGGGAACCGTTAATTATAAATAATAGATACAGTCATAAATAAGGAATAAAAATAATATATATTTATATATATATATATACATACATACATACACATATATATATATATATATTTATATATGAATATGCAGTAATTTGCATACACACACAAACACGTATATATAGAAACTGGAATCTTAGGATGGTATCAATCATACTAGTTATTATAGGTGCCACAGGACTTATGAAGAAGAACCTGAAGTCCTACCAAACTGGTTCTGGATATGACCTTAAACTATCTCCAGTGGTGAGGCCCCAGCTTGCGGGCTTTTGGGAGTGTGATGCCAGCCTTTAATTGCCATTGCTTCCAGTTCCACTCTGACCCGAAGTGTTAGGGTCCCAACTATGGATTAAATAGAAACCGACTTGAAAACAACAAATATATTCTATTAAAAAAAATTACTTCCGAATCTTTAAATAACCTGAAAAGGGTTGATATATATATATATATATATATATATATATATATATATATATATATACGACCGGGGCAAAGCTGGGTGCCCCCCCATCCCGCTAGTAGCAATATGGGTGTGAACGGACTTCTTGTTTTTAGTTATTCAGCTTTATTGTTACAGTTATCCACGCTGCAAAAAAAAAAAAAAAAAGAAAAGACTTACATGCTATTCTGTGTGTACAAAAGACCACACAGAATTTCCATGAACAGAGATTCTTTCCAATAACGTCCAATATGTGGAGAAATGTTTCCGTGCAGACGACAGCAGGTGGTTTTAAAATCTAACATGAACAAATGTCTGTTGAATTGTCTTGTGAATTGATCATCGTTTCATAATATTGCTTCATCATTTGTGTAATATAGCGCGGACGGCTATATACAAATACCAAGCCATGAGAAAATGACGTCACGGTAAGGAAAAAGAAGACTATAGAAAGGAAAGAACACGGCCGAGATGACGATCACGTTAGAGACATGGATGACGTTCGAGAGCACACGCGTGAGAGACGTCACTGCCTTGACGAGAAGTCACGTGTGGCAGGAGAATGCGGAAATAAATGTCGTTGTACAAAAACTTCATTTGATATTCTTAGTCTACATTGGGACTGTGTAAACGTGGGTAACGTTCGTATCCTCGAGTGGCTTCTGGCATTGGTAAGTAGTGTATTCAAAAGATTAATGTATTGAAAAGCTAATGCGGAGGTAATAAAAATGGAATTGACGTGCGCTATTTGAATTCGATGAATCGAAATCCATAATTCATTTACTTTTTAAGATATTTAAAGAATCATATTTTTAGTTAAACGATAATTCATCGCAGGCAAAAAGAAAAATGACCATTGTGATGTTTTATGAGCCGTTACTATCGCGTTCGGGGGTTTAATTATAATCTTATAAAAGAAAAAAACAAACAAACAAGTGTCATCGAAAAGAAAGGAATAAATTGAAATCCAAGCGTTTGATAAAGTTTGCTTAAATCATTATGTATATTGTACACATAATTTGATAAATTAATACGAGGCGATTGCAATGCAAAAGTGTAGCGAATATAAGAGGGTTCAAAGCAAAAATAAAACATAGAAAAGTTAAATGAACATTTCAGTTTCTTCCCTTTATTATTATTTTTACTCACTTGGAGTTCTCACACAGGTTATCATTAGTGATTACTCCCTGAGTCTGACTGAAAACAAGTTTTAAGATTTATTTTGTTCACTAGTTCTTTCCATAATATTTGCAAATGTTTTTGCGTTATCACAATAGCCGGTTACCATTGACTTTTCGCTGGCAATCGTCATTGGTTTTCACTGAAATTTGGCTGGTAACAAGCCTCTCTAACTACCCAGTTCCATTCGAACTCATTCAGTGGAGATATGTTAAGTGTTTATCTGTACGGTCTTTCCATCCTCCTTGACTCTTCCCGATTATTTGGTGTGGTATCAGTCTATACCGACACGATCATTTTCTTCTTCTTCTTCTTCTTCTTCTTCTTTTTGTTATTATTATTATTATTACTAGGAATTTTCACATAGTCAACCATCAACTATTTCTCTCTGTCAACAACCTGCAGTGTTCCCTTGCGTCTAGGTGACAACAATTCTCTTCAGATTTGCAGTACACTCACCCTCTTTCGATAACACTTACAAATGAGTTTGCGTTATCGCAATAGCCGTTGAAAATTGATTTCTCACTGGCAATAACCAGTGACCACAACTGGAATTAGAACGGCACTAAGACTCCCAAAGTCGCACTCATTCAATGGAGGCCTAATTAGTGATTTTTCTCGTCTGTTTGTCCATCCTCCTTGACCCTTCACGACTACTTATTGTGATGCCAATCGATGCCGACACTATATTTTTTTTCTGTATCGAGGGGGTGGGGCGAGGACTTATATTGTTTCAGCTTTCTTGAATCCATCTGGTGTACCTTCTATATTTTTGTTGTTTTGCTTCTGTTGCAGTTTTTATGTGTCTGGTTAACGTTTGTCGTTATTATTATTATTATTATTATTATTATTATTATTATTATTATTATTATTGTTATTATTATTACTATTGTTGTTATTATTATTATTGTTCTTATTATTGTTATTGTTATTATTATTCGTATTATTATTGTTGTTATTATTGTTATTATTATTATTGTGTTGTTTTTGTTATTATTATTGCTATTATTATTGTTATTGTTATTATTATTGTTGTTGTTATTATTGTTGTTATTATTATTGTTATTATTATTATTATTATTATTATTGTTATTATTATTATTATTGTTATTATTGGCTCACATGGAGCTTTCACACAAGTAAACAAACGGTATGATGTGAAACCTGTGGTATTCTCTGGAAGCTGAGTGACGAATCTTCCCAGACGTCAAGCCCTCTCCACCTCCTTCGATAGCATTTGCAAATGAATTAGCATCATCTCAACAGCCGCTTACCATTGATTTCTCGCTGGTAGTGGCCATTGGTTTATACTGGAATTTGAGTGGCACTCAGCCTCCCCAAGGTCCCAGTTTTCTTTGCGCTTGTTCAGCCGAGGTCTGATTGGCGCTCGCTCCTCTGTCTTTCAGTCCTTATTGACCCTTCTCGGCTCTTTGGTAACATTTTTTGGGGGAGTGGGTTGGTGATGAAACAATGGGGGAATGCATGATGGAGGGGGTGTAGAACTTGTAAATATGCAGTTTCGGTGTTCTTCATTCCCTGTAACGCTTATTCGTTATATTGTCTTGTATTATTCTCCGCATTCAAGGGTTTTGCTTGATATTTCAGTCGTTTTCATTATCGTTAGTCGTTGTACTTTTGCAGTTATTCCTCTGATTCCAATTTCTGACATTCTTTTTTCGAAGTATTTGGGGATTGTTCCTAGTGCTCTTACTATTATCGGTACTATTTGGACTTTCTTCATCATCCAAATCCCTTTTAACTCTCTGGCTAGCTCTGTGTATTTGCTTCGTTTCTCCTTTTCTTTCATACCCACCCTGTGATCAGCTGGGACTGCAAAGTCCACGATTTGACAGGGTTTTTCTTTCTTGTTAATTATTACGACATATTGTTATTATTATTATTATTATTATTATTATTGTTATTATTATTATTGTTATTATTGTTATTATTATTATTATTATTATTATTTGTTGTTGTTGTTGTTGTTGTTGTTTTTGTTGCAGTTTTTCAGCCACCCTGATACAAATCTCAACCATTATTCTTTTTTTCGAAACTACTCGGAAATGTTCTTAGTGCTCCTAGAGTTATTAGTCTTATCTTGTATTTCTCCATCTTTCAGATGATTATTATTATTATTATTATTATTAATAATAATAATAATAATAATAATAATAATTACAAATCTTACTCGCTTCTAATATGGATAGATGTAGAGCACTATTTTATATAATATCCTGGGAGAATATTTTTCTTGTTGAAAAAATCTTTATGGTTCGGAGTTATTTTTTTATATGACAGTTATTCTAATCCTGCATGTTATTCGCACAACGTCTCTGCCAAGACATTCTATTGCAGCACTTCAAGGGCCGATAATGAGTGAGATCTTTCTGATTGTCTCTATTCTGATCTTGAGCGCGTGGAGCTGTAACACCTTTTCTGATGAAGTTGGCTAGGACCCCTTTTGATCTGGAACTTCGGCTCGAATCGTCTGGTCCTTCTCAGAGTGTTGTTACCTTGAATCCTGTCTGCTGAAAGCAAATACCAAAGCCGCAGGCAGAAAGAAAAACAGACACGTGAAATTCTATTTTACGAGAATTAATTCACAAACTTATGTACAATGTTTTTACAAATATCATTCAGTTCTTAGTGAGTTTTCAAAATCCCAATCTCTCTTCACAGAAAGCGTCATACGGGTGGAGGAGGGGCCACATCTTCAGGGAACGCTGTGATTACTTCGAGTTTCGGGCACAAACTCTTGCTGGAGCTGCTTCCAAACTGACTAATTTCGCGCGACATTAGTATTAATGAGTGTGTATGGTCGGGGTGGAAGTTTCCTCAGTCAATCAAATCACGCTATGTACATACGGAAAACCCCCAGACTGTGGGTATGCAATTCAACCTTCGATCTTAGATTCAAGGCAATATTAAAATCCCGTGACCCCTAAGGTCACTACTGTCAGTCCGACATCTGACTTTGGGTTCGTCGAGGCCAGACAGTGTTATGTTCTAAGTGTCCTGTCATCTATTTTAAATGCAAAATATATCTCTCTGACTTCCAAACAATATCTATTTTGACAATGAAATAAATATGTATTTATCCCTTACTTTAAGTCTTCGGGATATCTGCTGTTACTCGGGATCGATTAAAGCTATCTTAACATACTCAGCTCCCCTATGAGGGGCAATTCGCTCCCTCAGGTCGATTACGTCACAGAGCAATGTGGAAAAAGGTGGCGGATTAATTTTAATGCGTCTTAAACAAAGCTGCTCTCTTTTAATCAGAATTGCTCTGACTCCCATCCGATTACCATCTGATTACTCTCTCATTACCATCTGGCTTCAGTTGAAATTCATGGTCATCGCCTTGGTATATCGCCATGTCTTTACAAGCATTTCGAGCTGACCTTCACTCCTGATCTGAAATGAAACGCATACATCAAATCTGCTTCCAAGATCGCTGGAAAAATGGTTGGATCACTCCAGTAAGTATCTCACTAATGATGATGAAATTCTCCATCTGCCTGGGCCAAACGTCCTAAAATGGGATACTGTTGTCACATCTGGACTGGAGTGTTTGGCCAACTAATCCTCCGGCCGGCTTTGTGTACGATCGAAACCGCTATCTCCAGGCAATGCTCACCTAGAATTGTAAAGATTCAACGTCTTTATCTACTACGGCACGAAGGGTGATCAATGTCCGATTTTTTGGTCTTATGAATGGAAGGTTTTGTTATCCGATCTTCCATTGCAGGGCCCGTTACTGAATGGAATATATTTTTAATTACTGGAATTTTGAATGGAGTAATTTGTACATTTTATTTATTTATTTATTTGCGTCCTATTATCCTTTATTATAAAAAAAATATATTAACAACCTGACCAATGCCAGAGGTATAGATGACCGAAAATCGTTAAACAACCACTATAAAAGATGAGGATAATAGTCCACAAATAAATAAATTTAAATAGATACAAATAACTCATCTCAATATTACAATAATTAAATAATATATTCAGGAGTCATTCAATAAGTAAACCCATTTACGTTTTTAAACTAAAAAAAAACAAAACTTGAAGAACTATGCGGACGGGAATGGTACCATAAAAACGACCGACCGTTTGTGCTCTAGCCTGTATTTTTCCAAATAGTCACCAACCATTCTCAATGCATTTTGCCAGCCTCTTTAGATGGTTTTGTTACTCACATCTTTGACGTCACTCTGAAAACGACGAACTCTAACTCTGCTGATATTAACTACACTAGCTTCGTAAACGTTTAACAGGCGCCCATGAATTTTGATCGGTTCGATTTTGTCTGCATGGAGAAATTCTACGACTCATCTCTGCTTCTGACGCACGGCCGTGACATGGTTTATTATCATAGAGCCTCAAGTCGTTAATATCTGCAACTACACTAGCTTCGTAAACGTTTAACAGGCTCCTGTGAATTTTGATCGGTTCGATTTTGTCTGCATGGAGGAATTCTACGACTCATCTCTGCTTCTGACGCACGTCCGTGACATGGTTTATTATCATAGAGCCTCAAGCCGTTAATATCTGCAACTACACTAGCTTCGTAAACGTTTAACAGGCTACCGTGAATTTTGGTCGGTTCGATTTTGTCTGCATGGAGAAATTCTACGACTCATCTCTGCTTCTGACGCACGGCCGTGACATGGTTTATTATCATAAAGCCTCAAGTCGTTAATATCTGCAACTACACTAGCTTCGTAAACGTTTAACAGGCTCCCGTGAATTTTGGTCGGTTCGATTTTTTCTGCATGGAGAAATTCTACGACTCACCTCTGCTTCTGACGCACGTCCGTGACATGGCTTATTATCATAGAGCCTCAAGCCGTTAATATCTGCAACAGAGAGATTAAAATATCAGGTCATGAATGCATAATTCCAGTGATCATAACAATGCAATTTGCAGTCTGATCCATACGGGTAAAAAGAGTAGACAGTACTTTTGAAACGCCCCATGTAAAACAGGATATTTACTAATGTGTAAAAATCATTAATTAATGATTACATGAGGAAATTTACTACTGCAGTAAATAGAGGCAATACAATAAAGTGTTAAACTAAGACAATTCATTATTTTTATATTGCATTTTATATATTACTTTTTTGCAACTATTAAAATGAATAAATTGTATCAAGTTATGTACGACTATCGGGTTGTTCGTCGTTGCCCCAGTTGTAAAATACTCTTAAATATGATATTTCAATCCATGCATATTTCATATTTATTATTATACAACTAATTCTCTATTGATTATTATATTGTACCCAAAATATAGTAGGGATTTCAAAAGTAAAAGTCTGCATTGGGTGCAAGCCGCTAGAATCAAAATCAAAACATTTAGCCGTTACTGTTTTGACTATCATCAAATAGATAAACAATAGTTTAAAAATGAACCCACCTTGATATATAAACGTATATTTGCTTATGCGTACAACAAGAGCACGTTGCGAGTACTTACGCCTCTTAATTTCCATTTTTTTTTAAATTAACCTCTTAGCGACTATTTTACCGGTTTATATATATATATATATACATTTAGTTATATATATATGTGTGTATGGGGGGGGTGTTATCGTGGATTTCGATATGAGCGAAGTAATAAATCGGAGGCCGAATAATAAATCGAACAACAAGGTTGGGTAGCACAATGAAGGTTATTGTACGAATAATACAAAAAAGAATATATTCCAATGAAGAATGTATATCTATATATCTATAAAAGTGAACGTGTCTGTCTGTGTGTCTGTGTGTCTGTGTGTCTGTCTGTCTGTGTACATTTCCCTACGCAATAACTCTGTCAACTTTTAGTCTATAGACTCGAAATTTGAAATACCGGGTACTGAGATTTGGGAAAATCGATGTGACGGGTGTCAGCCAGAAATTTGGCTGTTAAGGGGTCAAAGTTCAACGATTTGACCTTTAAGAACTCTACCAAACTCATCCGACAATTTGAGTCTAGACACTTGAAATTTTAGATATAGGTTCCTTGAACCTTGATTTAACTTAATAAAGTGATTTGAGCCCGAAACAATAAATTTTAAGGGGTCATAATAGGGGTCAAAGTTTTAAAAAATTAACCCTTTTTTTTGTTTTTTTTGCACATCATACACCTCCAAACACCCGAGCAAAGCCGGGCACCCCTGCTAGTATATATATATATATATATATATATATATATATATATATATAATGTATTGAATATTAAGTAATGTGATTGATAATTTATTATATATCTAAATTACAACGAGCACTTTCTCGTTCCTGTATTTTAATTAAACTAATAATTTCACTGTTACATTGAAATACACTCAGCTCTTTAGACTATTGTTCTAATCTCCTTTAAATTATATAATGTATTTATATATATACTAGATATATATATATAATGTATTTATATATATATATATATATATATATATATATATATATATATATATACTAGACTCTGATTTATGAAAGTATGATAGGTTATGAAAAGGAAGGGTTATAAAGAGATAGCTTCGAATTTGGGCGTATAAAAACCAAAGCAAAATATGATGAAAGTAAAAATAAAATAGATAAACTCCATAATTTAGTATACCATACCTGTTCACACCAAAACACTTATCACAATATTCTCTGGATCTATATTAAAAAAACCTTGTGAAACTTTGTGACATATTTCCATTCTATGGAGGTCAGGTGCGAACGAACATCCCATAATTTTATTATACCATATTTCTTCAAACTGAAACATAATTATCAAAGTATACTTACGCAGATAGATATGAAAAGTCTTTATTAAAGTTTGTGCCTATTTCTATTCTATGGAGACCAGGCGCGAACGCATACCCCACAATTTTATTATACAATCCCTATTTAAGTTAAAACATACTTATCAAAGTATTCTTATGTACATTTATATCAAAAACACTTGTAAACG